>NW_021620714.1:3616769-3715770 GCF_004785775.1 Grammomys surdaster | reverse complement strand
TCACCTCCACCACTGTCACCTCCACCACTGTCACCTCCACCACCACCACCATCATCATTTTGAGATAGAGTCTTGTAGTATCTACCAGGTTGATTTTTAAACTTCAGTCTTCTTGCCCTAACCTCCCAAGTGCTGGTGTTGCAGGCACATTGTTCTCTACCTGCACTTTTGTCTTGTTTTGTCTTGTTTTGCACTGCTAGAGAATGAACCCAGGATCTTGACAAACACTCTACCATTGAGCTACATTTCCAGCCCTTTTTTAGTTCTAAGAGTCTTTTGGTAAAATTGTTAGGATTTTCTAAGTATAGAATCATATTATGAGCAAAGGGACAATTTGATTTCCCATGCTTTATTGCTTTGTCCCTAATTTCAACAATTACATTAAATAAGAGTAGTAGTGAGAGTGGACACACCTTGTTCCTGATGTCAGCAGAAATACTTCACATTTTCCCTATTTAATAGCTTGGTCGTGGCTGTGTTGTATGTAGTCTTTATCATGGTGAGATGTGATCCTCTATACCTAACTTAGCAGGGCACTTTAGCATAAAGGATTGAATTGTTAAGGTTTTCTTTTTTGCATCTATGTTGTTCAGAGCCTGTAGTCACCACCACCCATCATCCCCCAGTGAACATAAGACTTATTCATACTACGCAAATGCTCTGCTGCTGAGCTCCTGTGTCCCAGCTCCATCTTCTCCTTTTGTGGTGTGTTCTTACCAGATGGGGTAACAGGCTTCTGAGGGTGGGGCTGTTCCTTCCCTTTCTTTTTAATGGAATACTTTCAGGACTGTTGCTGTTAATTCGTCCTTAAACATCTGGCCAAGTACTGGGCATAGCAGTGCGTGCCTTTAATCCCAACCCTCTCAAAGCAGAAGCAGGCAGATCTCTGTAAATTCAAGGCCAGACTGATCTATATAGTGAGTTCCTAGTTGGTCAGAGCTACACAAGTGAGACTATGTCTCAAAATAAACAGAAGAAGTCTGGTTGAATATAGCAGTGAATTCTTACGGGCCTAGACTTTCTTTGTTGAGAAGCTTTTTTTTTTTCTTACTCTCTCTGTATGTGCATGTGCTTGTATGTCCCTCTGTGTGGTTAAGACCACTGGCTGCTCTTGCAGAGGACATGGGTTCATTCTCTAGCACCCACATGGTGGCACACAACTATCTGTATGTAGCTCCAGTCCCAAGGGATTTGATGCCTTCTTTACTGCATGCATGTGCTGCACACACAAATTAGCAGGTATACACACATCCACATAAATAAGAATTTAAAAAATTAAATTTTTGAGCTGGGCCGTGGTGGTACACACCTTTGATCTCAATACTCGGAAGGTAGAGGCAGGTGTATTTCTGGACGTTCAAGGCCAGCCTGATCCCAGGACAGTCCAAGTTACAGAGAGAGACTTGGGGTGGCAAGTAGGCAGAAGTGGTGGTGGTGGATAAGGCTCCTAATCAAAGAATGTCTTATTAAAATTTTTTTTTCTGAAAAGTTTCTAATGTAGAACTTACTCTAAAGCCAGCCTAACAATAGCAAGAACAAGAAGTCAAGACCTCTTGTCTAGGAAGTTAGATAAGGGATGAGGCAGGGGACTGGAAAGTTAGATGAGAGATGAGGCAGGGGACTGGGAAGTTAGGTGAGAGATGAGGCAGGGGACTGGGAAGTTAGGTGAGAGATGAGGCAGGGGACTGGGAAGTTAAGTGAGGGATGAAGCAGGGGACTGGGAGGTTAGGTGAGGGATGAGGCAGGGGACTGGAAGTTAGGTGAGGGATGAGGCAGGGGACTGGGAGGTTAGGTGAGGGATGAGGCAGGGGACTGGGAAGTTAGGTGAGGGATGAGGCAGGGGACTGGGAGGTTAGGTGAGGGATGAGGCAGGGGACTGGGAGGTTAGGTGACAGATAGGGTAGGGAACTAGAAAGTCAGTGAAGGATAGGGTAGGGACTATAATGTTTTCACAGTTGTCCACATCGAGCCTGACTAAAGTATCAGAGGAAAGTGATTGAGGGCCCAGGGTGGAAATTAATTTTAACTGTGGAATTACAAATTTAGTACTGCTGTTGGCAGTGTTCTGAATGTTCTTTCTGTGAACATTCTTGGATAAAGTAATACTGTTAGCAGAAAGTGCAAGCATTTTGAGCTTTATTGCCTCCAGAGAAAAAGTAGAGCTGTTAAAGGTCACAGTCTTCAGTTGGTAAGCACCATTAAATGCCCTTTAGTTGAAAATAGCCTAGCCAGGGCTGGAGTGGTAAAGAGCACTGGCTGCTCTTACAGACGACCTGGGTTCAATCTCCAGCACCCATGTGGTGGCACACTACTATCTGTAGCTCCAGTCCCAAGGGATTTGATGCACTCTTCTGGCCTCTGAGGGCACTACATGTGTGTGGCACACATATATGTATGCAGACAAAATGACCCGCAAGCACTACCTGTGTCATGCCGTGAGTGCGAGCCACAGGACTGCTGTTTTCCTCAGATGATGTCTCATGCGGAAGGACAACAACGAGACCTAATTAGACGGATCGAGTGCCTTCCTGCTTCTGGCCTTCTCAGTTCCTTGGACCAGGACCTCTTGATGCTCAAAGCTACTTCCATGGCAACTTTGAACTGCTTGAACGACTGCTTTCACATTTTGCAGCTGCAGCATGCGTCACACCAGAAGGGTGCCCTGCCCTCAGGTAAGTCAGAGGTTAGGGAGGGTTTAATGTCGGCCTTAAGACATGGAAAGGGCTGCATTTGTATCACTCTAATGCTGGGAAAATATTTTTTTAAAAAGAAGGAAGGGAAGGAAAAAACTCAGTTGATTGAGTCTCTTGGTTTTTAGTTGGCACACTAGTGTGAGTCACACTTCCTGATTGTGTCCTCTTTTGGAATTCAGAATGATTTTAGTTCTAATATTTAATTAACATTATGGAATATGCCTTTAGAGACCTCAGACTCAGCATGTCAGAGGTAAATGTACAGCTCAGTTTCTGTTAAAATGAGTGGCATTCCTCTGCATCCTTGTTTTCAGGTACTGAGGGCAGAGTCATGCCAGCGTGTCTGGACCCCCAGCTCTGTCCGGTGCTCATTTACTCCTTAGAACTACACTGTACTGTGTCGTATTAGGTCATACCCTAGTATGTGTTTTTCACTAAATATCAGGAATATTTTCCAAGTTACATTCTTATGCTGAGTCGCGTTTTACTGGCTGTATTACATCCTTAACTGAGTACTTTGGTTTACTCTTCTAATTTGAACATTAGATGAGCTACCCTGGTATAAGAAATATTAGCTAATTTGGTTAATGAGTTTGCTGGGAAAATGAAGCAAGTTCTTTCAAATATTATTTATGATTTATTTATTTATTTCATGTATGTGAGTACACTGTAGCTGTCTCCAGACACCCCAGAAGAGGGCATCAGACCCTATCACTCATGGCTGTGAGCCATCATATGATTGCTGGGAATTAAACTCAGGACCTCTGGAAGAGCAGTCAGTGCTCTTAACCACTGAGCCATCTCTCCAGCCCCCCTTTTTAAAAATTTTTTTTAAAGATTTATTTATTTATTTATTTTTAGAAACAGCTTCTTTCTAGTCTGTACTATTTAATGTTTAAAAGTCTATCAGGCAGCACTGGTGCTTGGTACTAGATTAAATGGTATTTATCATTTAAAACAGCTGAGAAACTTTAGTATGGTTTAAACTAATACAGTCTTATTTTTTAATGTTTTCTTCATGACTAAGAAAAGATGTATGAGTAAATTAAATTATTCTGTGACATGAAAAATGAAATCTGTATTCAGGAGAAAATTTAACTCCATGAAATCATACTTTCATCTTACTAATTCATGCATAATGTATCACTAATTAGCCTGGGCTGACTAAACTTACTATGTATCCCAGGCTAGCCTCAGCTACTCCTGTCCCAGCTTCCTAAGTGCAAGGATGAGAAGTGTGTATTACTGTGCCTGGACTATAGTGTCTGAGTATATCTTATCTAAAGACTCAGTTGTGTGTGTGTTGCTTTGGAGGGACCTTGTTGTCAGATCATTGGCTTGATAAAGTCTTATAGTTTCTAGTCAGCTCAGTAGCCTCCTAAAACGGGTCTTTTAATTAATGGTCATGTGTCTTTTATTTTTAGAAAAAATCTGGATAGTGATAGCAAAAATAGTTATTTTAAGTTAAAGGGAGACTGTTTTCATTTCTGTACAACTTTACAATAGGTCCCATGACCTTAGCCAGGACGTTCCTTCAGTCTCAGTGCTCCCTTAATGCCAACTGCCATTGAAGGAGGCAAGACACTACTAGCCTGGTGGGTAATTTGGCATTTATTTCTCTTCAGAAGTCTGACGTTTGACTTAGTAAATGTCCTCCTATTCTCTTTCTGTTAGTAGTCTGAGTATTCCTTATTCTTGCACTCCATAACCTAGCTTCTGGGAAACCCAGATCAGCTCCTGAAATCAAGTGGAACATTTCCATTATTGATTAGGCATAGAATCTACTTTGTTCGACTAGTTGAGGGTAACAAGAGACCATTGACTCATTAACTGAGAAGATGACAAGTCTCTAAATGTGACTACTGAATTTCACTAGGTCAGCTCTATTTACTCAGTAGAGAAAAAATTCAGTTTAAAAGTTATATTAGGCTTTTAATGACTTAAATAAAGAATATATGTGTGCGGTGTTTACATTAGAGCCAGTGGGTTATTTTGATTGGTTAGGAAAATTGTAATCCCTACTTTAAACAGATAATGCTGTTTCACCATCTCAGGTTCCTGGAGTGGCTCCCCACTAAAGTCTAACTATATACATTTTGATTATTAGAGGGACATAATTGATACCAATGGCTAATTGAGTGTTTGGGAGCGCCCTTCATGATTCTCAGACTCCCCTAAGAAGCAAGACCAGCCCTATTCAGGGTTGATTTCTTTTACCTAGTGTCTCATTTCAAGTTGCCTGTTGTAGATCACCCAGTCACGGTGCTCATGCTAATGAGGCTGAGCAGCTGTCTCCTTTCAGCACAGGTTGAGCTGCCTTAGCCTTGTAGAGTCAAAACAAAACTGTTCAATGAAATCCAGATCTGCTCACTTACCCAGATTATGAGCAAGCCTTCGCAAAATTTTTCTCTTACTTCATCAGGGACGACAATTGAGTGGTTGGAACCAAAGATACCTTTATCAAACCACTATAAAAATGGAGCTGAGCAGCCCTTTGCAACCGAGCCGAGCAAGCCCATGGCAGCCCCGGAAGCGCAGTGCGCTGCAGAATCTGGAGTGTTAGCAAGGGTAAGGTAATATGAAAACTTGACTTTAATGGAAGAAATGAGGAATCCGTAAAAAGGGAATGGTGTTGTTTTTGTTGCTAAGGCAGTTGTGTCAGCAGAGGTGGTGTGCTCTCACTCTAGTGAGAGCAGCTAACCTGCTTGCAGCTTTTAAATGTTGTCCTACTTAGTTGAACTTGAACATGGATTTTTCAGGTAGAATAACGTCCTCTTTTTAGTTTGGGTTTACTTTTGCCTGATAGATACTTGTTTTGTTTGTTTGTTTGTTTGTTTTGTTTTGTTTTTGTGATAGGGTCTCACTCTCCCCTGGCTAGCCTAGAACTTAATGTATAGCCCTACTTGTGGTTGAGCTATCAACAGTCCTCATCTCATTGGTGCCGCACCCAGCTTCCCAGTACTCTGGAGTTTGTTGTTGTTTTGTTTTCCAAGACAGGGTTTCTCTTTGTAGCCCTGGCTGTCCTGATAGTTCAGACTGGTCTCTAACTCAGGGAATTGCCTACCTCTGCCTTCTGGATGCTGGAATTAAAGGAATGTGTCACCACCAGCCAGTCTTAAATTAATTTTGTTTATTAATCATGGCTATTATGCCAGGCGGTGGTGGCACACGCCTTTAATCCCAGCACTTGGGAGGCAGAGGCAGGCGGATTTCCGAGTTTGAGGCCAGCCTGGTCTACAGAGTGAGTTCCAGGACAGCCAGGGCTATACAGAGAAACCCTGTCTCGAAAAACCAAAAAAACAAAAAAACAAATCATTGCTATTACATTTATAAGCTTAAAGTTGCAGTGAGGCTGTAAACTTTGCTCCTTAAGGTGCCTGTTAGAGACGGTACTCTGGAGCACTGCTAGACCTGGGCTTCAGTAGTTAGGTAAAGTGCTGCTTTTCTGTTTCCAGGAGCTACAGTGTTGTATTCTGCTGGAGACAACTGTTGTTACAAATTGCATTGTTTTTACATTTTGTTTGCTTTGCCTTCTGTGTTCATGTCTGCTATTTTTATGGCTACCATAGTTACATATATAGTTGAAGCTATTTTTTATCTTGTGTTCTGGCTTATATAATTAATGTTTGAAAGTCAAAATAAGATACTGAGTTGATATCCCTGTTGTTAAATATCTAGTTTATCTTTATTTTCATTATAAAAATACTATTGTTAACTATTATTTCCCTCCTGTGATTTTTGGTTAGTTTTTATATTATACCCCTGATATAATTACTTAGTCAAGAATAATGAAGGTTTTATAGTTATTTTTATACTAGTAAGTTCTTTCTTTGGCTGGGTGGTGGCGGCACACGCCTTTAATCCCAGCACTTGGGAGACAGAGGCCGGAGGATCTCTGAGTTCGAGGCCAACCTGGTCTACAGAGTGAGTTTGAAAACAAACAAACAAACAACAACAAAAAAAGGTCTTTCTTTAAAGATAAGATACTAGACTTCCAAACCTGGCAAAATCTTTGAATTTATGAAAGAGCCCTGGAGCCAGGAACATGAAAAGTCCAGGGAAGCAGACTAAATAAGAAAATACACTCATTCACACACATACACACACACACACACACACACACACACAGTTTCCAGGCTCTCTGGAATTAGTGGAGAGGCACAAATGAGAAGTGTAGTGCTTTCACTGAAGAGTGTGGACTCTACTTGTACCCACACCTTCTGTACCCTGAATCACGTAGGTGGTGGTGTGAAACATCTTTCCTTAATAGATAGGACTTACACTCCTGTGATCTGGCCCATCAGAGAAAGACTAGGAATATGGAGTGATGTCGAAGAGGAATGCTTTGGAGACAAAGATTTTAAATGGCTCTGAACAGAGGCAGGGTTTGAGAAGTAGATGGCACAAGTGGATTTCAGAATAAAAGAGTTACCTGGGCAGGGCTCCTGTAGTAATTCATGTTTACTGCCTGATGATGTTGAACTCAGAATTTTTCATTTAATAATGTGAGTCAAAGGTTGGGCACAAGCCGGGCGTTGGTGGCGCACGCCTTTAATCCCAGCACTTGGGAGGCAGAGGCAGGCGGATTTCTGAGTTCGAGGCCAGCCTGGTCTACAGAGTGAGTTCCAGGACAGCCAGGGCTACACAGAGAAACCCTGTCTCGAAAAACCAAAAAAAAACAAAAAAAAAAAAGTTGGGCACAGTGGTGTGCACCTTTGACCTCAGCACTTGGTAGGTAGAGGCATATGGATCTTGGTGAGTTCAAGGCCAGCCTGGTCTATAGAGTGAGCTATAGCTATATTATGAAACCTTGTCTCAAAAAAACTAATAATGATAATAATATTCTGCACCATTGCTTTATAGCATACAGTATGAGCCATGCTCCCAAAGAACTCAGGCAAAACATAGTCTTTCTGTGAGAGACAGGAGGGCCATGCGCCCGGGGGAGGGGTGTATCGGGGATTGGTATATGATGGGACTTGGAATTCAATTGTGATAAAGACTGTGAAGTAGAAATAAAGGCAAGTGAATCAGCAACGTGCATTTCAAACGACAAAGGTCAGTCAGACTATGGCACATTGGAAGGTTTTGAGCCAAAATAACAAAATTGTATTGCTAGTCATAAAGCCAGGAAAATCAGAAAGTTCCTTCAGAGCAAGGTTTAGTGTGGTTCTGAGAATGTTGAACGTTAAAGGAAGGGGATATGTAATAATGCTTCTGGGAACACTCCAGATGATACAAGCATAGCTCTGGAGAAAAGAGAGTCACTAGTGAATGACCATACACTGAAGGTGATAGCCCGGCATGATGGAAGCAAAATAAGACTGTCGTAAGGGATGAGGCACAGGATCTGGGAGGAGGAGGCTGCTCTAGTTCCAGATCCTTCTAATGTGACTAGATCACCTCGTGCAGACAGAAAATATGCAGAGACGTTTGTTGCTGTAAAGGCTGTTAGACTCTGCTCAGGCATGGCAGAAGAGACCTTTATGCCTTCTGTTCACAGTGGTACAGTAGTAAACAGTTTACTGTCCGCTAAGGGAGAAAGTGCACTTCCATCAAACTGGAATAAAGAAAGCCATAGATCCTGGACTGGCAGGATGGCTCAGTGCAGAGACTCAGGATCCAGGTTCTTCCCACAGAGTCCTCTTACCTCCAGTGTGCCACGAACATCCACGTACATTTAAGCTCGTACACGCGCACCTTCATTCTGTGGCTTCCTACTGCCCCCAACTGACATCAAGACAAAAAGAGCAGCAAGCGGCAATCTGGTAGAATGGTGATTTTTGTTTAAGCTTTTTAAAAGATAATGATTAATATTTATTTAAAAAATAAAGAGAGTGTCCAGCTGGGTGTGACTGTATACACTTTCAGTCTCAGCAGCACAAACCTCAGGGCCATCCTGTGCTACCTCTGACAAGCCAGAGAAAAAGAGAACCTTCTGAATTCTTTTCTTCACTCTAAGGTTTAGAGTTAGCATTTAGCTGTTAAAATTTCTCTTCCCAGGTGTGGTGGTGCAGGCCTTTGGTCCCAGCACTTGGGAGGCAGAGGCAGGCAGATCTCTGAGTTCCATGCAGCCTGGTCTACATTACAAGTTCCTGTCTCAAAAAAAAAATTTTTTTTTTATTTTCTTATTCCAATAAATTATTTGATTTTTTGTTGGCTTGTTTGTTTACTGTTTTGAAGTAATGAGAACTGGGCCAGCAGATGGCCCAGTGGTTAAGGCACTTGCCGCCAAGCTTGACAATTTAAGTTCAATCTGTGGGACCCACAAGGAAGAAGGAGAGAATTGATACCCTCATGTTGTCTTCTGACTTCCATGTGTACACCCACACACACACATGCATACACATGTACAGCATATACATACATACAAAGTAAGTAAATGGAAAATAATTTTTTAATACTGAAAACTATTATTCTAGAGTTGTTCTACATTGTTGTTTTTCTTTAATATTACCTCCAGTAGAGGAAGTGTAAGCCAGGAAGTAATTGGGTCTTGTTGTTAGCATCACTGCTCGATGTTTGGTTCGGAGATTGAGTGTACCAAGGTCTCAGGTAGCTGAACATGCGCCCTCTGAGTGATACCCCAGCTAATGCTGTGTTTGCTTTATTAATCTGTAGTCTGTAAGTTCCAGCCTCAGATGCCATGGTACCTTTCACGGTGCTGGAGGACTCCATGTTCTAAGGGCTTTTTCTCTGAGGTTTCATATGATCATTCATCTCGTACAATGGTTTTATTTGGTGTTCGAGTGTAGAGAAGGCTATCTCTGCCCACTTGCTGTAATGTCAACTAATCTAGGCTCCAGAGCAGGAGCAGCTTCCTGACAGGTAGATTTCTTCACTGAAAGAGGGACATAAGAAGGGTTTGACATCTCTCTTCAAGGTTATAAAGACAGAAGTCTCTCTGATGTATGCATACAAAAATGTGTCTGTGCAGTCTTAATGTAGGAAATAAACTAGACCATAAACAATTTGTCATACTGTGAGTTTACAGAATTCCTTTTAAAAAAAAAATAGGAGCTGGAGAGATGGCTCAGTGGTTAAGAGCACTGACTGCTTTTCCAGAGGTCCTGAGTTCAATTCCCAGCAACCACATGGTGGCTCACTACCATCTGTAATAGGATCCGATGCCCCCCTTCCAGTGTGTCTGGAGACAGCGACAGTATACTCATATACACGAAATAAATCTTTTTTAAAGTCAAAAACGAGGAGGAAGAAGAAATAGGAAAAGAGGAGAAAGATAAAGCAGAATGGTGCCTAGAACCTTGGCCAGAGAGCATGGCTGGCTGCCCGAGCCTCTTGCCCTGAGTGGGTGCCTAGAGCCAAGGGAAGGAGAGAACCGACTCCTGAAAACTGTCTTCGGACCTGCACATGTGCACCTGTGATCATGCACACACATACATGTAATGATTAAAAAAATTAGTTAGAAGCCCACTATCTTATAACTTGATTGTTGTTTTACACTGTGGGTTTTATTAAGTAACATTTTGAGAATTTAAAATTTTTGATTTTGTACCTGGGATTGGACTTTAAGGTTTTTTAGGAGAGTGTGTGTGCACAGGTACTCACCCCTCCCCTGACCCCGTGTGTGTGTGTGTTTGTGTGTGTGTTTATGTGTTTGCTTTGTTTTTAGTCTAGCTACACAGAACAAAACCAGATGAGTATCTTATTTGATAGAACTTTTAATTGTGGCAGGGGAAATAAAAATGATACCAACAAAATATTTCTCAGAGCTGGAGACATGGCTCAGTGGTTGAGCGCTGGCTGCTCTTCCAGAGGTCCTGAGTTCAAGTCTCGGCAGCCACATGGTGGCTTACAACCATCTGTAATGAGTTTCAATGCCCTCTTCTGGTGTGTCTGAAGACAACAACAGTGTATTCATATACATAAAATAAATACATAAAATAGTTTTTTAAAAATCCTCATAGCTATTCAAACATGATGGCTTACACTCTATACCTATCTATCTGGGGTTGGGATAGACGTATTGCTCTGGGTTTAAGACTAGCCTGGGCAACAGTGAGACATTCACACCACCACTGCCTGGCTAAAATATAGCATCCTAGATACATACAGCTCTCCGACAAAAAGATGTTAAGAGTCGGTTCTGTGAGAGGCAGGGCACCACCGCTGCATAAACATACTGACTGCTGATGAAGTTCTATTGAAGCTTTGTATATTTGTTGTCCAATGCAAACTGGGCAGGCGTGGTAGCCAGCCTTTAAACCCTGTACTCTAAAGGCTGAGGCAGGAGGATCACCACACGTTCAAAGTTAGCCTGGACTACAAAGTGAATCTCCAGGCCCACCTAGGTATGTACAAAGTAAGACCCTGGCCAAAAAAAAAAAAAAAAGCCAGAGCATAGGGGACATGGCTCCTTCAGCAGTTTCTGTTGTACAAGTGTGAGAATCTGAGTTTGGATTTCCCAGCAGCCATGGACAAACCAGAGGCAGTGGGATGCATCTTTAACTGCAGCACTGGGAAGCAGGGATAGGGAGACAGAGGTAGGCAGATACCTGGAGAGCACTGACAAGCTAGCCTAGATGAATCAGTGATCTCCTGCTCATTGAGAGATCTAGTCTAAAAAAATAAGTGAAAAGCAATACAGGACAATCTCTGATGTTTACCTCTGGCCTTCACAGTCAGGCCAGAGTGGGCGCCTGCCTATAATTTGATTATGTGGGAAACAGATGCAAGACGATCAGTGCAAGACAGTAAGTTCAAGACCAGCCTGAGCCATTTCAAAACACTTCCAAACAAACAAAAATTACCAAGTAATAATAGGCATGTAGCCTGGGCCTTAGAATGAAGTTCTCTCCCATCTCTGCCTTCATTTCAAAAATCTAAAAAAATTCAACGTAGTAATAAGTTGTTTGAGTAGTCATTAGGAGCTGGTGATATGGAACTATACACTTGAGTTTCTAGGTGCTATTAACATACAGAATGCTTTCGGTGGCATCTTGACTGCCTGAGAGGCTACAGAGTTTTTATGTGTATCTAGGGTCTCTCTTCAGTCACAGATCTTCTCAGGCATGAATGAACAGCAAAATACAGTTCACAGTGGTTAGACTTGACATGGTGTGCATTCACCTTTAAATTTTACTTTCTGGCTTAAGCTTAAACAAGGACAAATATTTCATGCTTAGATCCCTTGAATTTTGAGTTGGAGAGATGGCATAGCAGTTAAGAGGGCATACTGCTTCTAAAAAGGACCAGAGTGTGGTTCTCATGTTGTGTAGCTCACAACTCTGTGACCTCAGGCCTTTCCTGGCACCTGTACACTAACAGATAATCTCCCCCCCCCCACTTCTCTCTCTCTCTCTCTCTCTCTCTCTCTCTCTCTCACACACACACACACACACACACACACACACACACACACACAATTTTTTTCAATTCGTAAAAACCAAAACCTGAACTTATCAAGACTTGGTGGCAGCCAGGCTGTGGTGGCGCACGCCTTTAATCCCAGCACTTGGGAGGCAGAGGCAGGCGGATTTCTGAGTTCGAGGCCAGCCTGGTCTACAGAGTGAGTTCCAGGACAGCCAGGGCTACACAGAGAAACCCTGTCTCGAAAAACCAAACCAAAAAAAAAAAAAACCAAAAAAAAAAAAGGTGGCTTACGCCTGTAATCCCAAGACTTGGGAGGCTGCATTCAAAGCCAGCTTGCCTTATGCGGTGAGAAACTTTGTCTCAAAACAAATAAAAACCACTTAAAATTGTAGATGTGTTGATTCCCAGGTCTGAGTCAAAGATGAATTTATTCAGGGGACATTCCTGGTTCCTTTTGAAAAATATTGTTCCTGCAAATTAAGTATATTTAGCTGGGCATGTCAACATACTCATCTAGTCTTAGTACCTAGGAAGCTAGACAGGAGAATTGGCACAAATTTGATGCCAGCCTTGGTTACATAGTGAATGCAGAGTTAACCAGGGTTACACAGAAAGAGATGTCTCAAACCAACCAACCAAACAAACAAACGAAAACACATGTTGCATGTCACGGGACCACCATCTGCTCAATATCGCAATTACGGTCTCCTCAAAGGGGATTTATTTCTTGGCTTGATGATGGGATTTGCATTTTCAGAAGGGTTTTGCCCACCCTCTGATTGTTGAGCATAAATGTCTCCAAGGCTGAATTGTTTCTGTCAGTAGACGTTAATAAGCACCTGTAATAGTGGACTCTGCTCTCTTCCACATCAAGGAACCTGAAGAAATCAATGCAGATGATGAGATAGAGGACACCTGTGACAACAAGGAGGATGACCTGGGGGCCGTGGAAGAGCAGCGCAGTGTTATCCTGCACCTCCTGTCTCAGCTCAAGCTGGGCATGGACTTAACCAGAGTAAGTAACAGCTCAGCTGCCCGGGAGGCCAGGGCTTTGTGCCTCATGCCTCAGACTGACAGGAGACAGCCCCGTGTGGAGCTTCATGGCTGCCATCCTTGCACAGATGAAACCAAGGCAGGAGGATGGTGAGCTCAAGGCCAGCCTGGGCTGCTTAGGAGACATCTGTCATAAATAAACTGAGATTTGGGTTCCATGGAAAGCTGTAAATGTAGAGGTAAAAGTTTGTTTTCCATACCTATCTGTTGGGCACTTTAAGCAGAAAGCGTTAGAATTGATTCTACATCACTGAAAGGTCAAAACAGCTCTTGGTTCATTCATCTGTTTGTCTGGGGGTGTTTTTCGCTTGGTTTGTTTTAGCTTTTTAACTTAGACTTACATGCTTGATAGGAGCTTTTTCTTTTTAAACTGTGTGTGGTGCTGCAGTCAAGAGACAGTTCTTTCCTTCCAGCATACTTTCCAGGATCAAACTCAGGTGGTCAGTGCAACACCCCAGGGCACGCTGTCAGGAGAGAGCTGCTTACTAAAGTCCTCATGACCAGTGAAGAGAAGAGATCCTTACCTACAGCTTTTTGCTTTGTTTGATTAAGACAGTGTCTGTTTGTGTAGCCTTGTGTCTCTGTTGCTGTGATAAAACAATGATCAAAACTAACTTGGAGAAGAAAGAGATTATTTCTGATTACAACTCAAAGTCCCTCATGAAGAAAAGTCAAGACAGGAACTGGAGCAGAGGCCATGGAGGAGTGCTGCTTCTTATTGGCTTATTCCTTGTTGGCTAGCTTAACCTGCTTTCTTCTACCATCCAGGATCACCTTCCCAGGGCTGGTACCACCCACAATGAAATCCCCTACAGACTTGCCCACAGGTCAATCAGATAGAGGCATTTTCTCAGTTGAGGTTGTTTCTTTCCAGATGATCCTAGTTTGTGTTCAGTTTATAAAAACTAACCAGCACATACTGGCTGGCCTCACATTTGAAGGAATACTTCCTCATACTGCAAGTGCCATGGTGATAGATGTGTGCTGCTGTGCTCAGCTTCCAGCAGTTTAATTTTAAAGAGAGAAGGGGTGGAGACTGGAGGGAATGCCCCAGCAGTAAAGAGTAGGTACAGCTCTTGCACAGGACTTCAGTTTGGTTCCCAGCACCCTTGTTGGGCAGCTTATAATCATCTGTAATTCAGGGACCTGATACCCTCCTCTGGCTTCCACTGGACTCATCTGTTCATACCCTACACAAATATACACAGACACTGATAGTTAAAAATAATAAAATTAAATCTTTAAATAAAAAAGGAGAAAAAAACATGTTTTATTTAATAGTTTGCTATTATACAATTTGTTGATATATTCATGTAGCCTGCAATCCCAAGAACCTTAGAAAAAGGGTCAGACACTGCCCTGGAGTAGTCCGTGATGCTCTGGAACTCACATCAGTCCTTCTGTCTGTCTTTTTTTTCATCTTGAATTTGTATTTAATCTTAACCAGAGTCTCACCTCCTTTTAAACATGCTTGGGCTTCTTTCTGCTTTTGTTCTTTTTTAAATAAGACCAGCTTCTTTGATTTGCATTTCTGTTTCCAATACCTGTCTAGTATGAGATGCTCTTTAATGATAGAAGTCTTTACTTTGCAAACATGTATGTGGACTAATTCCCCTTCTTAATTGATTGGAATTGATGTTTTAGGTGGTGCTTCCTACATTTATCCTGGAGAAGCGTTCCTTACTGGAGATGTATGCAGACTTCATGTCGCATCCAGACCTGTTCATAGGCATCACCAATGGAGCCACGCCAGAGGACCGAATGATTCGATTTGTTGAGTACTACCTTACCTCATTTCATGAAGGCAGAAAGGGAGCCATTGCTAAGAAGCCGTACAACCCTATCATTGGAGAAACTTTCCACTGCTCCTGGAGGATGCCCAAGAGCGAAGTGGCATCCGGTGTGAGTGGCAGCTCTTCTACCCCAGCCATCACAAATCATACTCCTCTGCCAGAGGAGGCTCTGACACAGGGTGTCTCAGACTGTTACACTGTCAGATTTGTTGCTGAGCAGGTTTCCCATCATCCTCCAGTCTCAGGATTTTATGCAGAATGTGCAGAAAGGAAGATGTGTGTAAATGCACATGTCTGGACTAAAAGCAAGTTCTTAGGCATGTCAATAGGTGTGACAATGGTTGGAGAAGGTGAGTTGAAAAATGTTCTCCGGTTTTTATATCAGACTTGCTAAGTTTGGAAAGGCTCTGTAGGTGTTAATTATAGGGTTTTTTTTTGGGGGGGGGGGTTGTTTTTTTTTTTGTTTGTCTTATTTTGTTTTTTGTTTGGTTTTTCGAGACAGGGTTTCTCTGTATAGCCCTGGCTGTCCTGGAACTCACTTTGTAGACCAGGCTGGTCTCGAACTCAGAAATCTGCCTGCCTCTGCCTCCCAAGAGCTGGGATTAAAGGCTTGCTCCACCACTGCCTGGCTAGTTATAGGGGTTTTAAGATTGGTTTGTATGTATGATACATGATAGCCAGGATAGCCAGAGGTATACAGAAAAACAACAGAAAACAAAAAATAAACAGAGGCAAGCAGATCTATGTGATTTCAAGGTCAGCCTTGTCATAGGAAGATGCTGCATGTAGACCTCAGGCCTCCTGATACATACACACAAATATACATAATTACGTACATACCCCTCCCACCCCTCACACAATCGAAATGGGATTTATGGTCATTCCGTCTGCTTTGTTATGTTCTTCAACATTAGAGAGAAATTAGTTTAATTGCTAACTAATAGGAGGTGGTGGCACGTATGTTTAATCACAGTACTTAGGAGGCCGAGGCAGGCAGTTTCTGAGTTCTGCAGAGCAATTTCTAGAACCGCAGGGGCTGCACAGAGAAACCCTGACTTGGGAAAACAAAACAAAAAAATTGAGATTTTAGGGTTCTGAGTCTTTCTTTCTACTATATTTATTCAAATCTGTTTGAATAAAGGGGTCTCTTATGTAACCTTGGCTGGCCTGCCACTCACTGTGTAGATGAGGTTGGCCTCAAACTCACAAAGATCCATCTGCCTCTACCTCCAATGTGCCAGAATTAAAAACGTGCACCACCACACCCATTTCTATTTGTCTTTGATTATTTTAATATTTTAAATATTTATCCTAACTCGCTAGAACAAGGCACAAATAAGGTTTGTAATCTCCTTGCTGGAGAGGTCAGTATAAGTGGATTTGTAGGGCTCGTTGCCAGCCGCCCTCACTTTCATGATGAGTTCTAGGCTAGTATCCAAAATAAAAAGATGAATGCTACCTGAGGAACAGAACCCACAGTTGTCTTCTGGCCTTCACGTTTACACAGACACACATATAGACACACTCATACAAATAAATGGAAGGTAATAAATAAAGCTTTAAGGCAGTAAAGTAGCTTGGGTGTGCTTAGTGTGTCTTAGTTGTCTTGTACAGATCAGTTTTTCACTAGTGTAAATCCCTTTTTTCGATGTCTTTAATGTGACATCAGTTAATATAGAAACCCCAGATAGAATGATACTTGCTTGAAAATCACCACCTACCTCTCTTACCACCTCTTGTTGCTTCAGAATTTGGTAAACAAGACTTAGGATGATCATAGTTGTTGATTAAAAAGATTACATTTTGTTCTTTCAAATATGTAGACTAGAATGAAGAGCACTTGCTCATCATACTATCTGAGTGACTGCCAAGCTGCGACCAAGCCTTAGCACGATGACACACAGCAGGCTTCCACCTCAGCCCCAGGCTTGTTATATTTTTAGGAGCATTGGGGGAAACTTTGAGACTGCTTGCCCTGTAACAGTTCCAGGTCCCATGAGCCCTAAAGGAGCAGGAAGGTCACAATGAAAGTAGCCCCGATTCAGTGTTACCAGGAAATGCTCTCAATTGAAGTCACACTCTCAAAGATTAATGAATATAAAGTAATAGTGCTTACTACTAGATAGGAAAAGGAGATTTTTAAATCATTCCTTTGAAGAGCTATAACCACCCTCCTGCCTTCACATTCAGGTGTCCTTTGTTTGTTGGAGCACGGAGAAGAGTACACGTTTTCCCTGCCTTGTGCGTATGCCCGCTCCATTCTCACTGTTCCTTGGGTAGAACTAGGGGGCAAAGTCAGCGTCAACTGTGCAAAGACGGGGTACTCAGCCAGCATCACCTTTCACACTAAGCCATTTTATGGTGGCAAACTGCACCGGTAAGAACACTTTAATAATTTCTGCCTCTTGTTCTGCTCTTTGATCGTGTAGTATAAATCTTGACTCTTTTTCTATTTTGTCTTATGTGAATGGGACTGAGGTAGGTGTGTGTGTACCTGCACACATGTGTTCATGTGTATGTAAACCATGTGCATGCAAGTGGCCACAGAAGCCAGAAGAAGGTGTCAGATCCCCTGGAATTGAAATAATAGGCAGTTGTGAGACACACAGTGTGCTTGCTGGCACCAAAATGGCTCATCTACAACAGCAGCGGGTGTTTTTAACCACCTAATCATCTCTTTAGCCTTTAATATTCCTTTTATTTTTGACAGATATTTATGTAGTTTCTAGCTTTTGACTATCACAAATTGTTCTTCTAGATAGGGCTGAGGGATGTAGCTCAGAGGTAAGGCACTTCCTGAGCATGCAGAAGGCTTGTGTTCACTCCCCAACACACACACACACAACACACACACACACACACACATACACATGAGTGCTGTTAACAGTCACTGGCGAATGTTTGTGTTGACATCTTTTAGGGTAGATACATAGGAGTGAAATTTCTGGCATATGAACCACGTTGAATATATTCCCTTTTCTCATGTATGAGACTTAGAGTTGCATATAGCAATATTACCTCTTCATTAGAAGACAGGTTCCCTTAATATTTGGGGGTTGTTTGTTTGTTTGTGAGACAAGGTCTCGGTAGCCCATGCTGGCCTTGAATTTGTTCTATAGCTGATGGTCTTCTTGCCTCAATTTCCCAAGTGCTGGGATTACAGGCATGTGCTACCACAATCAATTTTATTCAGTGTTGGGGACAAGTCCAGGATTTTGCTTTTCTTAGCAAGCATCTACCAAGTGATCTATATCCCCAGCCATATTATCTTTAAAGAGATGTGAAGAAAGCTTATTCAGTTCTGAAGCACTCTATAGGTCTTTAAATTACCATATACCAATTACCAAGTTTGATCTCCAGCACCATATAATTGTGTCATAGTGGCACATTTTGTAATCCAGGAGGTAGAGGCAGGAGACTCAGAAATTCAAAGCTACCCTTGGCTACATACTGAGTGGGAGGCCAACCTGAGCTACAGGAAACACTATCTCAAAAATAAAATCAATAACCAAAAGATGGACTTCAGGGACTGAATTTTAGTTTGTAGTAAGTGTTCATCTATCTAGAATGTTTGAGATTTTGGGTTCAGTCTCTAGAACCATAAGCAAGCAGTCGACAAATTACGTGTGTCATACCTCTGCACTCTAGAGAAAGAATGGCTATCTGTACCACTGAGAACAGAATCGGCCTGGTATTAGAAGCCAGGGAACTAGCCAGCTGTGGTGGTGCACATCTCTAATCTCAACACTTGGGAGGCCAAACTAGGAGGATCATGAGTTCCAGACCTGTCTAAAGACCAGAATACTTAGGAGAATTCTTTCAGAAAAAAAAAAAAAATCATACATAAAACAAGTTAAACTAATAAAGGAAGAAAATACCATGATTTCCCAAACTAATTAGGTTAATGGTATAAGTGGAAATGAAATTCAGTTCTGGTTGACTTCTCAAATTAAAAAAAAAAAAATGTAGTTCTTAATATACTTATCATTTTCTGATAAAGAAAGCCTGTCCTTTTTTCCAAAAGAAGAGAAACTGCTGGGGTTTAGTACTAAATTCTAGAAGTATTTGCATAGGTCTTTCCCTACTACCCATGAGGAACACAGTGGATAGTGTCTGGTTTAGCATACTACTGATCTATTTCTTAATAAACCATGAATAAAACCCAAAGGCAGAGCCTTAACTTTGAGTAAAAGCTCTGTTATTTGTATTGATTTGCTAGATCCACAGACTTGTTGGTATCCCAGATAGCTAGACCCAGCTCTAGGTCGCCTCAAAGTGTCTCTTTTTTTTTACAACTAGACACTTCTCACTATCAAGTTTCTATAAGTGAGAACAACTACTTTATCAGCTACCAGTTATGTAATATTTAGCTTTGGATGTCTTGAGTTCAGCATAATCTATATTTTGTGTCATTAATTTATTTTTGAGACAGGGTTTGTTGTAGCCCAGGGGTGGTCTACAATTCTATGTGGCTAAGGATAACCCTGAATTTCTAAGCCTTTTGAAGTAGTTTATCTAAATCAGTGACTGTCAGTCAATGAAAGTTTTGTAGATAACAGAGATGTCCTTTCTGAGAGTAAGAACCCAACAGGGAAGAGGCCACATCAGTTGACAGATTCCAGTGAAGCCAGAGCCTTTAATACAGGTGTTTGGGTTTTTTGGTGGAGTGAGTTTGTTTGTTTGTTTGTTGTTTGTTACTTTGGTCTGCTGTGGATGGACACATACAGAACTTTACTTAAAACACGTAGATATCTGTCAAATAGTGCTAGAGGATGGCCCAGCAGTTAAGAGCACTTGCTGCTCCTGTAGAGAACATGGTGACTCCCGACCCATCTGTAACTTCAATTCCTGGAGTCCAATGCCCTCTTCCGATCTCTGCTGGCACCAAGCATGCGCGTGATGCCCACATACACACTCAGGAACGAGAGCATTCTCACAAACACGTAAACACGAACACTTTTTAAATGAAATCTGTTAGGAGTACTTCAGAGAGAAAGGTAGTAAGTAGTCGGTCCGTTTTTGGATGAAAAGATTAAGTCTCTCTCAGGCCCTCAGAAGTATTTAATCAGACGGGTTATTTTAGCTTTTGCCCAGGATTAGCAGTCACTATACCCCAGTTTATTTAACCTCATATCTACCACTGATAGAGCTTCCTTACTTTTCTTTTCTCAAAGATGTATTTATTGTATGTATGTGAGTACACTGTAGCTGTCTTCAGACACACCAGAAGAGGGCATCAGATCCCATTACAGATGGTTGTGAGCCACCGTGTGGCTGCTGGGAATTGAACTCAGGACCTCTGGAAGAGCAGCCAGTGCTCTTAACTGCTGAGTCATCTCTCCAGCCCTGACTTTCTTACTTTTGATATGGTGGCTTTTAAGACTTGGTATAAGTTTTACTACCAAATCACTCACCTCTACCTTTGTCGTAATTTTGAGCCTTTGTGGGAAGAATGCCAGAGCTTGACCCCTGACTTAGTCGCCATGACCACGGCAACTCTCTTATAAAGGAAAATATTTAACTGGAGCTTGCTCACAGCTTCAGAAGTTTCATCAGTTATCATCAGGGTGGGAAGCATGGTGGCACGCAAGCAGACATGGTACTGGAGAAGTAGCTGAGAGTTCTGTATTGTAAGGACCCAGAAAGAGGACCCCAACTCAAGTCCCAATTAGCGCGCACCCAAGGAGACACGAGAGACTTACTTGATGCAATGGCAAAAGGCAGTTTACTAACAAGGGCCCTTGGATCGAAACTCATCCCACGCAGGGGAGAGAATTTTGATGAAGACCCCAGGAAGTTTAGAACTTTTATAGGGGGAGGCACAAGGGGGAAGGAAAAAGTGGGAAATTCTGGCGCGATTACATATGATTGGATATTTCAAACATCAGCACTTTGCGTAAGCAATCATTTTGACAGGCTGGATGGCCCACTATTTTTGACCATGAAGCCTCAGACCTTCTAGGATAAACACCAGGTGGCCCATTACTCACTTGGGCATGTTTAGACTGGTCAAGATATGTCTTTGGTTGTTTCTACATTTCTGGTCACCTCGTCCCTAGAGGGGCTTGATATTTTTATTATGGCTATTCTCAGCAAGCTCAGCAAGCTGTCCTGCAGTCTTTGCCAAGTTGTTTGTGGTCTCTGCTAAGCTGTTTTAATTTTTACCCTTACAGTATCTATCTGCATTGGCAGGCAACTGGAAGACTCTGGGCCTGGTGTCTTTTTGAAACCTCATTCCCAGTGACACTTCCTCCTACAAAACCACACCTCTGAATCCTTTCAAATAATGTCACTCCCTGGTGACCACGTATTAATCTATGAGCCTGTGGGGGCCATTCTCATTCACACCAGCAAACCCCATTCCCTGAGTTGGTTCACTCATTTCTTGGTCTTGTAAAGTAGTTCTTTGAATTCCTTTATCTCTGTGTGCATGTTACTGCTACAAAGCAGTGGTTTATATAAGGCTGGATTATTTAAGGGAATGTGTACCTAGAAGTAGCAGACAGAACTTGGCCCCAAGAGTCCATCCAAACCTATACTAATGTCCTGCCTTTGTTACTAGTTGTGTGATTTGGAATGTGTTTGTTTTTCTACTTCTGTTTCCTCATCTAAAGAAACAGGATAGATGCCAGACAGTGGTGGCTCACGCCTTTAATCCCAATACTTGGGAGGCAGAGGCAGGCGGATTTCTGAATTTGAGGCCAGCCTGGTCTACAGAGTGAGTTCCAGGACAGCCAGGGCTACACAGAAACCCTGTCTAGAAAACCAAAAGAGAGAGGGGGGGGGGATAGATGTAGTCTTGGCACATGAGTTGATTTATCTAAAATGTCAGCATTTTGCAGGTGTTTAGTAGATACAAGGCAGGCTGGCAGTCCCTTGGGCACTCCATGCTCTTGCTTGTTTTGGGTAGTGATATCACATCGATCCTGTCATTTGAGCCCTTACAGGTTTTGTTTTCTAATTTATTGATGCAGGGAAGATTTATCATAAACCTGCTTATGCAGTCACCCCATGCCCGTTGAGAGAGCACAGTCTTGCTGGACATGTTGGTTCAAGCCATTAATTCTAGCACTCGGGGAGGCAGATGCAGTTGGATCTCTATGAGTTCAAGGCCAGCCAAGACTACTTAATGAAACCTTGTCTAAAAACAAACAAATAATAAAGGAGTGTCCAGTCTTGGTAGGGGCTATGGCAATCCCATAATAATAGTAACATGTGATCACCCTGAATGCTTACAGTAAAAGCACATAGTTCGTGTCAGAGGTGAGAATTGGCTTCTAAAAGAATGCTTCCTGTTGGCTGGGCAGAAGTGGTACATGCCTATAATCCTAACAAAGAGTAGAAGCAGGAGGATCAAGAGTTCAAGGCCACGGTCTGCAAAACTGTGCAGTCGGTAAGGGTGCCTGTCACTAAAACTGAGCACCTGAGTATGATCCCAGAATCTGCTTGGTGGGAGAAGAGAGCTAACTCCTGAAAACTGTCCTATGACCTCCTTACACACTGTAGCAAGTTTGTGCTCTAGACATATAGGTAGGTGGGTGGATGGATAGATGGATGTGCGGGTGGGTAAGTAGGTAAGTAGATAGTTGGATGGAGAGAGATAATAGATGATGCATGGGTGAGAGAGAGATGAGGGTGGGGAGAGAGGGGGGGTTCTAAAAATAAAAAAGTCTTCTTTAAAAGGAGGGAGGTTCAAGGCCAGTCGCTAAGACACTGAGCCTGAGGCAAGCCTGGACTACATTGAGAGCTTGTCTCAAAAAGCCAAAGTAAAAAAGAAAGGCAGCTCTTGAGTCATAAGTATGATATGGCGGGCATGTCAGAGGTAGCCATGTTGAGTGTACAATGAGAGGATAGTGTGGACATTCGTAGGTTAGACTAAAGATGGGTGGATCAGAAACCAGTTGTGTCCTGATAATTCCCTTATCTTCTGGCTGCCATCACACTCTGGTCACCAAGTTAAGTAACTATGGAAACACAGTCTTGCTGAGAGTTTTCTGTCTGGACTTTGATGTAAGTATATGTTAGTGTCACATTAAACTGTTGGAAAAAAATATCATAAGGAAAGAGTCCAGTTTCCGTTAGTATTTGTAGGTTGTTTGATGGTAGAGAATGAATGGGAAGAGCGGGTGAGTGGTCAGCAGCATCTCTTCACATCCTAAGTGGTTGCGGCTGAACCTTCAAGGGATGGGAAGGGACTGCAGCTGGGATCAGAGAAGAAATGGGGGCTACAAGGATGGCTCTGTGGTGAAGAGTACTTCCTGCTCTTGCTGAGGACTCAGGCTCAGTTCCCAGCACCCACATGGCGGCTCACAGCCATCTGTAATTTTAGTTCCAGGATCTCTTCTGACCTCTGCTGGCACCAGGCATGCACATGGTACATATACATATATGCAGAAAAAGCATCCATGGACATAAAATAACAAATCTAAAAAAAAATGTTTGTAATGATCAAGTAATCTCTTAAGAAATACTCTGTCTGACTTTGAAGAAGTCCTTCATAATACAATTCTGTTTGTTCATATGGCTTGAAATACAGCCTAGAGTTCCTGCCCTAGAACCAAGGGGACTTTGTGTCCAGCTGGCAGTTACTTCTAACTTGCCATTTTGAATTTTTGACTTTCACTCCAAATATTCATACACCTTGGCCCCCAAGAAGTGGCCCACAAATCCTTCATTATTGGGCTCTTTACCTGCCTGCTTTGAGCTCCCAAGTGTGCAGTTCACGTACTTCCTTTCTGGTTTCTTGCCTTGTATACTCATGACAACTGTACCTAATTCTTTGTGCTGCCTTGGGTCCTCCAAGTTCTCTTCTGAACCCAAATAAATCAAAGTTTCTGGTTAAAGGCCTTAACCTTTAACCTCTGCCTGCCATTCCCTAGGATTTGAACCTGTCTCATCTGTGTCCTACAGGAAACAAACTTCATTAAAAATGGTTGAGCTGTATCTTTTTGTGCTTTCTACCTGAGCTGAATCAGCACCATTGTGTGTTGACAGCCAGATGACTGTTCATAAGGTTACTGTTCATTTCTCTGTGTCTGCTAGGGAATTTAAGATTTTAATTGTGTTTCATATTTTTCTAACTGTTAATGACTTGTACAGGTTTTGTATTGAATTGTGCTTTTTGGGCCAGGCATAGTAGTTTAAAGGCTTCTTCCTATGCTTTTAATGTCAGTATTTAGAGGCAAAGATAGGTCCAACTCTTCTGTGAGTTTGAGGCTAGCTTGGTCTACATAGTTCCAGGGTAGCTGAAGCCATAGTGAGACCCTGACTAGGGGAGACAATAAATAAATAAATATTGGTTGCTTGATTTCTCGAACTGCAGATGTTTTAGGTAGAGAGGACTAGTGAGAGCTAGGTTATAATGCTGTACCATTTTTAGACTGTAATAAATATGTTAGAAATGATTTTCCACGTATGCTAATGAAGTGGAGTCTGATGCCTGACATTCTCTCTGAAGAATAAAACCGATGCGTCTGCAGTTATCTAGGACTCGGCTGACTTAGGTGCTGCTGACAAGTTGAAATGGGCTCTATACAGTGGGTTTCCCAGATGTATCCTTGGGCTTCCCATTCTAAGGAAGAAACCTTTGCTTCCTGCCTGCTCTAGAGTCACAGCTGAAGTGAAGTACAACCTTACCAACACTGTGGTGTGCAGAGTCCAGGGCGAGTGGAACAGCGTTCTGGAGTTCACCTATAGCAACGGAGAGACCAAGTATGTGGACCTGGCTAAACTGGCCGTGACAAAGAAAAGAGTAAGGCCTCTGGAGAAGCAGGATCCCTTCGAATCCAGGTGTGCTGCTGCCTCACAGCCAGGCAGGAAGGCTGGGGGCTCTGGAGTCTAATTAAGCCATGGCACTAAGTCACTTATAGTTTATATCAGCTTTGCCATCTGTAGAATGAAAGACTTGGTCTGATTTCCTTCATTCTATAAAAAAGTAATTGAAAAGTTTTTGTCTTCTATGTTAAAACTAACTTTGAAAACTACCAGATGCCTGGATGGCAAGCGGGCTCTGAGGAAACGGCACTTTCCGTGCATTCACGACTGACAGCCTAAGTTTGATCCTCTGAACCCATGGGAAAAGTAGGAGGAACCACTCCACAGGTTGACCTCTGACCTCCACAGTGCACCATGCAGCTCCTTCTCACAATAATAAATTCAAATTTCAAAAAGCAAACTACCACTGACCAAGTCTTCCCATAATACCAAATATCTGAACTATTAGGAAACTTAAAATACTCTTTTACAACTCTGTCTGTCTAGTCAGCTTTTCCCATTAGATTGTCTGCTTGTACTAAGTAACGTATCACAGTCGACTGAATAGAGAAACAGATGGGTGGCCCTGCTATTAAACCAGACACTCGAGAGACTGATGGATTGTAGTACCTAAAATTTCTATTGAAGGGCTTTCTGTATGTGTCTTCGAGGCTACTTATCATAATGTTCTTTGGAGGAAAGCTTAATTGCACCCTCGGTGTCTAGGGCTTTTACAGTTACCCACCGCATTTGCATCAGGATCTCACTGCACTATAATCTGGGACTCACCGAGATCTATTTTCTTCTTAAATGTTTGATGTTTTCTATTGTGCTGTGCTTGTTTTGTTCATCATTGTTTACTCTCTTTGCCTCGTAAATGTTAAAGTTGACACTTACATCAGAGACCTTTTAACACTGTGCACTGGGTTCTGAGGATCACTGAGGTCACCTGACATGATATTTCTATACCTGGACAGAGTCTCTGTATTCAGGCTGAGTGGGCCAGATGCTGTCTGCCACAGCTGCTTGATTGTGTCATTGTAATATGAAAACCACGAACACGTTGTAGGTAAATACCTGGACACTGTTCTAAGATTTTCTGCACAAAACCAGGCAGTGACACAGGCGTGTGATTCCTGGTTTAGATCATCATGGGGTTTTGTTTGTTTATTTAGTATATTGTGTCATACTTTAGAGGCTGTTTTATTAGTTTCCATTATGTTGTGGTTTTGAAGCAGTCGGTCTGTAGTCCAAGCTGCAAAAGCTTCCCGATTACCACTGCTAGCCTGAAGAGCTGCCATCTATGTTTCGTCTGTAAATGTGCCTTTTCGGGGTATTTCCTGTATGTGGAATCACATCGTATGTGATCCCTGTGACCAGTTTCCTCCGGTCCATCTGTTACCTAGCTTGTATCAGTAGTCAGTTCCTTCATTTTAATGGCTGAATAGTAGTTCATTATGTGGGTGTGTCAAATCCATTCTGCAATTGCTACACATTACTAGATTGGGACTGTGATGAATCATAAAACTGAATATTTTATGACCAACTTTTGTGTAGACACGTTTTTCATTTTTCCTGTGTAAATATCCAGGAGTAGGATTCCTAGATTGTACATTGCTAGTTTCCAAAATTAGTACACTATTTAGCATTCCCATTGGCCTTGAGTTACAGTTCCAGTCCCTCCACATCCCCCATTGTCTGTCTACTGTACTTATTCTAATAAGTATGAAACACTAGTGGTTCTAAGCATGTTTTTTATATTTTATCTTCTTTTTATTGCATTATTTGTCTTCTCTTTGTGTTGTGGAGGGTCTTTGTACCATAGACTGGCCATGAACTCTGTGTACAGCCTTGACCACCTCACACTTCCACTCCCCATACTTGGTGTTACGTGGAGCTGGGGACTGAAGGCACCACCACACTCGTGTTAGGCAAGCACCTCAGCAGCTGAGCCACACCCTCAGCCTCGTGTGTTTCAACCTTTGAAAAATATCTCATGTTACTTGTTAAGTCTCAAAATTTCCTAAAAACAAAATAGTTGTTTTTGTAACTTAAGGAAATTCTTCTTAATTGAACTTCTCAATTTAAATACCATCAGCTGTCCCCACGTCCTGCTTTTCTGTGTTTATAATAACCCCTGTATGAATGAATTACGATTTGAAAAAAAAATTATTATTTAAAAAAAAAAAAAAAACATCAGCAGTTGCAACAATCTGCGTATCCACTGCAGGGGCCCGGCGTCTGTGCTCTCAGAATTCGAGTGGACTGTAGATCTAATTTAGAAAATGTAACTGTTGGAAATTATTGTGCCTTCTAAATTATCTCTTTTGAAGAGAATGTTTGTAAAGCAGGCCATTTTTCATTTTAGACGATTATGGAAAAATGTAACAGACTCTCTGAGGGAATCTGAAATTGACAAGGCCACAGAGCACAAACGTTCCCTGGAAGAACGCCAGAGAACAGAAGAAAGGCTGCGGACTGAAACAGGCACACCCTGGAAAACCAAATATTTCATTAAAGAGGTATGTCCTGCATGTTTTCAGGCCACAGCTCACTGTGTACCTAATAAGAATCCTGTCTTACCTGGTTATTGTTGTGTTGCTGGCTCCCGTGCATCTTTATTTTTCAAGTAGTACAGCTAGGGCTGGGGAGATGGCCCAGCCAGTACAGCACTTCTGCATAAGCATTGGGCCCAGTTCAGAGCCCTAGAGCCCTAGGAAAGAGCTCTAACCTCAGTACTGGGGAGCAGAGACTCAGTTCCGTGGGGGCTTGGCTAGCCAGTCCAATGACTCACAGAGCTCCAGGCTCAGTGAGAGCCCCTACTCTGAAAACACGCGAGAAGGCCACCACGGTGCTTCCGCACGAAAGGCACTTGCCAGCAAGCCTGATGATCTGAGTTTGATCGCCAGAATCCACATGGTGAAAGAAAAGAACTGACTTCCCCAGTTTTACCGCCACACACATGCACACAAAATTTGAGTCTAACTTATGTGGGAGCTTTCTCATGAGCTTTACACAACTTGTTCAAGTAATGTAGCTTTTCCACAGATCAGATGAAGTATATGTGGGGATTGAAGTGGGCCACAAATTAAAATATTCAATAGCAGGAAGTGCAGGATGCAGTTGACTGTCTTCGCTTCACATTTTAAACTGTTTGCTTCCAGGCATCATATTTTAAGGGAGACAGAAGAAGTTTCATTGGCCGTGTAGAGGTACTGAATTGGCTAGATATCGAAAATCAGGGACACTTTGTGATACGTTTCTTCAAAGTATATGGGCTTATTGCATAGAGACTTTTATGAGCAACTAGAAGCATAGCTCGGTGGGACACTGTTTGCTTGGCATTTGAAAGCTCTGGGTTGATCACCAGAACCTAAAAGTTCAAGTACTTAACTAGAACCCAAACTACCAACAAGCAAGTCTTGGAAATAACAGAGTAAGAATATAAAACAGTGTATCTCTGATACCTGGGCATGGTGGCACATGTCTTTAATCCCAGCATTCTGGAAACAGAGGCAGATGGATCTCAGAGTTCTAGGATACCCAGGGCTGCACAACCAAAACCAAACAAAATTGGGGGTGGAGAGGTAACTCAGTATTTAAGAGCATTTGCTGCCTTTGCAGATGACTGGGATCAGTTATCACCATCCTCAAGTGACTGACAACTACCTGTTCCAGGGGTTCCAAAGCCCTTTGACCTCAGACACCTGTACATAGAGCATATAAAACTCACATAGGCACAGACATATACACATAAATAAAATATTTTTTTAAAAATCCATAATTCAGGCTGGAGAGATCATTTAGCGGTTAAGAGTGTTGACTGTTCTTTCATAGATCCCTGAGTTCAATTCCCTGAACCCACATGGTGGCTCACAACCATCTGTAATGGGATCTGATGCCCTCTTCTGGTGTGTCTGAAGACAGCGACAGTGTACTCATATATATATAAAGTAATAATTTTTTTTTAATCTATAATTGAGGCTGGTGACATAGCTCGGCAGGGAAGGGTTCTTGCCTCATGATGTTGATAATCTAAGTTTGATCCTGGGATAACTCCCTCTGGCCTCCATGCATACATTGTTGCATACAATGGCTGGACTCTCATAGATACCCATATAATAATAATTTAAGTTTTTTTTTATCCAAATTCGTTTTAATAGTTTCCATACTTCTATTTTTCCAATCTTTTGCCAACTTTTTGTACAGGAATAACAAATAGAACATTTTTCTTTCTTTTTTTTTGGGGGGGGGGGTTTTCAAGACAGGGTTTCTCTGTGTAGCCCTGGCTGTCCTGGAACTCACTCAGTAGACCAGGCTGGCCTCGAACTCAGAAATCCGCCTGCCTCTGCCTCCCAAGTGCTGGGATTAAAGGCGTACGTCACCACCGCCCAGCCAGATAGAACATTTTTCAACTCCCAATTTTTTTGTTTTTTTAGTTTGTTCTTTTGTGGAGAGAGGAACTCACATGACCTAATGTGGAGGAGAAAGACAACTTTGTGATTCTTCCTTTTACCATGTGGGTTGCAGGAAGGTTGCCAGGTCTTAACTGGAAAGTGCTTTTCCGTACTAAGCCATCTTACCAGCCCATCCCTGTATGTTTATATGAACAAATAGACATTTGTAACTGGATTCAGAAGTACTCAGCTTACCTTAGGTTAAAGAAATAGGTGTAACAGAAACAGATCTGTTGTTTAAAACTAGCTCTTGGCTGAACGGGGAGCTATGTTTTTGTAAAAAATACCATTGAACAGAATTGAAAGGGTATCGGGCAGTGGTGGCGCACACCTTTAATCCCAGCACTTGGGAGGCAGAGGCAGGCGGATTTCTGAGTTTGAGGCCAGCCTGGTCTACAGAGTGAGTTCCAGGACAGCCAGGGCTACACAGAGAAACCCTGTCTCAAAAAAAAAAAAAAAATTGAAAGGGTAGCCCTGATTCACTCATTCATTTTTTGCTTTTCTTTTTTAAAGATGTATTTATTTATATATTTTATATACATGGGTCTTTTGTCAGCATGTACATCTGCACACCAGAAGACAGCATCAGACAGTTGTGAGCTGCCATGTGGGTACTGGGAATTGAACTCAGGACCTTCAGAAGAGCAAGCAGCAAGCTCTCTTAACCACTGAGCTTCCCCTCCCCTCCCTTTCTCTTCTCTTTCCTGAGACAGGGTTTCACTTTGTATACCTAGCTGGAACTCTATACAAACCAGGCTAGCCTAGAACTCAGAGAGATCTGCTTGCATCTGCTTCTGCCTCTATCTCCCAAGTCCTAGGCTTAAAGCTTGTACCACCATGCCTAGTAGTGCCCTGACATTCTTGCTACAGGCATGATATGTGTCTTAACTGAGTTTTATTGCTGTGAAGAGACTCCATAACAACTCTTATAACAGAAAACATTGAATTGGGACTGGCTTACAGGGTCTAAGGTTTAGTCCATTGTTGTCATGTCAGGAAACATGATGGTTTGCAGGCAGTCATGGTGCTGGCAAGTAGCTGAGAGTTCTACATCCTGATCTGAAGGCAGCAGGAAGAAAGAATGACAGTTCTGAAACCTCAAACCCATCCCCAGTGACAGATTTCTTCCACATCTACTCCAGCAAGGCCACACCTCCCAATAGTGCCATTGCCTATGAGCCTATGGGGGACATTTTCATTCAAACCACCTCAACATGTAAACATGTCATTTATATAAGATACTGAGAGCCTATTCCTAAGAGTTGACATTTTTTAAGATTTATTTTTACATGTATCAGTGTTTATCTGCATGTATATGTGCACCTGGTGCCTGAAGAAGTCAGAAGAGGCTGTCAGATCTCCATGAAGTACAGTTACAGCTGTGAAAGTAACTCTGGGTCCTCTGCAAGAGCAGCAGGTGTTCCTTACTGTTAAAGAGTTCCCGCTAGGGATACAAAGTGAGACCTTGTCTTAGAAAAGGGAAGCAAGCGAAAGGGGAGGGGAGGGAAGGGGAGGGGAAGAGAGGAGAGGAGAGGGGAGGAGGAGAAATGGCTCAGTGGGCCAGATTTTATTTTTTAAATCCCCATGTTCTGCCGGGCGGTGGTGGCGCACGCCTTTAATCCCAGCACTCGGGAGGCAGAGGCAGGCGGATTTCTGACTTCGAGGCCAGCCTGGTCTACAGAGTGAGTTCCAGGACAGCCCGGGCTATACAGAGAAACCCTGTCTCGAAAAAAAAAACCAAAAAAAAAAAAAAAAAAATCCCCATGTTCTGTGATGGTAGACAGTTAAAATTAACAAGTGTAGTGAAGTAAAGGGTTTGTTTTGGTACAACCTAAAGTTCTTTGGTAACTGCCTCTGGAATCATAGTTTAGAATGCAGGTTTAACTTTGGGTCCCTTTGAAGGTGCTGGTACATAAGTACATCAGACAGGGTAGAGATGTCTGATGTTAATGCCCTCTCTTGTTCTGTGTGCAACTGCATGGTGCCATCACACAGGAGAGCACTGCAGGGTACCAGTCTAGCTGAGGGTGGTCGCCACAGTCATAAATGTGAGCCTCACGCATGCATGGCTCTGCTGCCGCGGTTTGTAGGTTATGGAGAAGTTGCTGTCTCCTGTGTGGTCCTCCACAAAACTCAGCACATCACAGATGCTTCTTGGGTAAGGAACATGGTTAGAATTTTTACTTCTCACAGCCTCCGTTTCCTTTCTGCTAGACTCAAAGCTCAGTCCTTCTGCCTCAGCCTACAGGTGCTGGGAATATAGGTGTGTGCTTCCCACTGAGTAAACCCTCCGGTTTTTATCTATAAAGTAAGATAATTGAGTGGCACATGATTTTTATATGATGTTGTATAATGCTGTTAACTGACATCTTTCACAAAGAGCACTGTAGCTGCTAAGGTCTGTAGTGAGACGATTTCATGTGATGAACAGCCCAGTGCTTGCTGTTCTGAAAGACATGAAGGAGACCGTGTTAAAAACAGTTGCAACTGAGTACAGAGAGTCACTCGGGTCTGAATTTGAGGCTGACGGCTGGGGATCTCTAGGCACAAGGCAGACTGAAAGAATGGGTGAGAGTGGCTGGGTGAAGGAAACGGAGGTGGATTTTAGGTTTGGTCATTCACATTACCGGTCCTTACTCAACACAGCTCCAAGGAGCCTGACTGGTTTAGTTAAATTATGGCTAAATTAAAGAGACTCGGGATAAAGGCAGAGTTCAAGGCTAACCCTTTGCACATTGGCCTGCAGTCCTCATCACCCTGACCTGACTACCACATTCCCACTCGGTCTTCAACATTCTGCAGGTCTGCTGCTGTCTGCTGCAGCTCTCTCCTCCCTCTGCTCTTTGGTCTTGACTTGATGAACACTTCCTTGTACTGTGCCTGTTGCACATCACACTGTGAGGTGCAGTCTGCAGCATCTTAGCAAATGGCTTCATCGATACGAGTGACCTCTGCAAAATTACATGTCCAAGAGTCACACACTGTTTGCACATACCACAGTCACTGTCCTTGCCTCTGTGACAGAGTACCTGACAAGGCACAAAGTGGGGAAGAGGATTCTGGCTTATGCTTCAGGCTGTAGTCTGTTTTGGTGGCAGACGGGGGCATGCTGGGAGCCTGATTGTCACCTTGAAAGTCAGGTCCATAGGAGGCAGAGCTGGGCAAAGCTTTCCAGTACCCAGCAACCCACCACCTCCTAAACACACCCACAATTGGGGACAGTTCACATGCAAACCATAGCTAACATCTCCCCTCAGCTTCAGGTGGTATCTGAGATCTCAAGCATGGAGGTGCTGGAGAACTCCATGTTGCTATTGGTCCTGGTTGGGTTCTGAATGGGAGATGCTGGCAGGATGGTGCTCTGACTCCCTTTCCACTTGTTTCAGGGAGATGGTTGGGTGTATCACAAACCCCTATGGAAAGGAATTCCATCACAACCAGCCGAGTGACACAATTTCTAAGACTGGACCAAATGAGGTTCTCCTCTGTGTACCCCAAGCTCTCTCAGATGGAATTGTTGCACTGAGTGACCTGTGTCCTAACTGTACAGCCTGAACACGAATGTACCTACTGAGCCCATCACCCTGCAGCAAGACCAAAGTGTTAAGGACATCTGATGGGCCTCTCCAGCCTGCTCACCAATATGAGCAATAGCATCTTACAGCCTTCCACCCTACCAGTTCATGTGTCATCTTTGATCTGATCAGCAAGCTGCTCAAGCCTCTGGTTTGTTCGGGGCAACAGATAACAGCAGAGAGAACTCAGTGACTTTGGTTCCTTTGTAGTAAGAAGTCAAGTCTCTTGCAGCGTCTATTTTGCTTTCTGTCCATAGCTGAAGTGTTCACTGCTCTTGTAAGCCAGCCAAGAGGGAGAGGAACGTGACCTTCAAGTGAATTCAGCCGCTGTGCCTGAAGTCAGTGTTCACACATCACTGGGCTGTCGTACCAAGGCCTCTCTTCCTCCAGAGGCCATGCCTGTGTCTGAGGAAGCCCGTCAATCGCTCTGGTGGAACTCTCTTTTAAAAGTGTATTTATAATTAGAATTGTAACCATGGAGGAATTTTTTCTTCTGAGCATTTTAATATACTTGAAAACAACATTGACTTGAAAAATTTCAGAACATTTTTCAATACCTAGTTTTATTAAATATTACACTTTAAGAGACAATTTTTTAAAATGTGTTCATGTTAATATGAGGTTTTGGCCTTTCTCAAGAACTAAGGCATTAAAAAAATAGCAAATATTAAGAAACACAACTGTTACTTTTCCTTACCTATTTTTTTTTTCCTTACCTATTTTTATTTGTAGGTTCATATTCAGTATTATGTGCTATCCTGAGCAAGTTTGCTTTATCTGACCTCTGTTCACTCAAAAGTTAAAACTAAAACCTGTTCATGTCTGTCAGTAATTCAATTATGTCTGTGGCTGAGTACATGTAAAGTATGGTTTTATTTTATTTTCTAAGGAAATGTAAACACTGAAGAAAGAGTATAAACCAAAAAGCAAGAATCTGCATTCAGGTAAAAATTGGTTTTTAATAAGTATGTTATTGGGGTTGAAGAATTGCTGGCAATGAACAGAATCGTGCTAATTATGGTTTTCATTTATTCAAGTATTTGCTGAGCACCCACTCGTGGTGCTGACTCTTGTTACTGCAAGCTACCTTACTGTCCAGAGTGGTGCCTTACCCTGCTCCCGTCCATGTGGTCTTCCAGTCAGCGTGCAAACGCACCTGTCACTCACAGGCCGTGCCAGGCGGCTGTGTCTATGCTCTGAGAAACGTTCTCTTAGTAGGGTTCATAGGATGAAAACAGCAACAATGACTTTTCAGCAAATTGTACATTATAAGAATTGGTCTGTGTACAAGCATTTTAATGATTCCCTTTTCATTTTTGCTGTGAAGTGCACTGAAAAATAAATCTCAAAATGAGTTCATGTGTTGGGAAAATTGAAAAAAATAAATAAAAAAAAATAGAGAACAGCAGTGTTGGTGTCTCTTTTATAAATAGAGGAAAGAGTTTGCATTTGTGACACACACCCCAGTCCAAAAGCTGTCTCCAACTGATAGCCAGTTGAAACATTAATTCTCTCCTAGGGAGTTGCACGGGGAACCTAAACGGCCAACACAAGACAAACTCAGTGGCATCTTCGGGATGCTTTGTGTTTTTATTGGATTCCTGAACAAATGTGTGTCCCAGTGTCTATGTTCCTTTGCTTTTTCTTTGGTCTTATAAAGGACAACATTTAATTGGGACTGGCTTATAGTTTCAGAGCTTCAGTCGTTTGTCATTATGGCGGGAAGCATGGTGGCATACAGGCAGACATGGTGCTACAGAAAGAGCCAAGAGTTCTACATCAAAAAAGTGAGCCATGGTAGGCCTGGCTTGAGCTTCTGAAACCTCCAAGGCTGTCCCAGTGATCACTTCTTCCAACCAGGCCACACCTCCTCCAACAAGGTCACACCTCCTAATGGCACCACTCCCTAGGAGCTTGTGGGAGCCATTTTGTAAACCACCACATTTACTGTGTTACATTTTATTATTAGTCCTTAGATGCCTGTTATTGTCTAGTGAGACACAGAAAGGGTATGGATCCAAGTGAGAGGAAGGTAGTGAGAGCCAGGAGGAGTAGGGGAGATGAAACCATTATGTATGAAAAAAAACTACTTTCAAAGAAAAGAAAATTATCTTTAAAAATATATATAACTACTCAGTTCAAAAAGAAAGCTTATATTTGGTAGTTGGGAGGGTTGGGTTTTTTCGTAAATTGGTAACAGTATATGCCGAAATCCTGAGGCTGGGGCACGAGCATCATGAGTTTGAGGCAAGCCTGAAGTACAAGGTAAAACCCTGACTCTAAAACAGGAAGAAACAAAAAACGGAGCCCTTAACCCTTCCTAGTCTCAAGCTTACAGAGTAAATTTGGGTTCCCGAGTGTTTGTTGTTCCTTGTTTTTGTTGTGAGTCAGGTTCTCAGTATCTCAGCACTGGACTAGCTTTAAACTCAGATCCATCTGCTCTGCCTCGCCAGTTAAAGGCATGCCCCACCGTGGCTAGATTTAATGAGATTTTTTTTTTTTTTAATTCTCTGAGTTTCCTTCCCATCATTCACTCGTCTCCCTGTGCCTTCACATCTGCCCCTCGCTCTTGCAACCTCCCTGTCAACATAAAACACATGAGTAGCAACAGAATAAAGTAGAGAAAACATCTCTCATTGTGGAAGCTGTAGTGTGACACTGTGTGTCCCACATTATATTCCTCTGTCCACACATCTTCACTTTCAAATGTTCATCTCAATGAGTCATTGGCCTGGCTCAAGATCCCTGGCTTCTGTGACACCATCAGTATTCGGAGCCTCGTCAGCACACCTGCCTGTCAGTACGCCTGCCTGTTATCCTGCTGTTGCCCTGTGTCATGGAGATCCTCCAGTTTTGGGACAGAAGGACTGGCCTTTTCACGTGTCCCAACCTTTAGCAGATGATACAGATGTTGGGGGTGGATACAGATGTTGGATCTGGGCTGAGCTGGTCAGTGTGCCAACTCTCATCTGCACCACGAGGGGGAGCTCTCCAGCACTGCTTCTGGTAGGCCATCCAGTACCACCATCCACAGGAGACAGTCTGCTCTCCAGTTCTAATGCCCTTGGGGCCAGTTTACCTGCACCTATACCTCCAGAGCCAGCTCTACTGTGCTGCCCAGTCAAGGTATGGCTTTGCCATCAGGGTCAGCTCCACTGTGTTGGCCAAGCAAGGCCGTTGTCCTGAGAGGAGTGCTGCAGCCCATGAGGGACACGGACAGATCATCCACTCTCATGACCCCAGGGTCAGCTCTCCCAACTGCCTCAGGTGGCGAGGAGTGAGAAAGCAAAGGGTATCTCCCCTCCCAGGCCACCTCAAGGCAGAGGAGTGACAGGGCCATTCCTCCCTCAATCATACATATCCTCAGGGACAGCTCACTTGTGACCCACATCACCAGGGCCAGCTAGCTCTACTGTGCTGGTCAGACATGATGCAGGGTCCGCTTTCTCAAGTGCTGCAGCCAGCAAGGGGCAGAGATGCCTCTCCTGTCATGACCTAGGGTCAGCTTTCCTGTCCACCATAGATATTGAAGGGCGAGACAGGGATGCCATTATTCCTGCACCACAGCCAATGAGTTGGGGGGCCAGTTCTCCCATGTTCTCACCCTTGGGGGCTGGTTCACCTAGCTTCCACCAGTAGGGGAGGTGCAGGGTGTACTCCCGAGTGCTGCAGCTGGTGAAAAATGGGGCCAGCTCTCCAGAGTGCTGCAGTCCCTGGACATCCTACCAGGAACATCTCCATGTTCTATAGGGATAATATAAGCCTTGGACGTTGACACCAACCCCTGCTACTATGTAGCCACAGACGCAGACATGGCCCTCAGTAGCATCTGGGCCTGGGACCCCACCATGGCCCCAGGTGGCAGGGCTGGCCACTCACAACAGGCTGGCCTCTCCAGTTCCATCTCTCTTCATATTGCTCCAGCTGCTCCATTCCTTTCTCTCCCATCTGACCACCATTACTTACACACTGTGGTGGCTCCTGCCCCAGGCTGGCCACTTGGATGGCAGGTCCCTGGATGACATCATTCATCTGTGTTGTGTGATATGACTGCAAGCAGGTGTCTGTGGCCTGCCTGTTAAGGCAAGACTGTTGGTGGCATGAGAGTCCACAGGTCTTTGTCTTCCTGCTCCTGTAATGCACTGCCTGGATTTGATTTGATTTTTGAGTCCTAGGCATAGAGCAGCTATGGGCACCACAAGGCATCGAGCTAGAAGGACTGCCGTCTGTTCTGCTCCTGACTGACATAAGAACACCACCACCAGGGTGTCTCTTTGCCCATTGCCGGGGGCATTTAATGAGTTCTTTATTTTATTTTTATTTGTGTATGTTTGTGAAGCTTTACATGCATTGTGGAGGCCAGCAGAGGGTGTTGGATCCCTAGAACCAGAGTTACAGGCAGTTGTGAGCCTCTTGACTTTAGTTCCCTGGATGACTTTAGTTCCCTGGAAGAGCAGGAAGTGCTCTTAACCCCCGAGCCATCTCACCAGCACCAACATTTAATGAGTTTTTAAGGGTCACTATTTTAACTATGAATATACAGAAACAAGAATGCTTAGAGCGAACTGTGGAATCCAACCTAATAAACCTCCTTTATATGTATGAGACACACTTTATTTACCGGGTCTGTTCCTTTAGAGACCCCTAACTAGCATGTTCACTAAAAAAATAAAAATGTTGCCAGCCAGTGATGGCGCATGCCTTTAATCCCAGCACTTGGGAGGCAGAGGCAGGTGGATTTCTGAGTTCGAGGCCAGCCTAGTCTACAGAGTGAGTTCCAGGACAGCCAGGACTACACAGAGAAACCCTGTCTCGAAAAAAACCCAATAAATAAATAAATAAATAAAAATAAAAATGGATTTAGCTATGGTATAGGCATAGGCCTTCAATCCCAGGAAGCAGGGGCATCTCAAGTTTGAGGCAGTCTGGATTTATAATCTGACAATTTCCATTTTCTCTCTGGGACCTACCTACATGGTGGAAGAGAGAAATGACACCTGCAAGCTGTCCTCTGTGCACAAAGTCAAGAAGCTGGAAGCCTCATGCTAGAGGGACCAGTGATACAGACGCAGCAATACCCCCGAGAGGGGCAAGCTGTTCCTAGTGTGAGTCCACAATGGAAGTTCAGTGGAGTCTTGGGCCTTGACAGCAACGAAACTGCACCAGTTGAAGATGAGGTTGCTGTCATGGTCACTGTTTTATTGCTGTGGAGGGACACCATGGCCTAGGCAGCTACTGTAAAAGAAGACATTTCATTGGGGCTGGGTTACAGTTTCTGAGGTTTAGTCCATTATCATGGCAGGGAGAATGGAGGTTGGCAAGCGACACACTTCCTCCAACAAGGTCATGCCTCCTAATCCTTTTTAAATAATGCCACTTCCTGATGACTAAGCATTCAAAATATGAGCTATGGGGGCCATTCTTATTCAAACCATCACAGTTGGCATGTGTGCAAATGAACATCTGCTTACTACATTTCATTCTGTCCAGGCCCCATCTTACTGGATGGTGCTAGCCACATGAGAATAGGTCTCCCCTCTCTTCACACAGCCATCTCTGGAAATACTCTGACAAATCTAGGCATCAGTCCAGCGAATGAATGATCACTTACAGGCAGAATCCTAGAAATCCAACCTGCACTGACAATTCCCCCCCCCCAAAAAAAAAGGGGGGCAAGGAGGAAAATCCCAAATAAATGAAAGGGAAGATAGTTTTAATTTTCCAGAATGGAATGGTATGACTCTAATTTCAAATTCCATAGATACCCTGAGACAGGATGACTCCTTGACAGGCTTCAAATTGGCAGCCCTGGAGACTAGGCCTAAGAACTAAGCAAGTCTAGGCAAGCTCAGGAAAGTCAGTTACTAGAAAAAAAAAAAAAAATCCAAGCTTCAGAAAGCTAGTCAGAAACTGCCCTGCTGTCAGAAGCTGACCAGCCTGCTGGCCTGAAGCAAGGGAAATGGATCAGCAACAGTTTCCAGACCTCCCCAGTAACAGTTTCCAGCCCCCATACCCTGGTAATGGAATGTCCCTAGAGATGGAACAAGATAGAGGTCACCTACCCTGGAATCCCCAACGTGCTTTAAATCAGGCCTGCGAGCTCACTTGGTTGTCTCTCTATCTTGGTAATGGGAGACCCCAGCATGCTGGACTTCTGCAGAATAAAACACTCTTTGCATGTATATACTTGTTGTAAGAGTCCACGGTATCATTCTTTGGGGAATCATGGACCCTTACATTTGTTACGGGAGGTATTAGAAAAGAGGCAGTTGGTCCGGCTACCTCCTGGCCACCATGTTCCCGGTCTAAGTTCATGCACTAACAACCACAGCCTGGGACCCACAAGATGTTGGTGTGGCTGTTGCCTCCACCATCAACCATCAGATCCGTGGTGTCCAGCCCCACCCCCCACCCCCACCACCTACCTCCCAACCTCCACCCCCACCCCCGAGCCCGGGGAATAGCCACCACCCCATGTAGTAGATATATCAATTCTAGTACCCGGTAGAAGTAAGATTCTTAATGTTTAAAGATTATCCAATGGATTTATGTATTAGCAAATACTCTACACAAGATGTCCACACAATTAGAATTGTTAACCCAAATTATCTAACTTTGATATGACTAATTGTTACAGACACAAGGGTAACATCTGGCAGTTTGCCTCTCCTTTTCCTTCTTCTTCCTCTCTCTCCCTTGCCTCTAAACTTTTGATTCATCTCCCTTCTACTGCCCAGTCACAGGCTCTAGCCTTTATTTTACAGATTAAGGTGGGCAGAAGGTTCACAAGAAGTCACCCGTGTACTGATTCACTCCCCCTCTGCAGCCCCTCCCAGGAAAGCGGAATTAGCATCAAAATACAAAACCAGGGCTATCCACAACCTACATTGACTCTTACAACCCTACAGATAAGGGGAAAATAGAAGCCAAAACCAAAGCACATCACTGGAGAAGTCGCTGAGAGTTACAACCTGATCCGATATCAAAGTCCTGGTCCTAGGAGGTTTTTCTAGAAACTGACAAACTTGCTCTTATGTTTACGTGAAAGTAGAAAGATCTAGACTAGCTGAACAATGCTGAAGAAGGACAGAGCTGGAAGTCTCACTACCTGACTACTTGAGATATATGACAAAGTACAGGGCAGCCTTTGTAATAAAGAGACCCTAATACATCAGAGCTGGCTTCTTGGTGGTCTTTTGAGGTTCACAAATGCATCCTGACACAACACACCATGCTTCTTGCCATGATAATAATATACTCTGAACCTCTGGGACTGTAAGCAAGCCCTGATTAAATGTTGCCCTTTTTAAGAGGTGACATGGTCATGGTATCTCTTCACAGCAATAGAATACTGACCAAGACAACACAGATACATACATACATACATACATACATACATACATACATACATACGTAAGTGAATTTTTAAAAATAAGTACAATTTTAATTTTTTTTATCGTTTACTGATATCTTACAGCCTATTAAACACTTCATGAAGATTTTCTGTAGATTCCAATTTTCTTTTTTTCTTTCTTTCTTTTTTTTTTTTTTTTTTTGGTTTTTTGAGAAAAGGTTTCTCTGTGTAGCCCTGGCTGTCCTGGAACTCACTCTGTAGACCAGGCTAGCCTCGAACTCTCGAACTCAGAAATCCGCCTGCCTCTACCTCCCAAGTGCTGGGATTAAAGGCGTGCGCCACCACTGCCCGGCAGATTCCAATTTTTTACATAGATAACAGAGTAGTTTTACTCTCCTTAGCCAATCTTTTGTTTGTTTGGTTTGTATTTTGTTTTTAGAGATAGGGTTTGTCTGTGTAACAAATCCCTGACTGTCCTGGAACTTGCTCTGTAGACCAGACTGGGCTCACACTCTTAGAGATTTGTCTGCCTCTGCCTCCTGAATGTTGAGATTATAAGTGTGTGTCAACCCTGCCACCTGGCTGTTGAGAGATTTTTATTGTTATTGTTGTTGTTGTTGTTGGTGGTGGTGGTGGTGGTGTGTGTGAGTATGGGAGACAGACAGGCACAGGCACAGGCACAGGCACAGGCACAGGCACAGACACAGGCCAGGCACAGGCACAGAGACAGGATCTTACGTGCCCATGTTGGCCCTGAACTCCCCATCTCCTCTGTCTCCCAAGTGCTGGGATTACAGACATCTGTCGCCATGCCTAGCTTTCCCAGAGCCTCCCATTACCCAGAAGGCAACTACTCTCAGTTCGGTCACAGATTATTATTTTTTGTGAACTTAGCATGATGAAATCATACAGAATGTACAGTTTCGTTTTCTCTGTGTTAGGTAAGATCCTGGTTAAGTAACTCTCTGAATCTAGTGCTTGTCCCTCTTGGCTGGTTTCAAGCACAGCTACTGGTGACTCCCACTCATGTTACTGGTGATTGTATCTATGAATCTCATTACAAAAGGCCAAGCATGCAAGTAGAAAGTTACAAATCTCTGCCTGGAACTCCCTTCTGGGACTGAGGGCAAGCTTCTGGCTAAAAAGTCTAGCCATAGAGATTTTCTAGCTTTCTAAAACTTTATTTAAATTTATTGGCAAAAATAGCATAATTCTCATAAGAGCTAGAAATTTAAATGTCTCTGTTTAGCTAAATGTGCCATATTTATTCTGGTTAGAGCCCCTCCCTCTGAACTTGGTGTTTAAATAGCCTTGTATGTAGTTGCCTTTGAACTGCAAACTCCCAATAACCAGACTGAAAAGCTATTGGCTGGCTAGCGTGCTATATTTCTAAGACCAGATAATTTTGTTTCTGGAAAAATCATAGGCAAGAGATGCAGATTAGAAACCAAATGATGGTTTTTGTTCTTGATGGTATCCTGTACATTTGACCTCTGTCTCAAGTGCATGCATTAATTTTTCTGAAAGTTTAATTAAAATTTAAAAGAGAAGGAAAGTGAAGTTACAAAGCTGAGCCAGACATGGGTAACATATGTAATGCCAGCTTGTGAGGCAGAGGCAGGAAGATCAGAAAGGAGATCAGAGTCATCCTCTGCTACATTGGTTCTCTGTCTCAAGATACAAACAAACAAAAAATCCCAAACCAACCAACCACCAAGAAGACCAAGTGAGAGAGACACAGAGAGACAGACAGAGCTTTCCTCTCTCGTGACCATCATACCCACTTCTAAGGATATCCACTGGCAAAAACTGACCAGTGGGGATAACAGCACAGACTCAGGAGCTGACTGCATCTTCAAATGTTCATCTTAGTGAGTACTTAAGCAGATGACAAAAGTTTACTATACTGGGTCCATCAAGGCTGTGCTCTGATTTATTGTACTGATCCATCAGGGTCACAGGACATACTCGGGAGCTGAACTGTGACCTCATGCCAGAATGTTATAGACTTTTCTTTTTTAAGATTTATTTATTTTATATATGTGAGTACACTGTTGCTGTCTACAGACACATCAGAAGAGGACATCAGATCCCTGTACCTGTATAGATAGATGATTGTAAGCCACCATGTGGTTGCTGGGAATTTAGGTCAGAACCTCTGGAAGAAGAGTCAATTCTCTTAGCCACTGAGCCATCTCTGCAGCTCCATGTTACAGACTTTTTTTTTTTTTAATATGGAACGCATCACGAATTTGCATGTCATCCTTGCGAATTTCCAGGCCATGCTAATCTCTGTATTGTTCCAATTTTAGTATATGTGCTGCCGAAGCGAGCACCATGTTACAGACTTTTAAAGCCCGAAATCCACAAACATATGTGCTAAGTTACATCACATTTTTCATCAATCAGAATCATTTGTTCTTTCCTGGTTAGAAACAATTATGTTTTGAGGAACAAAAGAAGAATAAGGAGGAAGTTGGCTACCCATCTGGAAAGAGCCCTAGAACCTTCAAACTTGAACTTAATTTCACCTTATGATCAAAATGGAGTCTGAAAACAAAATAGCAGCACTTAGGATTAGTCTCATCTGTTTGATCCCAAAAGATAGGGGTTGGACTCCAAACAGTCTTGGTCGAGCACTGTTACCACAATCAGACTAACGTGAAAGCCAAAGCTATGTTTTAAGTTTTAATTACTGTGTCTGAAAGAGCCACGAACAAAAATGTCTCACCTATAAGCCTCTTGCCCAAGGACAGACAAACTTCCTGAGATACTGGAGCCTGCTGCTTATGGGCAGTAACAAGCCACATGTTTTTGTTTCCCTAAGCAAGTTTGTTTGACCACACCAGATATGCTTGATCACATGTAGGTCAGAGGTACCCAGGCATGAAGTACATATGGATACACGCTTGCCTCTGATTGGATGTGATGGGACATATGGAAGCCTTGTGTTTGCCTTTACAAGCCACTGCAGAATCCCCGAATGGACCTGACCGGAGCCCATCATCCTTGCCAGTATTTAATTAAAGCTTGCTTCAAATGTGGCTCAGAAATCGTGGTACTGGTCTTTCTCTGAGAGTCTCAGGTTTACCACTGATCCAAGTTTCACTCTTATCTCATCCCATGGTCTTTTCCTGCCTGCTGTAAAGCCTTCGGGGGAACCTCCTACAGAAGTAACAAGTAAAAGCTCTGAGTGGGGTCACACGTGTACCCCCTCTTTAAAACAGTGTGGTGTGCCCAGAGCTCCGCTAGCCTCTTTCTTCATCCATTTCATACGTGGGCACATGTGTACATGTGGTGGGTTATAGAAACTTGCAACACCGTCCTTGCCTCCTTTCCCTCCCCACACCGAGCACTGCATTGGGTGTCAGAGCAGAGGCTGAGTGGATGAGCCTCTCCTGGATCCTAGTTTCCAGCAGGAGGAAATCCAAACCCACTCTCGGGTTTGTAAAGTCATTGCTTACAGCCGGGCGGTGGTGGCGCATGCCTTTAATCCCAGCACTTGCGAGGCAGAGGCAGGCGGATTTCTGAGTTCCAGGCCAGCCTGGTCTACAGAGTGAGTTCCAGGACAGCCAGGGCTACACAGAGAAACTCTGTCTCGAAAAACAAAACAAACAAACAAACAAAAAAAAGTCATTGCTTACAGCCAGAATCACCTCCTCCAGATGGAGTGTTCCTTCCCTACAGGAAGCCTTTCTCTGAATAAGGCAGGACTTATCCAGAATGGACTTCTAGGCAGAGAGTTTCTACCCAGTGTGGTAGTGGCACTCACCTGTTTTTCCAGCACTCAGTGGTGGAGGAAGGAGGTCCAATTGTCTAAGGGCATCCTGGTTCTGCAGTGAACCCCTGGGTGGAGGAAGAGATGGAAGGAAGGAAGGAAGGAAGGAAGGAAGGAAGGAAGGAAGGAAGGAAGGAAGGAAGGAAGGAAGGGACTTTTCCAATTTTCTGCCAGTCCTCAGTAGCCCCATACATCTCTTCCCTTCCCCACAAATCTCAAGCCAACACCCTCACCTTTTCCCATGAGCTCCCACTTCCCGTTTCCTTCACTCTGGAACTACAAGCTGCTGCACCTGCTATCACTTCTGTCCTGGAGGTCATACTGTTTTCAGTTCCCTGCCCACTTTTGGGTCTAGGACTCTGTTTACAGTCACAGGCAGCTAGCTAGCTCCTGGGGCTTAGTCCTCTCATTAGCCAGACCTCAGCCTCCTGACACTGTAGAAAAGGACATGCCTGCCCAAGGAGGATCAGCTGGCTCTGGGTCGGATGCCCGCAGTCCCTCTACCATACTGTAGGACTTAGGGCTGAGTCTCAGCTCTGCTGTGAACAAGCTCTCAGTATTGATTATAGCCAAGTTTCTTTCTTCACATCTGCAAAATGAGAGGTTATATCAGATAATGCCTTCGTTTTTGTGTGTGTGTGTGTGGGGGGGGGTGTTCAAGGCAGGGTTCTCTGTGTGGCCCTGGCTGTCCTGAACCTCACTCTATAGACAAGGCTGGCCCCAAACTCAGAAATCCGCCTGCCTCTGCCTCTGGAGTGCTGGGATTAAAGGCGTGCACCACTAATGTCTTGTGATAATACTTTAATTTATCCACAGAGGGAAAACACCACCACGGAAAACCACCCTCCATTCGCATTCCCTTAGGGCCTGAGATCTCTGGTTCCTATAGTTAATCAGCTGATTCAGAGCTCTGCTGTCTGACCAGGGCTCAGAGCCACTCTCTATTAGATGATGAAAGCATGGAAGACAAAGACTGACCTCTGGCTTCAGTTGCTTGTAGTAACTTGCATGCCGTGGGCTTTCACATCATCAGTGTAGGACAGCTGAGGGGGCTCAGAAGTGAGGCACCACAGGAGGCTGCCTCTGCTTCCCTAGTGCTGGGACTATGGGCATGAGCCACCACACATGCTTTTTGCTCTGTTGAGTTCTTCAAGAAGCCTTTTGGTCAGGCATGTCCCTGTGAGCTGGAAGCCAGCTAGACTCTATAGTGAGGCCCTGTTTCAAAACAAACAAACTCCACCAAATGAAAGCCCAACCAAACCAAACCCCTTTGACTGCTCTTTCTCTCCATCTCTGTCTCTACCACCTTTCTTCCCCTTTCTCATTCTGGTGATTGAAACTAGAGCCTTGTACATGCCCGGTGTCAGCACAGTCATGTGGATGTCAGGCAGGCTCTCTATCACTTTGCTTCACCTAGTCATAAAGCTTTTATATTGCAGAACGAAAGAAAGTCCCACGTCAAGACACTATGAAAATAATTTGGTGGGAGCATCAGTAAGACATCACAGGGAATTTCTCTTAGTATCAAATGCTACATAACCATCCCTGAATTTATTTTCACACACATCACTCACAAAGGAGTATGAACAAAGAGGGAACCAATGAATATGTTCCGTTTTAGTTTTTATTTATTATTATTATTTCATTTAATTATTTGTTTATTTCTTTAGTGACAGGGTCTCTCTATGTAGACCAGGCTGTTCTGGAAATCACTATGTGGCTAGCTTCTACTCAGAGATCCTCCTGCCTCTGCCTCCCAAGTGCTGGAATGAAGAACATGTGCTGCTACCACTACCACAAGGCTAGTCTTTATTTTTAAACAAAACAAAATAGTAGACAGTAGCATGATCTCCCTGAGGCCTTACAAAGCCAGGCGTCATTTCCTCGTTCCGCTTGTCAGCTCACGGCGAACCTCCTGCTGGCTTTAGGATCTAGTTTTCTGAGATCTCAGAGACTGAGGAAAGAGCACAAGATAACGAGAACAAATCTATCCTCATGTGACTCATAAAATAGTCTTCTGATTTAAAATATGTTTTTTGGGAATTTGCCTGGTATAACTAAGCCCTGGTGAACAATAAAAATACCTTCAAACATAAGTAGTCTAGGCTCTGTGAAGAAGGAACTGGGAAAGGATAAGGAGAGTGGTCCCTCCCTTAAAGAAGTCCAAAGTCTAGCTGGGGGAAACTGGATTAGGAAACAAATTACTGTAAAATAACAAGAGAAAGTGCTTTGAGCATGAATGGAACTCTGCCACCAACCCAGGGAGGAAACTCCAGGAGGAAGGAATTGTGTTTCACAACTCAAAATGGCTGTTTGGGGAGAAAGATCAGTTTTGGTCCAAGATCAGGTCTTGAACAAAAAATACCTATCCAAAGCCGGGCAGTGGTGGTGCACGCCTTTAATCCCAGCACTTGGGAGGCAGAGACAGGCGGATTTCTGAGTTCAAGGCCAGCCTGGTCTACAGAGTGAGTTCCAGGACAGCCAGGGCTATACAGAGAAACCATGTGTGTATGTGTGAGGAGGGGGGTGGGGGCGACAAAAAGAACCCAAACCTATCCAAAGGTCCCATATTTAGGCTACGGTCAGTGAGCATTTTTCTTCAGGTCACCACAGGTAATCTTGCCAAGGGATAGGTTCAGGAAATTACTTTTGTAGAAATCCGGTCGCCAACGCTTTACCGTCTGAAGTTTAAACACTTACGATGGGGGTCCCCAGCCTACTTCAGCCAGTCCCTACCGCTCTCAAATCCTCAAGCGTTATCTTTTGCTGAGTGTGTTACTCAACTCTCTAAAAGTTAATAATTGATGTTGCTCTGGTCTTTGCGTGGGGAAACGGAAATTGTGTACGCAAAGTAAGGGGGATGGTCAGAAGACAGCTCTCCCTTTCTTTTGAATGACTCAATTACTTGAGGGGATCCCAATCTGAGTGACTTCTGCACTTATTTTTTGAGTTCACTTGACCTTCGTTTCTTTATATCTTCACCGGCTCTCCTAGATTTCCAGTTTTGTAGCTGACCCTCTGCAGATCCCCCTAACTTTTCCCTGCTTCCCTCGGTCGCAGGTTTTGGCAGGTGGTCTAGCTTTCTGGCTCCACCGCCTAGGAGGAGTTTCTGTGGACAAAGGCGGGACTACCGAGAGCGCGGGGCGGGGCTACCGCAAGCAAAGGGCGGGGCGGCTGGGGCCCAAGGCACGGCGCAGGCGCACTGGAACTCTCGTTGCCAAACTGCAGCTATGGAGCAGGCACCTCCGGACCCCGAGAAGCTGTTGCAGCCTGAACCCCTGGAGCCGCTGGGCGGCCCTGGCGCTGTGCTGGAAGCCGCAGACGGTGAGGAGACCGAGGGCACCAGGGAAGACGGCTCAGGAGTCGACACGGTGAGGAGAGGGGCCGCGGAGGCTTCGGGCCTGGGGCCGGGCCTACCGGGCCGGACCGGGCTGCCCTGGCTGGGTCTGGTGGGTGTGGTCCCCGAGGCCGGAGGATGACCCGGAGCTGAGTGGAAACGGATTCACAGGCGCGGCATACCAGAGGGCCGCGTGGGCGCGGTCACGCGCGTCCGTGGTCGCGTGGCCCGCGGTGTCAGTGGGCGCGTCCCCCGGGGTCTGGCTCTGAAGAGGCTCGCTGCTGTTTCCGGCGGCCCGAGGGGGTCGCTGGGAGACGGATACACCCAGGGTGAGAGGCAAGTGTGCGCTGTACGGGGGGCTTGGCCTACTGCCATGTCGGGAAATGGACTTCAGCGTCACGTTGAAGAGAAGATCAGAGGAAGAAACATTTGTTGAACTCTCCATTTGGCTGTAATTTCGTTATTTGGGATAAGTGCCACGATTTCCCCTACAGACGGTTCTTCTCTTGCAATCCCCGCCCCTTGGTGATAACCGGTGTTTTTCACCGTTTGAGTTAAGGTGGGGAGTGTCGCGTTGCATATCTGTGAATGCACCCATTCCAAAGGGTCTTCACAGATTTGTAGACTCTGATGAACAAGCTTTTAGGAAGTTCATTAGCGCCCTGTATTAGAACTCCCTGCCTAGAGGCTGGACCCTCAGTTGGTCAGACCCTATCCAGCCATTTTCCTGCTGCTGCTGTTCCCGCTGCTTCCTCTCCCCCCTCACCTCCAATAGGTATTCGTGCTAAGGTAACCTCTACATTTTTATGATTGATGCATCTCTAGAGAGGACTAAGTTTCGAGAGAGCTAACCAGGAACTTCTCAGCAGTTGGAGGTTTTGACTACTTAAACCATTTATGGGTACTTTATGAGTTAAAAACTTTAATTTTTAAGAACAGTTTTTTTTTTTTAAAGATTTATTTATTTATTATATATGAATACACTGTAGCTGTCTTCAGACACACCAGAAGAGGGCATCAGATCTCATTACAGATGGTTGTGAGCCACCATGTGGTTGCTGGGATTTGAACTCAGGACCTCTGGAAGAGCAGTCAGTACTCTTAACCACTGAGCCATCTCTCCAGCCCCTTAAGAACAGTTTTAAGTTCACCGTAAAATTGAAAGGAAAATGGGGAGATTTTTCCTGTGTACTCGATTCCCATATTTAGACTTGTGCCTTAGCTCTGGCTGTCCTGGAACTCACTCTGTAGACCAGGCTGGCCTCGAACTCATAAATCCGCCTGCCTCTGCCTCCCAAGTGCTGGGATTAAAGGCCCATGCCAACACTGCCTGCCTGGCCTTATCAAGGTTTCTTACCAGACGGGTTTATGTTATACTCGATGAGCCCAGATTGGCACCCAAAGTCCATAGTTCACATATTGTCTTATGAACGCTTAAATATTATTTTTATTTGAGTACACTGTAGCTGTCTTCAGACACACCAAAAGAGTGCATCAGATCCCATTACAAATGGTTGTGAGCCACCATGTGGTTGCTGGGAATTGAACTCAGGATTTTAGGAAGAATAGTCAGTGCTTTTAACCACTGAGCCATCTCTCCACACCTCATATGAGCTCTTTTTTTTTTTTCTTTTTTTTTTTTTTTGATTTATTTATTTTATTAATGTGAATACACAGTTGCTGTGATCAGACATACCAGAAGAGGGCATCAGATCCCATTACAGATGGTTGTGAGCCACCATGTGGTTGCTGGGAATTGAACTCAGGACCTCTGGAAGAGCAATCAGTGCTCTTAACCACTGAGCCATCTCTCCAGCCCCCTCATATGAGCTCTTACGTGTCCTAAAAATCCTGTGCTTTGCCTGTTCTTCTCATCCCCTCTCCTATTGGTCTTTTCCTTTTCATCATTTCTATTGTTTTCCCATTTCAGGAATGTCATCTAGTGATGGGATTACAGATGTGAGCGTCCATACTTTCCTCTTACTTTATGACTGTCTCTCTCAATAATGCATTCTTTAGTTTTACTCAATTTTGAAGTTTCATAAATGAAATATTTTCCATATGTCTTCTTTCTTTTGGGATTTATCTCTAAAGTGTTTTAGCTCATTGATTTTTATGGTTTTATAGTCTGGCCTTTTTTTTTTTTTTTTTTTTTTTTTTTTAGTTTTTCGAGACAGGGTTTCTCTGTAGTCCTGGCTGTCCTGGAACTCACTCTGTAGACCAGGCTGGCCTCGAACTCAGAAATCCGCCTGCCTCTGCCTTCCAAGTGCTGGGATTAGAGGCGTGCACTACCACCGCTCGGCCGTAGTCTGGCCTTTTCTATGTAGTCCACAGTTTGTTTATTTTTTATGTTCATAAAGAGTTGGATAATGAATTTTTTGCTGTTTTAGAGAGCTGTTATGCATGAACTTCCTCTTAAATATTTCTTATTTCAAAATGTCTAAGATTCTAGTCTAAATTTAGCAGTGGGATCTCAGGATTATAGGGTAGTTCATGTTGAGCTGTAGCAGTCAGTGCTAGGTTGTTTCCACAGTGGTTATTCAGTATACACTCCCCTCAGTAGTGCCAGATGTGTCCCATGAATACTGAATATTTTCAGGGTTTAATGTGTTTTCCAGACTTGTGGTTATGACCCCATCCCCACCCCTATTTTAGTTCTGGGAAGGAACATAGAGCTTCACACATGCTGGGCAAATGCTTTCCTACAGAACTATATTCAACCCTTGTGTCTGTTCGAGGCATCAGAAGGACTTTGATTTTGACCGTGATGATAAAACTTTATTATTTTGTGAACATACATGTTTGATTAATATGAACTTACAGTATAGAATCTAACATGTTAATTTGTGTGTACATGTTCATGTATGTACAGGTTCATGTACATGTGTTTGTATGTGCATGTCCTTTTGTTTTTCCTTCCATGATACTCCAGTCCTTTGCCATTGTCTAACTAGAAATCTTTTCTCATTTCCTTTTGTATTCTTACCCTGTAAAGAAGAGCACATTCATTTAAACAAAACAAAACTGTAGTCAGTTTTATTTAAAATGATTTAGAGACTGGGAGCATGGTGACATATCATTCATCTCAGCACCTTAGGAATCAGAGGCAGGTGGATCTCTGAGGAGGTCAGCCTGGTTCCAGGACAGCCAGGGCTACATAAAGAGACCCTATCTAAAAAACAAAAACAATATGCTAGAAAAGGGAAGAAACAAAGAAATCCAATCTCTAAGAAAGGTAGTAAATAGTCAGAAGTCAGAGGGAAGGAAGGGAAGGAAAACTAGCAGAAAGGAGAGGGAACTGGAGAGAGTGGAGATACGAACACTCCTTTTCCAGGTTGAAAGCTTTCAGTGAGTTAAGAGACTGGCACAGTCTATGTTCACTGAGCATGATTGCCTTGGAACTCTTAAGTGGTGGTTTAAAGGGAATGTGCTCTAGGCTTGGCAGTGCTGACAGAAACCAAGAGAGTTTGCTCAGCTGGTACTTAAACATCCTAATGCATAATTAGCACCTTCCCTCCCTGATGAACAGAAGATCTAAGTGGATCTGCAGATGAGGGTAATGTAAAATGGAAGAGAAATGTTATAGCTTTGAATGTCTCCCAAAAGGTCCTGGTTAGAAGTTTGTTCTGAGCTTGTGGCACTGTTTGGAGGTGTGTAAATGAAGGGAGGTAAGTCATTGTGGCTGCAGCGGGTGCCTTGAAGGCAGTATTGACAGCTGTCTTACTTTTCTGTTGTAATGACAAAACAGCTCAAGGGTTTTCTGAAGCTTGTAGTTCTAGACAGGTAAGTCTGTTATGGCACGGAAGACATGACTTAGTGGCAGAAGCAGGAGGCTGGCTGGTCAAACTTTCATACCCAGGAGGGATGCAAGGAGAAAACAGGAGGCAGGATGAGGCAGTAAACACTTAACCTACCAAGTCGTGCGTGGACTTCCTCCAAAAGGCTTTACCTCCTAAGTGTTCCATAACCTCCCCAAACATGCCATCCAGCTACCACAGTACCCTCCTGCCTTTCTCCCGACTCTCCCACTCTTACTACATATGATGTGAGTACACTCACTCTCCAGCCAATATCTACCGCTTTGCTACTGGCACAAAGCAAGACCCAGCTCAGTAATCTGAAACTCCCAAGCTGTGAGCCAAAATAAACTTTTTTCTTTTAGGTTGACTCCCCGGCTCAGATACTAGTTGTAGTAACAGAATGCTGACTAACATTGATTAAGCTGCAAATTTTTTAAAATCATACTTTTTAGGAGCTGGGGATGTAACTTGATTGGAAAAGTGCTTGCCTAGCACGCATGAAGTGCCAAGTTTGTTGTCTAAGTAGCATAAATTACTTATGCATGAGTAAACTGGTACATGCATGCAATCCCAGTGTTCAGGATGTAAAGAAAGGAAAATCAGAAGTTCAGATCATTCTTGGTTATGTGGTAAATTTGAAGCCATCCTAGAGTGCTTAAGACTGTCTCTAAATAAGTGGAATATAAGAAATAATTCTTTTATTGTGTATTTATACACATGTGTGATTCAGCATGTGAGTACAAGTGCTGTATATGTTATATGCATGGCTGTGGATGCCAGAGGACAATTGTGGGTGGCATTCCTTAGGTACTGTCCACCTTGTGTTTTGTTATTTTGTTTTGGGACAGAGATTGGCTGTCCTGGAACTCACAGAGATCTACCTGCCTCTGCCTCTGCCTTTGCCTCCCAACTGCTGGGCCTAAAAGCTGGGCCATGGCCAGTACCACCTTGTTTTTTGAGACATGATTTATCACTAGACTGGAATTTAGCAGGTAGGCTAGGCTGGCTTGGCAGCAAGCCCTGGAGATCTCTGTATGCCTCTTCTCTCCAGCATTATGAATATAGGGATATGCCCCTGCATCCAGCAGTATATGTATGTTTCTGGGAATTGGAACCAGGACCTTTGTACATTCTAGACAAGTGTTGTACTACTACACTCCAGTCTTTACAACACTTGTATCTGGTTGAGCTTGGTGGTGTATGCCTCTAAGCCCAGTACCCAAGAGGCAGAGGCAGTGTCAGGCAGATCTCTGTAGTTTTGAGGTCAGCCTAGTCTACATAGCAATTTGCAGGCTGACAGAGCTATGTATTAAGACCTTGTCTCAAAATAAAAACAAAAGAACAAAAACTAGTATCAAGGAGGGAAATGTATCATAATCCTTTTTAAAAAAATTCAAAGACAAGTATTCATATAACACAGGCTTACCTCAAAATTTGTCTCCAAAGGTAGTATTGAATTCCTGATCCTCCTGCCTCTACCACCAGAGTACTGCAATTACAGTTGTGTGCCATCAAACCCAGTTATAACCTCCTTATTCCTTAGTTGTTGGCTGGATGTATCTTTTCCAAATTCATAGATTGGAGCCTAATCACCTAGGTGGTAGCATTTTATAATAGAGCCTTTGAGGAGTGACTAGATCAAGCTCAAAGTCCTCAGGAGTAGGATTAGTGCCTTTATAGAAGAGATCCTAGTGATACTTTTCTATTTTCGTGTTTCAGTTGACTTTTAAAGTGGGAAAGATTTGTCTTAGCTCAGTTGTAGAGGGTTCAGCCGATGGTTGCTTGACCCTGTGTGGCGGACAGGACTTGAGAGCAGCAGAAGCTTATGGTGGGGGCTGCTTCTCACAGGTTGGCAGACAGGAAGCTCAAGATAGGGGTACTAGTATTCAGCTGGCTTTTAGAGATGCCTTTTCTTCTGCTGTGATAAAGAATACAGTGAAATAGGGCTGTCCATGAACCAGGCAGCACGATCTCACCAAATACCAAGTCTCGTAGTACCTTGATCCTTTGTACTTCCCAGAATCTGAGACTAAGCAATAAGCTTACATTGTTTATGTGCCTGCTGACCTCTGATAGCTTGTAGTAACAATTGGAACTAAGCCAGTTAACTATAACTTCCATTATTCTTTATACCCAAACATATCATCTTTTAAAAAGCCCAGAACGACTGCAGTGGCTTGGGTAAGAACTTCAAAAGTCCTGTTGTTGCAGGCTTGGTCTAAGGTCCTGTTGGAATGTTGTGGAGATTTCAATTAGAGGTGGCAAGTTGTGTGTGTGTGTGAGCCCTTGAAATGATTATAGGACCTCAATGAGACGTCTCTCCCAGTCTTTTTCCCTTCCTAGCCCTGAGATAAATGGTAGTATTGATCTACAGCTTCCCTTCTACAATGGATTTCCTTGCTTTGGGACCAAAGCCAGTTCAGTCAGTTTTGATGAACTAGAACTTCCGAAATCAATCTTTCTGTAAGTTGATTCTCTTAGGAGTTTCCGAACTGTAGTGCAAAGGTTAATTAACACGGTCATTTCTGATCAGTGTAGTCATAGCCCCAAGGAACCTACTTTAGTCACAGAGGTATCTCTCCTAGAAAGGAGAATATAAGGATACATACTGATTAATAAAAGCATAGTGATTAGCTTTGGGATATGGTAGGTTACTTTTCTCATACTTTCAAATGCTTATGTGGTAAGCATGCATGAGTTTTTATCAGAAAAACCTAGACCTACAAGTATTGAGTAATAAGTAATAGTGAGCTCTTGGTATATGCCAGGCAATACAATTCTTCGTATGTGGGTGTTTTTGAGATTGTACAGTATAGTCCAGGCTAGCCTTGAACTTCATTGTTCACCTACCACAGACTCTTCCTGTCATTATAATCCCATACCACCATGCTTAGTCCATAATTCTTTATTTTTAAACAACACAGTGAAAACATCTCAATGCTACACTTCACCTATCGCACACCCAGTCAACAATAATTTTGTGTGTGTGTGTACACACATATGTATGTGTGTATATACATATATGCTACATACAATACATGGTATGTGTGTGCATGGAACTAGGACATTGACTTCAGTTGACAGTTCTCAAAGATCAGGTAAACATCACTTTTTCTTTTTCTTTCTTTTTTTTTTTTTTTGGTTTTTTGAGACAGGATTTCTCTGCGTAGCCCTGGTTGTCCTGGAACTCACTCTGTAGACCAGGCTGGCCTCGAACTCAGAAATCTGCCTGTCTCTGCCTCCCAAGTGCTGGGATTAAAAGTGTGCTCCACCACTGCCCAGCTAAACATCACTTTTCTTGAGAAAGGCAAAGACTTGTTGCAAAATTGGAACTAATTGTGGTCATACAACACTTTTAATTCCAGCACTGGGAGGCAGAGGCAGGCATATCTCTGTTGTGAGTTTAAGGCCAATTTGGTTTACATAGTTCTAGGACAGTCAGGGCTACATAGAGAGACCTTGTTTCAAAACAAAACATACAAGAGCAACAACAGAAGTTGCTGGAAAGCTGTGATGTATATGCTTCATTCTGTATTCTTTTTTCTTTTCTTTTCTTTTTTTTTTTTTTTTTTTTTGGTTTTTTTCGAGACAGGGTTTCTCTATGTATCCCTGGCTGTCCTAGAACTTACTCTGTAGACCAGGCTGGCTTCCAACTCACCGAGATCTACCTGCTTCTGCCTCCCGAGTGCTGGGATTAAAAGTGTGCTCCACCACTGCCCAGCTTCATTCTGTATTCTTGATCCTGTCATCCATAGTCTGGTTTTTTTGAAGTCAGGAAGTAACAGGGAAGGCCTTGTATGCTGGTTAGTTTTTGTCATCCTGACAAACTAGAGTCACTTCGGAAGAGGGATTCTCAGTTGAAGGATTGCCTCAATTAGATTGGCCTGTTGGCATGTTGTGAGGTATTTTCAGGATTGCTAACTGACAGAGAAGGGCCTAGCCCAAGCTTGGTTGTGCCACTACTGAACAGGCAGCTGTGGGTTGTATTAAAAAAGCAAGTTGATGCCAGGCAGTGGTGGCGCATGCCTTTAATCCCAGCACTTGGGAGGCAGAGGCAGGCAGATTTCTGAGTTCGAGTCCAGCCTGGTCTACAGAGTGATTTCCAGGACAGCCAGGACTACACAGAGAAGCCCTGTCTCGAAAAACCAAAAAAAAAAAAAAAAAAAAAAAAAAAAGCAAGTTGAGAAAGCCAGGGGTCTTCCATGGCCTCTTGTTCAGTTCTTGCCATGACTTCCTCATTAATGTGGATCTGTAATCCCAGTCCCAGCTTTTCTGTGGTGAGACGGGACATGGAGGAGAATCAGCCAGAAGCTCACATTTGCTGCAGCACAGTGGCAGAATTAGGAAGAGAGCTCCTGCCTCGAAAATGAAGTGAAGAAGAGAAGTGACTTTTTTTTGTTTTGTTTTGTTTTGTTTTTCGAGACAGTATTTCTCTGTGTAGCCTTGGCTGTCCTGGAACTCACTCTGTAGACCAGGCTGGCCTCGAACTCAGAAATCTGCCTGTCTCTGCCTCCCAAGTGCTGGGATTAAAGGAGTGCGCCACCACCGCCCAGCAAGAAGTGACTCTTGAAAAGTTGTCTTCTCACGTTCATAGCACACCTGGTTCACTCTTGCTTTGCCTCTCTGTCTTTGTATGTCATTGTCTTGTCTCTCTTAAACACACATAACTCTCTAAATAAAAAAAAATTAGAAAGGAATGCCCTCTCAATATTTTTATTAATAAAAAAATAACAATAAGGGGTGCTAAAGAATGGCTTAGTGTAGTTAAAAGCAGTTATTGCTCTTGCAGTGGACCTGGGTTTGGAGCCCAGCACATACATGGCTGCTCATAACCACCTGTATTATCAGTTCCGGGGGATCTCATGTCCTCTACTGGCATGTGCTCAATCATGGATGCTCTGATACAGTATATACACTCAGATACACATACTGTCACTGTGTGTATTCCAGAAGAGGGCGTCAGATCTCATTACAGATGGTTGTGAGCCACCAGGTAGTTGCTGGGAGTTGAACTCAGGATCTTTGGAAGAGCAATTAGTGCTCTTAACTGCTAAACCATCTCTCCAGCCCCCCAAACCTACTTTAATAAAGATTCTTAAATGCTTCAACCCCCCTTCTTTTTTTTTTTTTTTTTTTGGTTTTTTGAGGCAGGGTTTCTCTGTATAGCCTTGGCTATCCTGGAACTCACTCTGTAGACCAGGTTGGCCTTGAACTCAGAAATCTGCCTGCCCCTGCCTCCCAAGTGCTGGGATTAAAGGCGTGCACCACCACCGCCCGGCTCAACCTCCCTTCTACCCCACGTATCAGAGGTAGGGGAAAAGAAAGGTTAATAGGAAACAGGGGTTGTGGACCTGTTTAGAAGTAGTTCTTTGGAGAGATCCCAGTCTTTGTGGTCAGGATAGAAGCAGTCCAGTCTAAAGCATCAAACACGAATCAGTAGCAGTGTGTTGATCCAGAAGAAACATTAAGGCTCCACAAAATCAGCACGAGCCTGCTGAAGCAGCAAGCAGCAGCCTTCTAGACTATCACAAGGTTTTTGGTGAGTTACTCTCTATAAAGTCACGACAAGTGAAGTTCAGCGAGTTGGTGCAAGGAGAACCAGTGCAAGAACTTGTCCCTCTGTCTGATTATGTTTATATTCTTCCTAAACATCACTTGTCCTCTGTCTCAGGTGTCTGCTTCAGTAAAACATCCTCTCACCTGTGTCCACTTCAGCAAAACATCCTTTCATATGTGTCTGCTTTAACGAAACATCACATGACATAACTGAATCCCCAAAGGAAGCAGAAATTTCCACTTCACACACATTTACATAAGTAAATATTTTAAGAGTCATAATAGGAATGATTAGAATAATATAATGGGGTTGTAGAAAGGGCTCAGTGGTTTAGAGCACTGGCCATTCTTCCAGAGGATCCCAAGTTCAGTTCCCAGAACCTACATGGTTTCTTACAAATGGCCATAGTGGTATCCAAGGCCCTCTCTTCCTAAGTACATGCAAACAAAGCATGTGTGTACATAAAATACATAAATAAATTTTAAATAACAATATAATAATATTAGAAACAATATGCTGGATTTCATGCTGAATTTTCTAATACTTTTTTTTCCCCTTGTCCTTTCTTTTCTTCTTGGTGTGTGTGTGTGTTTGTGTGTATGTGTGTGTATGTGTTTCTAGTCCTGGATATCCTGGAACTCACCTGTAGACCAGGCTGGCCCCAAACTCAGAGATCTACCTGTCTCTGCCCCCAATTCTGGGATTAAAGGCGTGCGCCACCATCCTTGGCAGTCACTGTAATACTTTTATGAAAGACTTTTTTAAAAGATTTGTCTTTATATATATATTTATATTTTTATGTATGTGTGTGCCTGTGTGGAAGTACATACATTTGAATGCAGGTGTCCAAGGAGTCCAGAAGAGGGTGTCACATCCATGGAGCTGTAGTTACAGGTAGTTGTGAGCTGCCTGATACTTAACATAGGTTTGGGGAATGGAACTCAGTTCCTGTGGAAGAGCAGCAAGTGTTCTTAACTACAGAGTCATCTCTCTAGCCTGACCTTAAATAATTTTTAACTAATCTTACCATAAATACTTCCCCAAACAGCAGTCTTTGTAACATCCTGCATATAGGAATAAACATTTGGCTGGGTAGTTGTTAAGTTGTGCTTAGTAATTTGTTAGTTCCATTTCCAATGGGCCAAACATTCAAACACATGAGTCTATTGGGGGGCTGGGTTATACCTGTTCAAACCACCACACCTTAGTTCCCTAAATGATTTCAAGATCATTATGAGATAGGCTCAGAATTAGTTTGTGTGATTTGCTCTAACAAAATTCTAGCTTTTGTTGCCTCTAACCAATAGAAATGTGTTATGGTCTTGGAGTCTGGGAAAGCCAGTGTCAGAGCAGTGGCAGTTTGAGCTCCAGGTGGAGACCTACTTGTCGGCTCATTGTAGACTGCTCTTCCATGGTTCTCACATGAATGGTCCCCACATGGTGGGAAGCAGAAAGGAATTATGGGGTCTTTATAAGAGTATGAACCTACTTACTACAAGCAAGGCTCTGCACTGCCAGGCAGTGGTAGTGCATTCCTTTAATCCCAGCACTTAGGAGGCAGAGGCATGTGCATTTCTGAGTTCAAGGCCAACCTGACCAGAGCAAGTTCCAGGACAGCCTAGAGTTACACAGAGAAATTCTGTCTCGAAAACAAAACAAAATCAACAAGCAAAAAATTTTAGGGGTTGGAGAGTTGGCTCAATGTTTAGGAGCACTTCCTGCTCTTCCAGAGTACGTGGGTTCAATTCCCAATACCTACATGGTCACTCATTACTATCTCTAACTCCAGCACCAAAGCATTGGATGCTCTCATCTGACCTCCTCAGACACCAGGCATGTATGTGGCTCACATACACATATGTGGTGGTTTGAGTAGGTGTGGCTTCCGTAGACTAGTGTGTTTTAATGGTTGGTCCTTGAAGAGTAGCACTATTAGGAGGTGTGGCCTTGTTGGAAGAAGTTTGTTATTATGGGGTGTCTTTGAGATCATACATGCTCAAGCAACATCCAGTGTGACATACAGTCTCCCTCTGCATTCCCTGCTGGCTTTGGATCAAGATGTAGAACTCTCAGCTCCTTCTCCAGCACTAGATGCTGTGATGCTTTCCACCATGGTGATAATGGACCTCTGAAACTGCCCCAGTTAAATGGTGTTCTTTGTAAGAGTTGCCTTGGACACGGTGTCTCTTCACCTCCATAAAACCCAAACTAAGACAGTACATAAAGGCAAAATACTCGTACACATAATATAATGTAAAAAATGTTTAATGTATTTATTTCATTTATGTTTTTTTTTTCTTAAGGTTTATTTATTTTATGTATATGAGTACATGCTCACTCTCTTCAGACATACCAGAAGGGTTGTGAGCCACCATGTTGTTGCTGGGAATTAAACTCAGGACCTCCCGAAGAGCAGTCAATGCTCTTAACCACTGAGCCATCTCTCCAGCCCTGTCATCAGCTTTTGAATCCTCAAAGCCAGCCCCCAACCCTCTCCTCCAACAAAGCCATATCTAATGAATCTTCCCAAGCTGTTCCACCAACCAGGGACCACTTAGATAAGCCTGTGGGTCCATTCTCATCCAAACCACCACACATAGGGAGTTTGAAGTATTTCTGTGCCTTAACTGAATATTTTTAATTTTATTCTGCCATATTTAATGCTTTGCAATTTAGAGTTTTGTTTAGGGTTTTGTCCACAACAGACTAAAATGGGAGATGTCATTCGAATTATACTCTGTAATGATTTGGAAGCTGTGTATTTTTTTTTTTTACTTTCCTGAGACATAATTGAAACAAAATTTGTTGTGTATGACCATTTAAAATTGTTTGAGGGCTGGTGAGATGGCTCAGCAGTTAAGAGCACTGACTGCTCTTCCAGAATTCCCAGCAGCCACATGGTGGCTCACAGCCATCTATAAAGGAATCTGATGCTCTCTTCTGGTCTGTCTGAAGACAGCTACAGTGTACTCATATACATTAAATAAATAATTCTTTAAAACATGTTTTGAATTAGAGTATGGTGGCTTATGCCAATAGTTCAAGGCCATCCTGGACCTCATCATGAGTTTCAAGCCAGCTTAGAACAAAGTGAGACTTTGTCTCAGAAAAGTTTTTGCATTTTGAAACCTCAAATTTATAATTTGTACTTGTGTCATGGCAACCAAGTACCTGACAAACAACTTGAGGATTGGTCATGGCTTCCTGGTGTACCTGAATGCTTGGCTCCATTCAAATTCTTGGAGGCAGAATTTCCTAGGGGCTAGAGTACGTGAAGGAGACTGTCCACTTCATAAGGGCAGGGAGGAGCCAAAGGAGCCACTTCAAAGACACTGCCCCAGTGACCTAATTCCTCCATACAGGTTGTTCCTCCTAAGGTTTTAACAGATTCCCAGAGTTATTCTACCAGCAGGGGACTTGAGTAGTCAATACAATGTAGGTGGGGGATAAGGGGAGAGGGGGGGCACAACATTGCATATTCAAACCATAATGTAAGCAGACTGAAGAGCTTTTTTCCAGAAACTATTTGAGATCAGTTTGCCAGCATGCTGTTGCTTCATCTCTTGTCCAAGAGTATTTCACGACAAGCAAGGACAGTGTTCTGTGTAGCCACAGTACTGACAGCAGAGTTAGGGGAGTGACACTGCTAAGTGTGCACTGTCATTGTCAGTGATGTGCCAGGTGTGTCAGGAGTGCTCTTCAAAACAGGTGCAGTGCAGCTCTGCTTACCCATTAGTGTTGTCCCTCGGTTTCTTCTAGTCTGAAAAAAAATCACTTAGTTTTTACTTTTGCAGTTTTAAATTTTGTAAATGGTAAGAATGTTTGTAGAATCTCCCTCAGTTTGTGTCTGTCTTCTCTGTATGATTATTAAATTGCTGATTGGATGTTCTTTAGCAAAAATGGCTGGGTGCTCCTCGGCATGTTCCGTGTTCATAGTCATCTGAACACATTTCTTTTTAACTTTGCATATGATCTTAGAGAGAGAAAGAGAGAGAGGGAGAGAGAGAGAGGGAGGGTGAGTGAGCAAGTACACACATATGAGCACTGACATAGCCAAGCTTGCCTTATACTGTTGATTCTTCTCAGCCTCCCTAGCTGGGATTACAGGTGTGTACCCCCTCCCACCCAGCTGTCTGCGCGAGTGCCCTATAGTTATTTTACCCTTTTCCTGTGTGCACTTTGATGGAGACATATATCTTGTTTCTTATTGAACTTTATGTAATTTACTTGGCAGTATAGCTTCACGGAACTTTTTTTCTTTTTTAAAATCATCATTTTGGGGTATAATTTGTAGGCAAGTGAGATGTCTTAGCTGGTAAAAGCGCTTGCTGCAGTGTCTGATGGCCTGAGTTTGATCCTTCTCTGTCTCCTTGGCTACGTGGTGACTTCTCACCTTGTCCCTTGAGACTAGTGAACTCTCCCAGGAGCCATCCCCAAATAAAACTGCTTTTTATACTTTTAATCAGGCTTATTATGTTGATGGAGAATCGTGTTATAATTCAGTGATTTTTTTTTTAAAGTTTGTTAGCAGAATTGTACAACCATTTTCATAACCTGGTTTTAGAACACATCCGTCATCCCAAGTTCCCTCCTCCCCTTAGTGTGTGATTGTCCCCCCTTCCTACCCTCGTCATAAATAACGTCATTCACTGCTGTTGTTTGAGTCTTGCTTCTTAACATGTAAGAAGTAAGTCAGCAGAGGAAAAAGAAAAAGACTTGGATTTGCCCTCAAACAAAAGCAGACTTTTATTGATCTGAGAGCTTTGTGGTTCTGCATTCCTCTTCTTCCCTCAGTGTGTCCAGGCACCACTGCATGCCTGGCTGGAAAGAATGAGGCAGACCCCAGAGAAGGCAGGGAGTGCCTGGGGTAGGGGTGGGGTGAGGCCTTCTCTGAGGATTTTAGTGTTACAGCTCTCTTAGACAGTCAGCTTGTGCACTTTATTTGGGGTGAACAAGGGCTATACAGACCTTGGAGAGTGGAAGGGGTTTTCAGGTGAATGTACATCATTAGTTGAGGCTTAAGGTACTGGGAATGCCTCATTTAGAGGGATTCCAGGTGCTGCCTGGCAGGTTCTTACAGGGAGAGAGAAAATTGAACCTGTAATTTCATCAAGGATTATGTGACATTCCTCAGGTAGAGGATGTGGGAGTTGGGCTTCTCAGATAAGGTCAGGTGGAGAAGAGGAAGCCCCCCTGCACCCCCCCCCAAAAGGGAGCCCTTCATTTTGCACCAGGCTTCAGGAGCTATCAGTCATGGTAGACTACTACCTTACAGGAGGGCTCACAACAGCTTGGCACCTCCAAACCCGAGGTGTAGGAGAACATGCCATGCAGGGTCTGAGAAAAAGTTTTGTGGTCCAGAGTGGGATGGGAGTGAGGGTAAAGTCAGACCCTGAAATTGCTTTTGGGGGAAATTACTTTTCCAAACCTTGGGTGATAAGTCAGACGGATTTTGTGACCTCTGGGCTCCAGGTGTATGGTGGGTATTGGCTTTCTGGAAGTCTATGAGCCTCAGAGTTTTTGATGCCTTGGGCCTGTTTGGTGGCCCTTTTTTTGGGGGGGGGGCGTTTTTATTACATACTTAGAATACTTTTGAGGTTGATCCTTGTTATAGTATGCATTCCTTCTTACTGAATAAATTGAATTTTTGGCTATTTCGTGTTTTGTTTATTCATTATTTTGTGGACATTGTTTGTTCTGGATTTTAGCTGTTAAGAATTTTGTCTAGATAAATGTTCCCTTGAGCAGATATATAGGAATGTAATTGTCAATCATGTGGCAACTTTGTATTTAACTGTTTGTAAGCAGACCTAGAAATTTATGATAGCTCTAAAGAATGCATCCATAGAATTATTCTGGGTGTTGTGATTAAAAGGCAGGAGCTACCCACGTTTAATTTTCTAAGATACTGGTACTGTTTTCTTTTTAACATTTTCACTGCCAATTGTGTGATGGTTCCTTGTTATCTCAGTTATTTTTCTATTGCTGTGATGATACACCATGACCAAGGCAGTTATGCTGGCTAGCTTTATGTCATTTGACACAAACTAGACTCATCAGAGAGGAGGAGCCTCGACTGAGAAAATGCCTCCATAGTACCTGGCTAGAGACAAGCATGTAGGGCTTTTTTTCTTTCTTTTTTATTTTGTCAAGACAGGGTTTCTCTGTGTAGTCCTGTCTGTCTTAGAATTCAATTTGTACACTAGGCTGGCCTCGAACTCAGAGGTCCACCTGCCTCTGCCTCTCCTGTCATTGTACTGTCATTGTAGGGCATTTTCTTAATCAGTGATTGAGGCGGGGAGGGTCCAGCCCATTGTGGTTGAGGCCATCCCTGGACTATAAGAAAGAAGGCAGAGCAAACCGTGAGGAGCAAGCCAGTAACCAGCACTCCTCCATGGCCTCTGCCTCAGCTCCTGACTCTAGGTTTCTGTCCTGCTTGAGTTCTTGTCCTGGCTTCCTTCAGTGCATTTATGGACTATGGATTTGGAAATGTAAGCCAAAGAAACCCTTTTCTTCCAACATACTTTGGTCCATGGTGTCTCATCACAGCAATAGTAACCCTAACTAAGACAGCAACTTATAGAAGAAAGAGTTTATTGAGGCCTACTGTTTCAGAGGATGAACCCATGAGCATCATGGGCAAGAAGGCCACACCCAATCCTTTCTTTTCAGTTCTATCAACTGGGACCAAGCACATATGAGCCCATAGGGGCCCTTTTCATTCAGACCACCCACCATTCTTCTAATCATCATCAACACATGGCATTGTCTAGATTTGATTATATCTACACTGTTGATTGTAATGTGGATTTTTTTCTTCTTCTTTTTTTAAATTTAGCTTGTCGCATAGCCCAGGCTACCATTTTTTATTTGTGTGTGTGCTAGACTGGACTCAAAACTCATGGTCTTCCTGCCTCTGACTCTGGGTGCTAGGAGTACCTCCACATGCCACAATATCAATATCATGATTTTAATTGCTTATTTTTCAGTCCTAAGTGGTACTTGTATATTCTAGATATGATTTAGTTATTATTTGACCCAGTTCCAAGAGATACTTTCATTTCTTTATCTTAGTGGTGTCTTGTGAAGAATAGACTCTTTTAATCTCACTCTTTCCCTCCCTGTATTGTGTGTGTTTTGTTTTTGGTTGGTTAGGTTTGCTTCTTTTTGTTTGTTTAGGATCTTACTATGCAACCTTGACTGACTCGGGACTTACTATGTAGATTAAGCTGGCCTCAAATTCAAGAGATCCTTCTGCCTCTGCTTCTCTGCCTCTCTCTGCCTCTCTCTGCCCCTCTCTGCCTCTCTCTGCCCCTCTTCTGCCTCTCTCTGCCTCTCTCTGCCTCTGCGGAGTGATGGCATTAGGGCGTGGGCCACAACACCTGGTCCTTAATTGTGCTTTTGAGTTTGTATTTAAGAAGTCTCTTCTTACCCAAGATAGATAACAAGGGTTTCATTCTATGTTTTCTGGAAATTTTAGTTTTCGCTTTTTAGATATATGTGTAGGAACCATTTTAACTTACCTGTCTGTTCACAGTGTAAGGAAAAGCTCCACCCACCACCTCCCTCCCCCCTCACTGGCCACCTTGTTGATATTTTGTCCTTTACTTATTGACTTACCTTGGTGCATTTGCTAAAATCGACTGGTTTTAGACAAGGGTCTGAGGTACATATTTTACATACTAAAGCAGACCTGGTCTCCGGGTTCTCCCAGCATCCTTAATTCCTACCTGGCATGCCTTGCCCCAAAATTTGAAATTCCCAGCCCAAGGGCTGGGCCACCTTTCCCCAAGAGGCTCTTCCCTATATAAATAATCCAGACAGTTTGCTCATTCTCTCTCTCTCTTTCTCTTCCTCCTCCCCACCCCCTTTCCCAAGGCTACTTCCCTGGCCTCTGTCCTTGGGACCAGTGAACTCGCCCACCTAAGAGCAACTTTCCAATAAATCTGCCCTTAATATAATCAAATCTGGCTTTAATCTAATCTAATCTGCCCTTAATATAATCTAATCTGGTTTGAATTGGTTCATTTCACTGGTGGTGGTGGAGAAATAACCTATCACTGACTTTGGATATAAGGTTTATTTCTGTCTGTGTGTCTGTCCTTACTCCAGTTCTACACTGTCTGGGTTACTCTAGCTTCTTCGGGAACTTCGTAGAATAGTTCTGTTTCAAAGTAGTTTTCATTATTCTGAGTGAGTCTTCTGCGTTTTATATGGAGTTTAGGAACAGTTCATCAGTTTCTTCAGAATATTTTGCTTTAGAAGGAACAATTTACATTTCCTGCTATCATCTGGGGTTTATTGAGGTGCTAAAGTAAATCTGCTTTTCATTTTTTTTTTTGGCAGGGGCTTTATTTCTTTATGTTGTGTTTTATAAAAAAGATAGAGAAGCTAGGATTATGTTTGGTGGAGGTGAGCGAGGTAAGGTGTAGGGAAAAGGGGTGCCTCTGCGGGCCCTTGCTGGGGCATCCCTTCCCCCTGAGGTACCAGTCACAGTATAATATAGAGTTTATTCAGGGCATGGGGAGGGAAGCCGAGAGAAAGGCGGGTGTGTGTGTGTGTGTGTGGCAGTAGAGGCCAGCCATGAGCATGTGGAGAGGGGGGGAGCAGGAGCAAGAGAACAAGAGAGAGAGGAGGGGGCAAGTAGCCCCTTTTATAGTGAATCATGTACACCTGGTTATTGCCAGGTAACTGCAGGGCAGAGCCTAGACAAAATGCCAACACTTTATGTTACTTGAATCTTGTTAGAGTGTTTTTTTCTTATGCTGAATTGTTTAAATTTTCTAATTTATTGTGTATTGACCATAATCCTTTCTGTTTGAAGCCTTTGAGTTTTTTTTCAATTCATGGGAAAAAAGTTTTAAACTGAACTGATGATTTAGCTTCTGTCTTTTCCAAGCACTTACACACTAACATGAGTGTTTTACCTGCATTTATGTCTGCACCATGTATGTGCCTAGAAGAGAATCCTGGATCTCCTGGAACTGGAGTTACAGATGGTTGTGAGCTACCATGTGGGAGCTGGGAATTGAATCTAGTCTTTTGGAAGAATAACCAGTATTCTTTGCTTGCTTTTTTGTTTGTTTGTTTTTTGTTTTTTTGTTTTTGTTTTTTGAGACAGGGTTTCTCTGTGTAGCCCTGGCTGTCCTGGAACTCACTCTGTAGACCAGGCTAGCCTCGAACTCTCAAACTCAGAAATCCGTCTGCCTCTGCCTCCCAAGTGCTGGGATTAAAGGTGTGTGCCACCACTGCCCGGCATAACCAGTATTCTTAAATACTGAACCTTCTCTCCAGCCACTCTTGATTTTCTCTTTTGATAATAGTCTTTTATTATTTTTATCCTTTACTATCTTTGAGACAGAGTCTCACTGTATTATCTCTGGATGGTCTGAAACTTGATGTGTAGATCAGCCTAGCCAGACAGCCACCTGCCTCTGCCTTCTGAGTGCTGAGATTAAAAGTGTGCACCAGCGCTGCCCAACAGCTTTATTATTCTTGAACTTAGTGCTTTTTAAAAATTTTATGTTTATTCTAACTGGATAGTATGACAGACTAAAATCATGATTAATGCATTATCTTTTGGGCTGAGAAGGTAATTTGCTTTATCAGTGTGTACTTTCAAATTTCAAAGAGTTTTCACTGGTGCAGATGGTGTTAAATCAAATTGTTTGACTGTACGACAACAGCTGTATGGGTATCTCAGCCAGTGTGGCTTTCATCATCCTGGTGTTTACTAGCTTATCTTAGGTAATTTCTTGAGCTTTCTTTTGGCTGAAGGGCTTCTTTCTGGCTCTTATTTTCTCTTGTATATATAAATATATATCACTTCGAATTTTTCCTGGGCATACTTCCTACGTATATTATGTTTTTCGTCATTGATTCCACTTTTAGTACTGTCATGCATAGCTTTAATTTTCTCTGTGTAATGTAACTCTAGCTTTTACTGTAGTATTTTGTGTGTTCATGTGTATATGGACTTCTGTAGGTACTAGATTTTGACATTGGATATCTTCCTGAATCATTTTCTACCTTGTTTTGGGGGGCCGATATCTCTAACTAACCTGGAGCTAGCTAGCTGATTGAACTAGGCTGGTTTGCTAGCAAACCATGGAGATCCTCCCACCTCCTCCTCCCCAGTGCTAGAATTAAAAGAGTGCAGCACTTTGCTTGGCTTTTCTTCTGAGTACTGGGTACCCAAACCTAGGTTCTTATGCATCAGTAGCAAGCAAGCACTTTACTGAGTCATCACCACAGCCTGTGTAGCTTTTCCCCTATAATATTTCTGTTGATTATTGGAACTTCATATCATGAACCCCAAGTACACTCACTTCTCAGTCCTCCCAGGTTCGCCCCCACCCTTGTGATCCCCACAAACAGAAAGAAGAAAAAAAAAGCCTAATCTGTGTTGTCCATGTACTCACTCACTGAAGTGCTGGCGTGGGTTTGTCTACTTTATTGTGTTCTTATCTCTACCGTCCTTCCAGCCCTTACTCCACCCTAACTTCTTCTAACACTCCGACACTAGGTAGGTGAGAAAGGTTGGAGGGAAAGGGGGGGCATAGCCTCTGTAGGCTACTTCCTGCTGATTAGGGTTGTTGAGTTCCTTGGGGCAAGTCTATTCTTTGTTGTCAGAATATCCAGCAGTCCAGCAAACCAGCAATAGCAAATGCAACCAGGAGGAACCAGCAACCAGGGGGAGGGGACAGCAGCAAGGGGAGCAACAGCTACCACAGGCCCTCTTAGGGCTCTCAAATGGATACCCTCTGGAGAGTCCCCAGAATTAAACTATCTGCAGCTGGCAAAAATCACAACATTCTAGAGCATGAAACAATCATAGATAATGGCTGTGGACTGTCTCAATCCAGTTAGTATAATGATAAGCTATATGCCTAGATTGGGCAGATCTTACACTATACTAACTTATTCCCCAGCTATAAGACCCTTTGCTACTTGTGGTTTCTCCTAGTTCTGCTCCATCATGGCCACCGCCTCTCCCCCCTTCTCCCTCCTCTTCTTTCCCCTCCCTCTCCCCCTCTTCCTCCTCTTCCTCCTCCTCCATCCTCTCTCCTCCCTTCTCATTCTCCTCTCCCTGCCCTCTTCTCAAAGACCTCCCATCCCACCTTTCCCTTCCACTGCCCAATCACAGGCTCTAGTCTTTATTGACCAGTTAAAATGGGAAGAAGGTTCACATGAGATCACCTGAGTGCATGATTGACTACAGGTCGGGTGCAGTTCCTCTTGAGGAAGCAGAATTAACATCGGAATACAAACAGCATTAGGACAACCCACAATAGTGGACAAACTGAAGCAGCCACATATCCTACACCTGGGATTAAAACAAAAACATATTCATGTAACGATTGGGTTTTTAAAGAAACCAAAACTCTCACTACATCAAACTCCCCATGGCCAGCCCCTTAAAGAAAATTTCTTGGCTGGGCGGTGGTGGGGCACGCCTTTAATCCCAGCATTTGGGAGGCAGAGGCAGGCGGATTTCTGAGTTCGAGAGTTCAAGGCTAGCCTGGTCTACAGAGTGAGCTCCAGGACAGCCAGGGCTACACAGAGAAACCCTGTCTCGAAAAACCAAAAAAAAAAAAAAAAAAAAGAAAGAAAGAAAGAAAATTTCTTACCCACCTCCCTACCAGAAGCCATCAGCCTGTGTAGCTTTTTAAAAATCTTCTGAGCGGGCTGGAGAAATGGCTCAGTGGTTAAGAGCACCCACTGCTCTTCCAGAGGTCCTGAGTTCAATTCCCAGCAACCACATGGTACCTCACAACCATCTGTAATGGGATCTGATGCCCTCTTCTGGTGTGTCTGAAGACAGCTACAGTGTACTCATATACATTAAATAAATAATATTTAAAAAAAAAATCTTCTGAGGTCTGGAAAGATGGCTCAGTGGTTAAGAGTACTCTTGCAGAGGACCTGGGTTAGGTTCCCAGCACCAACACTGAGTGGTTTACAACAATGTGTACAACAATCTGATGCCCTCTTCTGGCCCCTGCAGGCATCAGGCTATATATGGTGTACATACATGTAGGCATTTACATATACATGTAAAATAAAAATAAATCTTTAAAAACATCTTATAACTGTACCAATATTCTCTCTCCCTTATAGACTGTTCCTAATGATTATCTGAGCAGGTTTTAAAATTCAAACCCATCCCTACATTTGAGCAAGGAAAAAAAAGGCTTAAAGCACAGTTGTTCCACCAAATTCCACTTTATCTGCCTTGTTTGTGTATATTCAAGCTCTTTCCTTAGTGTGTGTGTGTGTGTGTGTGTGTGTGTCTGTGTGTCTGTGTGTGTCTGTGTGTCTGTGCATCTTTGTGTGTGTGTGTTCGTGCGCTCAGCCACCACTTCTTTTGTTTTATGTTTTTTTTTTTTTTTTAAATTTTTATTTATTTATTATATGTAAGTACACTGTAGCTGTCTTCAGACACCCCACAAGAGGGCATCAGATATCATTACAGATGGTTGTTAGCCACCATGTGGTTGCTGGGATTTGAACTCATGACCTCTGGAAGAGCAGTCAGTGCTCTTAACCACTGAGCCATCTCACCAGCCCCTGTTTTGTTTTTTATATAGACCTGCAGTTCTTCTAGTAGAAATAAAGGAAACTGCTCTTTTGTTTTCGATCTCTTTTTATGTATTAATTTTAAGGTTAACAAATGGAAAAAATAATGGGTTTCATTATGGCAGGCATTTTTTATATGTGTATCCTTATATTTTTTCCTAATATATCCTCCCCTGCTTCCTTTCCACAAAGGAGTCTGCTTTTTTTTTTTTTTTTTAAGAGAGGGTTGTGCACAGATGTGTATGTGTATAGGGGTTGGATGTTGAACTCTAATATGGAACGTAAGCAAAATATACCTTTTCCCTTTCAACATGTTTTTTTGTCGAGGTTTTCATTGCAGTAAAGGTAACCTAGCTAAGATAAGGTGGAACCTAGGACGCTGTGCTTGTCAGACAAGGGTTCCATCACTGAGCTGAAGGCCAGACCTCTGCACATACTTCTGTGGACTGTATCTATGCATGTATTGTGTTGATGGGCTAGCAGACGTTTGGTACTTGGTAATCATCTACTAGATAGTCTTCCCAGAATCCTCTGTTTCTACAGTGATGAGACTTGAACTCAGAGCCTCATACATGCTAAGCAGGAATCTACCTCTTAGCTGCACCCCATCTAAAGACATTTTCTTACATGTTTTCCTGTATAGATTTATTCTTGGTTGCTTACACATTAAATGTATGATACCTATTAAAATACCTCTCAAGAAGCTGATGTGCTGCAGTGTGTTGATAGAGAGATATTGCCACTTGGTGTTGTCATTTAGTAAGCCATAGCAACTCAAGTAGTGGATTTTTGTGTGCTTGTGGTGCATGTGTGTGAAGGTTAGAGGATAACCTTGGTCTGATAGTTCCCTGTTGCATAGGCCAGGCTAGTTGGCCCATGAGCTTCTGGGAATTCTCCTGTCACTGTCTCCCATTGTTCCATGGAAGGAACATTGGAGTTACAGATGTATGCTGCCTCGTCCAGCTCTCACATGGGACCTGAGATCCAAACCCAGGTCCTCATGCTTACATGGCAAGCACTTTACCCATTGAGCTATTGTCCCAGCCCACAAACCATCTTGAAATATTTGATGGTAAGTTATTCTCCAATGGTGAAATGAGCCAATTCAGGCCAAATTAAAGTATATAAAGACAGGTTTATTGGGAATCTGCTCTCAGGGTAGGTACACTGGTCCCAGGGAACGAGGCTAGGGATGTTGCTGTGGGAAGGGAGACGTGAGTGGTGGGGGAAAGAGAAAGAACATGACCATACAGGGAGAGGGGAGAGACCAAAATGTCTGGATTAGAAAGGGAAGAGTTTCTGGGGAAAGTTCAGGGGAGAGGGCAGAATCTGCCAGCCGTGCCTCCTAACAGAGACTAAGAGATGCAGGGGTAACCTGGAGGTCAGATCTGCTTTATTATGTAAACGATGTGCCTCAGCTGTTTGTCCCGTGTCTGAATATCAACACTCACCAGTACTGGGTATTATTAGTATGGCTGTAAGTTTTCCAATACCATTTTCACTATCATACACTAATTGCATAAAATAATGGGGTTTTGTTATACTGTCATTTGATCACATTCACCCCCTGTTATTCTATCAGTACCATCTTAAAGGGCTTTTATTATTCCATTTATTTTTGTCCAGATGATGGGAAATAATTTTTGGTTGAAGAAAATAGAAATCAGTGTTTCAGAAGCAGAGAAGAGAACTGGAAGAAATGCCGTGAACATGCAAGAAACTTACACTGCTTACCTCATCGAGACGCGGTGGGTTGCAAGGCTTGGCTTGATTTAGATGGAAAGGCATAACAGTTCAATAGAGTGAGGGTAAACAGCTGTAATGTCCTTCAGAGTTTGGGGTGTACACTCTTGTGATAGGACATTGTTTCAAGATACAAGTATGGAAATTGGTCTTTTAGAACATGTGGGGATGCTTCAATGTCTTAGGAAACACTATACCATTATTAAATTCTTCTAATTTGGAAGACAAGCCCAATGATAACATTTGCTTGTAAGTTAAGATAAAATTAAATATTTCATGTTAAAGTTGAAAATTTAAAATTGTGTTTTATATTTCATATTGTATTATATTTTTAGTGTCTTTTTACATAGTAATATGTAATTAATAGGCTTGATAATAAGCTTAATATCTTTGTTTTATTTATTGTTGGATTTTTTTTGTTGTTTATTTATTGTTTTTTTGAGGCAGGGTCTCTATGTAGACCTCACTGTCTTGACATTTGCTGTATAGACCAGCCTGGCCTGGAACTCACAGAGATCCACCTTCTGTATTTGTGCCATCATGCCCAGCCATATACATGTATATATATTTACTGCTTACGTGTAGGCTAGTAGTACACACTTGTAATATTAGCACTAAGAGCAAGAGGACCAGGAGTTTAAGGCTATCCTGGGCTATGTAGTAAAACCCTGTCTCTAAACAATATTAGCGACAACAAGCAGTAATTGCCGAGAACATCGTAGGGCTTAGACAGATGGGTTAGTGGTGAGAGCACACACTGCTCTTGCACAGGACCTAGAGCTCATTGCCTGTAACTCCAGCTCCCAGGAACCTAGTACCTTGGTCTCTGGGGACACCTGCACTCACATGGCATACACACAAGGACACACATGATTAATAATAAAGTAAATCTTCTCAAAAAAGACATTGGTAGCTGAGCGAGGTGTCACATGCCATTTATCCCAGCACTCAGGAGGCAGAGGCAGGTAGATCTCTGTGGGTTTGAGGCTAGCCTGGTCTACACTGAGTTCCAGGGCATCTAGGTCTGAACAGTAGTATAAATCTAGTTACTCAGGAGGCTAAGGCAGGAAAATTAGTATCTTTTCTTTTTCTCACTAACCTAAGGTCTGATTTACTACCTGCCCATATAGAAGGATCATTTAAATTTAGGCATTTGAGGCCAGTTAGGCCAGCATGGTAGAACCCATCTAAAAACTAAAAAAAACAGATGAGCAGCTCTTGTACTGAGCCTGACATAATTAGAAACACCTTTCAAATGACTGTTCCAAGACTGATTTTGCTTCTCTGTCACTTTGTCCTAATGGACAAATGCACACTGTGGTTATGTGTGCATTTCTTAGAGGGCAAATAAGTTATTGTTAAGTGAATAATTGAAAAAAAGGAGGTCTTGATAGTGCATCAAATATTTCTGCAGCTGGGCATGGTGGCACACTCTTTTTATCTTTACACTTAGGCTGAGGCAGGTGGATCTCTTGAGTTCCAGGCTAGCCTGGTTGACATAGTGAGTTCCAGGCCAGCCAGAACTACATAGTGAGACCCCACCTTAAACAACAACCAAATTCCTGCATTCTTGAGGGTAGCAAAAATCTTTAGTGCCTTAATATAACCTTTGTACTCTTTTACCCTAATCTTCTCCCAACTGTAGCTTAGACTTTTATGTAGATAAAACATGAGGTGCCTGCCGGCTCTTTAAAAGAAAAAAAAAAAAGAGATACAAGTGTGAGTTTTCTTCCTTGTCCTTTCAGAGCAGACTAAGTTTGCTCTTGTGGATGTCTCCTGGTACTCAGTCAGATCTATTTGATTTATTCATATCCTGAACTGAGGTTTTGTGGTGTCTTGGTCTTTGCCATGCTATTCCTTCTTTGTGGTAGCAATAATGTTACAGATGTCTTTTATGTAATGAATGTTATGAAGTCAATATTATACTTTGGCTTTTAGAATGTTTCTAATATAACTCTTTCTCAAAAGTTCAGGTAGGTTTTCTATAACAGAAGGAAAGCCAGGGTGAGAGCTTGAGACTTGGGTGGATCTGGCACAGCTGCATCCACATCTGTAAAAAGGGACAGGGAATCCCTATTTCCCTGGGTTGTAAGGACCAAGCAAGAAAACATGGAAAGTTCTTCATTGTGTGGCTGGTTTTGAACAAGGGGGTGTTGTGTGTTCTGTTTGCTAAGTAATGGAAATGCTGTTTGTTTTGTTTCAGGTCAGTTGAACATGCTGATGGTCAGAGTGTCCTCACAGACTCACTGTGGAGGCGGTATAGTGAGTTCGAGTTGTTGAGAAACTACCTTTTAGTGAACTACCCACATGTTGTAGTGCCACCTCTCCCAGAAAAGCGGGTAAGACAGACAGCAGTAGGAGCTGAGAAGGCTGCAACGAACCATTCATTTATTTGTTTTCTGTCTTTGTTTTTGGCTTTTCAATACAGGGTTTCTCTGTGTAGCCCTGGCTGTCCTGGAACTTTCTCTGTAGACCAGGCTGACCTCAAACTCAGAGATCCGCCTGCCTCTACCTCCTATATATATTTCTCCTAAATACATAGATACAGTTTGCTCAATCTGTATAATGTTATTTGTATGTATATGATTTCAAGGCTGACCATTTGGTACTGGATAACCAGTTGGGCTTTTCCATGGGAAAGACTCTTTCTCCCATTTTTAGCATTTATTAGTTGCCCACAGTTTTTGTCTAGGGTTTAGGCCCCATAAGGTTTTCCTCTTCCATGCTAGCCTGTGTCTTCGTGTTGTCCTTGTGTGGGTCTTATTTAGACAGTCAGGTTCATAGGTATATATTCTCTGTCACTCCTGAGAGATGCAGTCTCCCAACAGACCTCCATTTCTGGCTCAGATGATCCCTGAGCCGTAGGCACCGTGGCTCTCTTGCCCTCTGCGTTTTGATCACTTGTGATTTTCTTTAATGGTCTCCTGTTGTAAAGAGAAGTTTCTTTTATGAGAGTATGTGGACTAGTTTTATATCAACTTGACACAAGCTAGTGTAATTTGAGAGAAGGGAACCTCAATTGAGAAAATGCTTCTAGAAGATCAAGCTGTCAGCAAGCATGTGGGACATTTTCTTAATTAGTGACTGATGTAGGATTGAGAAGGGAGGGCCCAGCCCATTGTGGGTGGTGCCATCCCTGGGCTGGTGGTCCTGGGTTGTAGAAGAAAGCAGGCTGAGCAATCCATAAGGAGCAAGCCAGTAAGCAGCACCTTCCCTGGCCTCTGCATCAGCTCCTGCCTCAGGTTCCTGTCCTGTTTGAGTTCCTGTCCTGACTTCCTTTGATGTGGAAGTATAAGCCAAATAAACACTATCCTCCCAAGTTGATTTGGTCCTGATGTTTCATCACACCAAATGTTAATCCTTGCCAAGACGGGGTAAAAGCTACACGTACCTGTGCCTGAGCCTATTCCTAATGGTTGCTTTGTTTACCTAGGCAGAGTTCGTGTGGCATAAACTCTCTGCTGATAACATGGATCCAGACTTTGTGGAGAGACGACGAATAGGCTTAGAAAACTTCCTTTTGAGGGTTGCTTCACATCCTGTCCTTTGTAGAGACAAAATCTTCTATTTGTTTTTAACACAGGTATTTTTTCTTTTAATTAGTCTTTTAAAAATATTCATTAGAGATAGGCTTTTAAAAAATTATAAAATGCTAATCCTTGAAATTCTTTTGACTCAGCTTTGATAGGCAGTTTATTGTGTGGTTTAGTTTGAAATTTGAGTTATTGGATTATGTCATTAATTTATGTATTATTAGTGTGCATGTGTTCTCTTGAGTGTGATATGGAGAAGGGCACACCTGTCATGGCACACATGTGGAGGTCAGAGGACAGTTTTGTAGAGTTGGCCTCTTTTACCTTTACTTGGGTTCTTGGATTTGAATTTATATTGCCAGTCTTGCATGGCAAATGCTTTACCTAGATACTGAGCCATAGCACCAGCCCATAGCTAAGCTTGTAAAAAATTACTTATTCAGTTTCATGTGTGTGTGCACAACATGTGTGCAGGTCAGAAGCAGGGTTGGATCCCTGGGGACTAGAGTTAAGTACACTAACCTACAGTATGGGCATTGGGAACTAAACCTGGGTCTTCTGCTAAAAAGAGTATGTGCTCCTAACCACTGAGCCATCTCTCCAGCCCCATCATAGCTAGATTTTTATACTTAAGGATGCTAAGACTTTATGTTTGTTACAATTACCTAAATGAAAACTTACAAGTAATCTTTAATTTTAGAGGCTAAGTGTCTAAAATCTCGGACATGTGCTTTTTCAAATGATCGGAGTCTGCATTGTACGTTTAGTTTTGAAGTAAAGAGAATGTTTTCAACCTCTCCCATATCACTTGAATTAAGAACAGAATGATAGATACTGAGTTTATTTAATGCAGGATGTTGTGTATTGCTTGTTTGGTTTTGCAGTAATGATCTCTAAAACTGCTTTGACTTTTAGGAAGGTAACTGGAAGGAGACTGTGAATGAAACTGGATTTCAGCTGAAGGTAAGGATATTCATATGAGCTAACTCTCCATGTCTCTTTACAGTTCCCAGCATGGCAGCATGCACTTACTGGAGATGACAAGCGAATGATGGGAATCAGCTTTCCATCTAATATCATTGGCAGGGTTTCAAAGAAACACCCAGGTCACTTTTGATTTGTGTAGTTTTTTTGATTTAGTGCTGTTTGGGCTGCAGTTGGCAGTTTCTTAATTCTACCAGAAGATACTTGAAATTAGTAATACAAATGCAGTCTGTAGATTTTTCTTACAGTATACTAGTATGTCTACATTTTCATTTCCTTAAATTCTCTCTGACCACTTCACTTGTTCTCTGACTCCCACGTCTACTTACCTGTGAGACAAGATACTTAGGAAACCCACGCTTGGTTTTTCCAACTTTGGTAGGCTAAAGGGTGAGACCTTTGTAGTGCTTCTGGAGCATGAGACGTGGTACTCAGTTTGAAGTAGGTGGGAGTCGTTGTGAAATGGCCTCTGTTAGTGACGCAGGCTCATAGTCATTAGCAGTGGGTTTGGAAATGAGACTGTTGGCCTGAAGATGGAGAAGCTCAGTAGTGAAGAAGTGGAGCTCTCAGACTTTCCTGAGGGACAGCTAGCACAGGTATCACGACTTAAAGAGATTTCTCTGGTGTTAATCAAGTGTGTGGGGTAGACAAACATAACACAAATTTTTAAAATATTGAATATTCCTAAATTGAAAATTTGAAATATTCTCAAGTACTAAATGTTTCAAATTTAAAACATTTTAGTGGTATCATTCAACTTTAGTTTTGGGAGTATTTTGTATATTGCATTTTTACATTAAAGGCTACTCAACTGTCAAAGTTTGAAGACAATGTAAAGTCCTAAGCATTTCAGATAAGAGATGCTGGACCTGTATTTAATATAAGATCATAAGTGATAGTCAGGTGTACTGGCACACATCTTTGATTCCAACGTGGGAGGCAGAGGTAGGAGGAGTTTGAGGCCAGCCTGATCTTAATGAATTCCAAGTCAGCCAGAGCTACATAGTAAGACTCTGTTTTTAAAAAAAACTTAAAAAAAAAAAAAAAAGCACCAGGCAAGAAAAACAAGTTCAGTAACTTAAAAACACCTCAGGCTTGGTGCCTTTTAATACCCCCAAATGCCTTGAGAGGTGGAGTCGGAAGAAATCAGAAGTTGAAGGTCATCCTGAGCTATATAGTTTGAAGATAGTCTTGGTTACTTGAAATTCAGTCTCAATAAACAAACAAAGAAAAAATAAATAACTCCTAGAGCCTCATGTGTTGGCACGTGGGCATTTGAAATTCAGTACCAAGTAAACAGGAAGTGTAATCAAGTGTCTGGTTCTGTTATAACTGACGCTTACTAGTTGAGTATGTTATTGGCAGATACCAATTTCTTGATTGTTAATCCAGCACTTGGTGGTGCTTAGAGGAACTATTGTGATTTAGTTTAGGGATGGATTGGAAATAATTTGAAACTTTTAAAAAAACTCATATTTGGAAAAGTTTTCTAAGGACTATTGTAAGGTATATTATAAGTGAATAAGTAAAACACAAGCCTAAAGTCAAGTAATTTGGGTGAGTCTTTTATATATCATGATATTTAGTCACTGACTTAGCCATCAGTCACTGTACTTCTCTGTCAGTCCTTACACTCAGGTTTGTTTCACATTTGCTGAGTTGGGGAAGCCCCTCATTGTCTGATACTACAGAACGTGCTGCTCACACGGGCCTTGAAATTGTGTGCTCAGGTGGCTTTTAAAGTAGTTATGTAATGTTTTGTTTTTTCATAACCTTGTGGTTAAAAACTTGAGTCTTTAATAAAGTATTTGAAAGGTAATACTTAATATAATACATTGAATTAATAATTCAAAAAGCCACATGTTGAAAGAAGTAGGAGATATTTCAGAACCTCATTTATTTTGCTCTAATTCTTATTTTATTATGGATGCTTTTTGTTTCAAGTCTTCCATGAAGGAAGTAGGATCCTTTTGGACAGCCTCACAACATAAATACATACACATGCATTCATATATAGTGCTGTGTGCATACATAGATAGGTGTATACATATAAGGTCACATTTAATTTTTATGAAGGTCATATATCATATAAGCTATGATTAGGCAACATTGCATTCTGCAGTGTTCAAATGAACATAACATGGCTTACTACCATACTTTTAGAAATACAGTGTTCCTCTCAAGCCCCCTTCATGTTTTGAGCATTCGTGTAAATACTCATGGTATATAATTCAGTGGAAGCAGAGCAAAGAACACAGAAACTAGTTCAGTGCAGACATCCCGTTAACTTTGTTATGAGAACACTCAATGTTGTGTGTGCCCCAGTCTTAAATGGACAGAGGCTGATCGAGAAGGATCTGGAATTCTTCTTCTTGCTTGGAGGATCAGAGACAAGGCATGGACCTTTGCTAGTCTGAGATTCCACACTCTGGGTGCCTACAGAATTTGAGTACTCATTCCTCTAAGTGCTATGCAGGGCATGGTGACTGACATGTTCTTAAGGAGTGTGTAATGTGGTAAATGATGGTAAATTATTTGAATAAAAATAATTTGAAGAGTTGTAAGTAGCATAAAAGAAAATGACTGTGGTCGTTGTTAATGAGACAGCAGGATTCATTTTTCTAGAATTTCTTTAAGTTGAGTTAGCCAGGCATAGTGGCTAGCAACACAAAACACATTTCTTTCTCAAGAAGGAATAAGAAAGTATCCTGAGGCAAATGTTAGCAAGCATGGCCTGGAAACACAGAAGTAGGTAGTCTAGAATGATGTGCTGTGCTGTGAAGGGTGCATGAATTTTATAGTCATAGAACAAAAGATAGTCATACGTTAGTACCTTTTGTAAAATGTTGGTGGGACAGCAGGTAGACAGGTTACAGAAAAGCCAGGAAAGTGTTGCTGTAGGCTTCAGATGCTTTTTTATGACATTCTTAGTCTTTGGGTTGGTGGAAGTTAACTGGTCTGTTAAGAATATATTCCAGCGCCGGGCGGTGGTGGCTCATGCCTTTAATCCCAGCACTTGGGAGGCAGAGGCAGGCAGATTTCTGAGTTCGACGCCAGCCTGGTCTACAGAGTGAGTTCCAGGACAGCCAGGACTACACAGAGAAACTCTGTCTCAAAAAACCAAAAAAACAAAACAAAACAAAGTAAAAAAAAAAAAGTGAGATTTCAAGGTGGACATGGTGGTGCATACCTTTAATCCCAGCACTCAGGAAGCAGAAGCAGACAGGTCTGAGTTCAAGGACAGCCTGGGCTATATAGAGAAACCCTGCCCCAAAATAAACAGACAAGTGTGAGATTTTGGGGGGACTGAAGGAAGACATGTCCCTTGGTTAAGAGCACTGTCTGTTCTCCCAGAGGACCCAAGTTCAAGTGTCAGTACCCAGTGGTAGTCCAGAAACATCTTTCTGTAACCAGTCCCAGGAGATCCAGCACCTTCCTCTGGCCTCCACAATCACCAGGCATGTACATGGTACACAGACATGTTAGACACGCATGTAGGCAAAACACCCCCACACATGAATAAATAAGCTTATTTATTATTTTAAAGTAAGATTGAAGAGGTTGAAGAGATAGCTTAGCTATTAAGAGCACTTGATACTTTTGCAGAAGACCTGGGTTCTTTTCCTGGCTCCCATGAGGTTGCTCAGAAACCATCTGTAACTCCAGTTCTAGTCTTCTTTTGGCCTCTGGGCACCAGGCACACATGTGATATACATACATACACACAGGCAAAGCACTTGTACACATAGAATAAAAGGAGTAAATCTTTACGCATTCTCAGTATTCATAGCTGGGCAGATCCTTGGGCTCTGGTGTTGCAGGAAAAACATTTATCACATTGTTTCTGTTTTCTTAGGGAATGGGGGGAGTCCTGTGGCTTTGGTTTGCTCCGTTTATTAATTGAGAGCATTTGTAATTGTAGGTTGGAAATTGGAATAATGTAAAGTCTTCATGGGGGTAGAGATTTTTAAAAAAACCAAGCAACATTTTGAAATTGATTTATAATTGGACTACCTTTTTTGATGAGCACTGTGCCTTAGGCACAAAGGTTATTTAGTTCCCTCCCTCCCTCCCTCCCTCCCTCCCTTCCTCCCTTCCTTCCTTCCCTTCTTCTCCTTCCTTTCTTTCTGTTTTTGGAGACAGAAACATGTAGCTCTGTTCTGGAACTCACTATCTCGACAAGGCTGGCTTCACACAAACAGAGGTCTACCTGACTCTGCCTTCCAAGTGCTAGGACTGTAGGCATGTGACACCATTCTTGGCTCAATTTTTTGTAATAATTTAGGATTTAATTTTGTTAAATATACATCTCATGAAATGAAATCCTTATTTAGTGTTTATCTCTCTGTCTCTTCTTAGAGAACTTATCTAGAAATAAGTTAAGATGTGCTGTCTTCTAGGGCGGGCAGGCACATCGCCTCACACCTGCAGTCCTAGTGCTAGGGAACTAGAGCTAGGAGGGCCAGGAGTGCAGGCAGCTGGGCTACGTGAGCCCCCGTCTCAAAAGCCAAAACCAAACACAGAAAGGGAAGGCTTCAACACGGTGAACTAGCTGTTAGCAGTGTGATGCTGTCTAGTTTGTTTTATTTAGCAGAGCAGTACTTTATTTTAGGTATTTTCATTTTTTTTTTTTTTTCTGAGACATTGATGATGATAAGAAAACTGAAGGCCTGTTGGTTTGGAGTCCACCTGAGAACTAGGTTCAGAGGATCTTTGTTCTGAGGCAGCAGGTTCACAGCTGACCTAGGCAGACCGTTACCTTTCTTACAAGGCTTTAGAGAAGAGTAAGACTTGTCCTGTGACTCACCACATGCAGAGCTGATGTCATCACTGGAACACGGCTGTTTGCAGGTGTACTTTGGAATCACTGAAGGCTGTCATTCATAGAACAATATTCATTCTCATTTATAAACATGCTTGTGTAGTTTTCTCAAAAAGAATTACTAAGCTATTCTTCAGTATGTTTAATGTGCTTACAACAAGTGATATTTTAAAAAGGTACTTGAGTACTTTAATTCTGAAGGAAAAGTAAAAATGTTTGAATTTTATATCCTGTAATGTAATTGTATTAAGTCAACAATTATTTTTTCCAGGCAGACTCCAGGTTAAAAGCGCTTAATGCAACATTCAGAGTGAAAAACCCAGACAAGTAAGACTTTGCTTTAATAACATTTGCAATGTTGTTTTGAATGATGCCTATCAGTCTATTTAATTTTTCATTTCTGAATGTATGCACTTAATTTGCTAAATATTTTAAATAATTCACATTTAGTGAAACCTTTTTAAAGTCTAAAACTGATTTTGTAATTGGGTGTAAGATTGTGTCTGAAGTTTTAGAAAATAAGACCATTGCTTTTTCTTTTAGAAAGATTCATTAAGTGCTGAAGATATCAGAAAAATGAGAAGTTATTTCCTGTAGTTTTTCTTGTGTGATTGTATGTCAAATGTGTACAGTTTAAGAAAATTGTTATTTTTCTATATAATAACAGTCTAGTATTTATGCTAAAAAACTGAGGCTAAATCAGACATGTAAGGGCCCCGATGTGCTGTGTTATGTAAGTCCTTGACTGCACGATCATCTGTCCAGTGCTCTTGAGAGCACTGCTGCCCTAGATGCTAGCTGTTAGCAGATGTGACTGACTCCTCAGGACAAGACAGATGCTAGAGATTTAGTTTGCTCACTTTCTGAAGCTGGTGTGTGGGCCATTGCATCCTCCTTTGCAAGAAGCATGCTTTTACAGAGTTGGTTTGTAGCTTCATGTCCTAAGGCTTAGGAAATGGTTAGACTTCTCTAGTGAGTCCTTCAGCACTAATTTCTCTATAGGGTAAATTCTTATTAAATGAAGTTATTAAATTAATAATGTGTCATGTCTGATTATAACTTACAAACTGAAATTATTAACAATAATGCCCCTGTTTTACTGTGGGGATGAGACCCAGGGCCTCTTGCTTGCTAGGCAGACCCTCTGCCACCAAATTAAATCTGTAGCCCTTCTTAAATTTTAACATAAATTTTGAAGATAAAATATAGTGAATATTCTAGGGTCTTGGAAATTAGGAAGTGGTAATGATAATCATTGAACTTTTGTCTCTGTTTTTTTCTTTATTATTTTTAATTGTGTGTGTGTGTGTGCATGCGTGCGTGTGCGTGTGCGTGTGTACAAGCGTATTAATCTCCATTTTGATGTGTTGATGTAGGATCTCATGTGGCCTAGACTCGTGTCCCTCTTGTCTATGCTTTCTGTGTGCTGGGATTACTAGTATGTGTCACTACACCTCACACATTTTGTTTTGTTGTTGTTGTTTGTTTATTGCATTCTTTTTTAGAGAACATTTAGGTTTACAGCAACACAAGCGTCAGGTGCAGACACAGGCGCGGGCGCACACCCACACACACCCACACACACACCCCGTTTCCTCCCAGGCTCTCATTCCCCACCTCTCCCAGTAGCACACTGCACAGAGTGAATGAGTGTGTCAACTGCTGGAGGGCCACAGAATAGATGTAACTAATTGATGGCCTAGAATCCTCTCCCGCCAGCTCAAGGGACTTTTTATTTTACTATTACCATAGTTTCTCCTCTTCAGTACTGACATACCAGATACAAGGTAGCCTTTCAAATTGTCCTCTTTCATTTAGTTCCCATTGAGGTTTTTATAAATGTTAAGGGTGTTTTGTAGGTTAGAACTAAAGTTATAAATTACTATAAAAGAAACAAGCTAGGTTTGTGACATTGGTGGCTGTATATTAATTAGAGGATCTATTATTGTTATTGATACTTTAATATTAATGTTTTGTTAACTAGCTCTTTTTAATCAAATATTTATCAGTATAATGAAAAAGACCTTGTCAATTGAATTTCTTCATTTTGGGGTGTGTGTGTGTGTGGCTCTACAGGGTTATTTGTATTACTGAGTTTTATTTATCCATATTGTTTGTAGGTTTTTAGAATTTTAAATGGGATATGGCCAGTAATATTATCAGAGTATAAAATAAAATAAATGTGTGGTCATAACTGTTTGGACTTTCTATAATGCACCAGTTTCCCAATAATGATAAGTAGACTTTTTATTAATTGTGAAAGCTTGGTTTCAGCTTAGGCTTTTATAACCTAATGAACCCCTTGATTCTAATCTAAGTTTTGCCACGGGGCTCAGCTGCTGGCAGGCAAATCTTCTGCTTCAGATTCCTTCCTGGAACTCCTAACTCTTCCCTGGAATCCCACCTTTCTTCCCTGTCCTGCTATAGGCCGTTCAGCTCTTTATTAACCCAATCTCAGAAGGTGATAGAAAAGAATGTTTACAAAACAGAGGCAGGTGATGCTCATCAGTCCAGCCTGCACTCAGACTCTCTGCCAGCACAGAAGTCAGCATTTGAATAATATGAGACAGTCTTTACACAGTGCACAAAAGGGTCACCCTAACATGGAGTTGCAAGGAAATTTATTTGTTATAAATTCTATTTTAATAGAATCTTAATATGTAAATTCTCTGTACTGAGTCTGACTGGCTCAACAGATTAATAATAATTTAAAATAATCACACTATTATTAAAATAGTACATATTACAAAAAGGTTTTACTCTATTTTCCTAAATTCCAGAAAATCAGAATAATTGTTTCAGAGATGACTAAAATGCTGCTTCTAGTACTTGCTTCATAGAAGCTTATTTTGTCTCGGATGTAACTGTTAAAAGCAGTGAGAAGAGAGACCTAGAAGTGTCTTCTGTTTTACTTTAGGGGCTCTGTAAATGTCCTTTACCTTGTACTCAGTATAAATGCAACTAAGGTTCATTTGTGGCCACTTACTGCCTCTTTACGTTATGTTGCAAATAAACTAAATCCATTAAAACACAATTGAGAGGATAAATCAGCTGGATTATTTAACTCACGTGTTTTTATTTTTAATCTACTAGTTTGTTTGTTTTTGTATAAATAAACAGTTCTAATCTTGTGTCTATCATAACCTTGCCAAGAAGTTTAATTTACTGTGGCTTTAGTTGCTAGCTTTTCTTTTGTGAAAAACAAAACATTGACTTCAATTAAATCATATATAAAATCATAACCTTTCTTTTAAAGGAGAACTACAATGTAAATATTTAATTATGATTTGCTTAGGTCCTTTCATATTATCTACTTCGATATCTTTCTTGTGCTGAGGTTGTAGCAAGAAGTAGAGATAGAAAATAGTGTGGAGTTGGAGTTGCCTTTAAGAGGCTCAGGTCTTGGCAGTACAATTCATTGGGTGAAAATGCTTGCCATGCAAGCCTAACAGCTTACTTTGGTCTCTAGAACCCATATTAAAAAGCCAGATGTGATGGTGAACATCTGGTGAGATCAGAGGTGGAGTCAGGAGAGTCTCCCAGAAGTCTACAGGCCAGCTAGCCTTGGTGGAAGGAAAGAACTGACTTTTGAAAGTTATACTTTGCCCTCCACATGTATGCCATAGCACACCCATGCTCATATCCACTCACACACCCTCCACATGTATGCCATAGCACACCCATGCTCATATCCACTCACACACCCTCCGCATGTATGCCATAGCACACCCATGCTCATATCCACTCACACACCCTCCGCATGTATGCCATAGCACACCCATGCTCGTATCCACTCACACACCCTCCGCATGTATGCCATAGCACACCCATGCTCATATCCACTCACACACCCTCCGCATGTATGCCATAGCACACCCATGCTCATATCCACTCGCACACACAGAAATCATGAATAGAAAAAGTAAAAATCAAAACAAAGCTTAGAGCACTGTAGTAAGAGTCCCTAAGTCTGGAAATGCAGAACCTGGAAGAGGAAGGCAGCAGCTGACTGACATTTGCGCTTTCTTACACTAACACAGAGTCACAACACACTGAGCTGCTTTTTGGAGGAGATCTTTTCTTAGTGATGGTTGATTGTACAAATTGTAAACGTGTAAGTGCATCCTGGAGAGATGCTCAGTGTTGAAATGGACTTGTTACTCTTGCAGGAGTCTTGAGTTCAGTACCCAAGCACCCACATGGTAGCTCCCAACCATCTGTAACTCCAGTTCCAGGGGATCCCATCCCCTCAAATGATCTCTGTGTACCAACGGGGAAAGCACTCACACATAAAATAAATATATTTTTTTTTTTGAGGTGAGGTAGGGTCTCACTATGTATCTGGGTCTTAGAACTCACTGTATAAACCAGGCTATCCTTGAATCTACCTGCTCTCTGCCTACTGAGTGCTGGGATTAAAGGTGTGCACTACTATGCCTGACTTTAAAAAGAAAAAAAAAGTTTTAAGAGGAAAGTATAAGAGAATTTGTATGACTTAATATTTTCAGCGTGCTATGACAGTAAAGACTAAAACCATAAGAAAATAGGAGAGCAATATAAAATAGACAACAGCTGACTCAAAAAATAATGAGTGACACTTGGGGCAGCTGTCTGTCAGGTTGAGAGGGTGCAGTGACTACAGGCTGGAGAATGTAGGAATAGGAAAAAGAAAGGCAGTGCGGGCTGGAATGACTGAGGCAGTGTTTAGAAAGGAATAGAAGCTAAACAAGGTTGCACTGTTGTAGACAACCCGACTCACAGGCTCCACTGGGATCTGTGTTCACACATTAGTCTTACTTGCCTCTGATTCAGGGATTAGACATGGTTGGTGTTGTGAGAGTATGGCATTCAGACGTGATCAGTTGTGCTTCTTCAGTCTCTGACAATACCATGTCTCTTAGGCTCTGAGACAGTCCTTATTTTAATGTGCAGACAGTGCTAGATTTTGACTTTGCCAAAGGGTCTAGATCGCAATTCTGGAAAATCTTTGCCTCTATTTCTTAACTACTGCTGTCCAAGGCCTGGTGGTTTCTTAAGTTTCACCATTAAGCCTTCCCATTTCTAGTATTTGGTCTCTCTGAAGATGCAGGCTTTGTTCTTCTGACCATCTCTGTGGTGTCTAGAGTCTTAATGCTGGCTCTGGTAACATGATTGGTCCCATGGGGATGCTGTTTCCTCCCTAACCTGCCTATCATTTAAAAGAAAGCACAGCATTCTGTTTCTCAGTTAGTGAAAGAGTGGTGTGCCTTGGACACTCTGTCACCAGGCATGTTAGGACCTCTGGTTCCCTTAACTTAGGTGGACTGCACCTTCAACTGCTTATTGTCTTGTGAAATTTCTCAGAACCCAATGGGACAGTAAGAACTTTATAGTTAGGCCTGATCTAAAAAGAAAAGCCCTTAGGGAATCAGGCCTAGAGGAACTAACTGTAGAGGATTTCTGACTCCTAGTCCTTAGCACAAGATTTGATCAAGGCTATACATAGTAGTATACACCTTTAATCCCAGCATTTGGGGTCTAGGCAGCCAGTGTTATATAGTGAGACCTTATCTCAAAAAACAAAACACAAATAAATATGATTTGATCAGGGACTGACAGGGTTTAACAATTTACCTCCAACCTTTACCCACTAACACGTCAATGCAGTTATTAGCCTCTACAGGAAATGCTACTAGCTAAGCACTGGCTCTGTTCACAATTGAGCAGTTCACAATTGTTTAGGAAAATACATTTTAGCCAGGCGGTGGTAGCACATGCCTTTAATCCCAGCACTTGGGAGGCAGAGGCAGGCAGATTTCTGAGTTCGAGGCCAGCCTGGTCTACAGAGTGAGTTCCAGGACAGCCAGGGCTATACAGAGAAACCCTGTCTCGAAAAACCAAAAAAAAAAAAAAAAAAGGAAAATACAATTTTAAAAATTTAGTGTTGACATCTAAAAATGGTTTGGCTTTGTACTACACTCTAGTAACTTATCAGGCAAATGTGTAGATTGTGGTATATGGAGAATTATAAAATGAAAAGTCTCACTCGGTCACTGTCTAATAATTCTCACTTTCTTCCCCAGAGTTTGATATCTCAAAAATCTATTTCTTATTCTACAAATGTAAGCAAAATTATAGAGTCAATTTTCTGCTTATCCTGGGATATAAACATGTCATTGCAGTATGGGTTGACTCAAGGACAGCCATGCTTTTGGCCCTTTAATACCTTTAATGCCCGAGAAAGCCATGCTTTCTCAGATGAGAAGCACTGCCTTGAGAAGGGTGCCTGTAGCAGAGGCTGTTTGAACCAGTGGGGATTCCCTCAGGCTGGCCAGCAGCTTCTGACTAGATGAGCCGTGGTAAGCGTATGCAGGGGTTCTGTGTAGTTTCCTAAGCTACATTATTGATGTTAGACTTTGGGGCCAGAGAGATGGCTAAACAGTTAATAGTATTTAGTGTTCTTCAGGGGTCCTGAGTTAGGCTCCCAGCAGCTATGTCAAGTGGTTCACAACCACCTGTAACTCCAGTTCCAGAGGGATCCAACAATTATGACCTCTTCAATCTCTTGGATAAACAAATACAATTAAATACATCTTTAAAAAAAGAATTTAGGTTTTGTCTCAGGATCAGTGCCTAATCTGAACTAGAAAGAAATCTACCTAACAGCAGAGGAATTATGTAGATTTTGACCTTAAACTTTCCAAGCAGAGTGAGCAGATTAAAATGTATGAACTGTGACTAGGAGGCTAGTCAGGGCAGTAAGAAAGAGAATTTCAGATGAGAGACGATGCTTCTGATACTGACCCAAGGGACTGGCAGAGAGCCTGTGTCAGTCAGTGCAAGCAGACCCCAGCAATGGTTTTTGTTTGTTTGTTTGTTTTTGTTTTTTTGTTTTTCGAGACAGGGTTTCTCTGTGTAGCCCTGGCTGTCCTGGAACTCACTCTGTAGACCAGGCTGGCCTCGAACTCAGAAATCCTCCTGCCTCTGACTCCCAAGTGCTGGGATTAAAGGCGTGCGCCACCACCGCCCGGCCCCAGCAATGTTTAAGAAGTAGAATATATAGGCTGGTGTAAGGAGAGGGTATGGGGGGAGGATGTGAGGACAAAATGCAGGTAGCTCTCAGGCGTTGCTCTCTAAGACTGCTGGGGAGCATAGAATGTATGTGGGGTGAGGTAGGGAAAGAGGTCAGGCTTTGGGTATGTAGGCAGCTATACGAGTGCTGTTCAGGGGGTGGTATAGGTCTGGGGTTAGTTCCGGATCGGAGGTAGGAACTTGGAATCTGGTGAAATACTGTAATTCATAATCATAAACATAAAGTCACACAAGCCGCACAATGAATATTTATTGAAAGATTAATGAGAAAATGGCTGAGACTCTTAAGACTTGCACTCTCACTATGAGCCTTTCCAGAGTGTAACCTGAGGGCAACCAGCACCTGAAATCCTGGGGTGAACTTGTTTTAATCAAACCTGAGTGCCAGTGGACCTCTGTCTGTGGCTCCTCACACTTCTCTCTCAGTGAGAGACCCCAGTAGTGGCTTTGGCTTGGGTTTTTTAGTGTTGTTGTTTTAAAGACAGGACCTTAGTCTGTAGTCTACACTAGCCTTAGATTTACAGCGAGCTATCTGTCTTAGCTGAGGAATTATAAATGTAAGCTATCATGCTGAGATCTCAATAGTGGGTGAGTGTGTGCATGCGTGTATGTGTGCGCGGTATATGTGAATACATGCAGGTTCCAGGATAGAATATTAGTCTTTCTCTATTGCTTTTCACCTTATTTTTCTGAGACAGTGTCTCTCACTGAACCTAAAGCTTGCCATCTGGGTACCTAGCTGGCCAGTGAATCTCAGGATCCACCCATCTCCATCCTACAATTGCTGGAGTTACAGACATGACGGCCATGCCTGGCTTTTATGTGTGTGCTGGGGATTTAAACTCAGGTTCCCTTGCTTTCCTGGAAAACTTGCTACCTACTGAATCAACTCCCCAGCCCCTCTCAGTAAGTTTTTAAAACAGACATTTCAGAAATTGTTAGATATAGGTGAAGAAAGGGAGTACTTCAGGAGAGACTTGAAGGGTCACTCGAGAGTACAGTGGGTTAACTGTGGTAAAAAGGGATTGGGAAGTAACATGAGGCATAACATCTGCTTTACATTGACAGAAGTGAAAGTGAGGTTTTCCCACGTGCTGGCTTCTGTTACCTGTGTGGAGAGTGACATCAGAATCTTGTTGTCAGGCTAGAAAAATGGTTGAGTGGATTAGAACACTTGTTGGTCTTCCAGAGGGCCACAAGTTTGATTCCCAGATCCCTCTTGATGGTTTACAACCACTTGTAGCTCCCTCCAGTTCAAGGCATCCAGTGTCCTCTTTGACCCTCCATGGGGGCTGAGATTCACATAGAATAAAATAGACAAGTCTATTTTTAAAACGCTTGGAGTATTTGTGGAGAATTGGAAAATTACTGAGAACCGTTAGGAATATGAGAACGTTAGAGACTGCTATTTAGATTGCAGTATATATTTTTCAGCACCATAAACTTTTTCCTGTTTTGTTTAGTTTTCAGAATAATTTTCCGTACCCACAGATTTTATCACTACCTTGGTCCCTTTTTGCATCTTTTCTTAGCTTTCAGTTTGCGTATGTATTTTATGCTGTTTTATTTTAGAATATTTTTCTATTTATATTGGTTTGTAATGTTCAGGGACAGGATGTGATTAGATAGAATGAGTTTCATTATTCTCAGGAATTGCCATTTTGTGTAGAAACGTTGACTGCTTGTTTTCCTAAGCGAGGTTTTGTTTCCCGTTTCAGGAGGTTTACTGAGCTGAGGCACTACAGTGATGAGCTGCAGTCTGTCATCTCTCATCTCCTTCGCGTCAGAGCTGTAAGTGATCCATCCGCGGCTCCAGGACACCCCAAGGACGGTGCCAGTCACCGAGTCAACATGCTTCTAAGTACTGGGTGGATTGATGATGGATGACTGATTTTACATGCAAATCTAGTGTGTTCATATCACAGACTGCCTTTTAAGAGAAGTGGGGGCCTTTTCTGTTAGAAACAGTTTGAAGAGTTTGAACCCATTACTTTCTTCCTGGTGTATAATGGTGTAGCTGACTTGACATCTTATCAAAAGGCCTGTCATTTCAGAGTGGAATGTAAGTAATGAAGGAGTTTATATTAGACTCTGTAGAATAATTCCTCAGCCTTCGAGCGTTTGGTGTTTTTTTTTGTTTTGTTGTTTTGTTTTATTTTTTGTTTTTGTTTTTTGTTTTTGTTTTTTTTTTAGCTTTGTGGAATAATTTGTGACTGTTAGCACATCTTGTATCTGTGGTCCTTTAAGACAAGGTCTTGCTGTGCAGCCTGGGCTTGAACTTAACGATCCTCCTGCCTCACCTTCCCTATTGCATAGTCCACAAAATAAATTCCACTGAATAAACTTACTTAAGGTACTAGTCTGCATGACAAAAGGGATAAGGAACAACCATTGTGCTTAGACATGTCATTTTAATGCATGTGGGGAAAAATAGTTTTCAGTAAATAGAGTACCTGAAAATTGTCATCTGATCATCCCAGAAGAAACTTTAGAACCTGAGACAGGGTCACCAGGTCTGGGGTCATATCATATTTGACTGAAATCCTCCTCATGAGATGGAATAAATTGAACAAAAGAGCCCACCAACATGACAGATCACATCTTGGTGCAAGCATGTGAGTGTTAGAGATCCCAGGAAGCCAGAGCCTGGGGAGGGGCACACCTTTCTCCGTTTTTTTTTTTTTTTTTTTTTTTTTTTTTTGGTTTTTCGAGACAGGGTTTCTCTGTATAGCCCGGGCTGTCCTGGAACTCACTCTGTAGACCAGGCTGGCCTCGAACTCAGAAATCCGCCTGCCTCTGCCTCCCGAGTGCTGGGATTAAAGGCGTGCGCCACCACCGCCCGGCCCTTTCTCCGTTTTTTAACAGTCCATTCTCAACGGGCGTTCGCTGGAGTCCCATGATAATTAAATTCTTTCAGAGTTACTGTCCCTAGTGATCTAAAGACTTACTAGACCTCACGAACTTTACTGAAAACCAATATTCCAACACACAAAGCCATAATAGAAACTGTCAAACCATAATAGATTCCTTAAATATACTGTAAAATGCTAAGTAAAGACAGTCGCACTGGAGTGGATGGCTCTCCCTGTTATCTTACTACTTGGAAGCAAGAACTGGATATTAGGAAGGATTTTGAGTTGATGAGCTGTAATTTCTAGATCTTTCATTACCTTGAAATTCCACTGCTGGGTAGTAGTGGCGCACGCCTTTAATCCCAGCACTTGGGAGGTAGTGGCAGGCGGATTTCTGAGTTTGAGGCCAGCCTGGTCTACAAAGTGAGTTCCAGGACAGGACAGCCAGGGCTATAGAGAGAAACCCTGTCTCAAAAAAAAAAAAAAAATCCACACATTGAGTATGAGTTATGATGAAGTTCTGACTATAACAGTGGAACCATGGGATATCTTCTGATTAACTTTGGGTTTAAAATAGTGTTCTGAAATTAGGAGAAAGGGCATGAGACATGGAGAGTAACAGCAGGATGACAAGACAGGGATGGAAGGTTAAAGGCCCACATGAAAATGGGCTTGAAAACCACACAGAAAGCCCCCTGGGACCTGCCTTTTCCTAATGCTGATGTCAGCTGTAGAAGATGGCTCAGATGAGTGGACCCCTTTGCCAAACCTCTGTCTCTAAAACGGTTCACATTACAGTTCATAACAGTAGCAAGATGCAGTTACAAAGCAGCAGCAAAAGTAATTTTATAGTTGAAGGTCACTACAACAAGGGGAACTGTATTAAAGGGTCACAGCATCAGGAAGGGTGAGAACCACTGGCTTAGATGTTGTTTAAGACAGGTGGTGGTGAGCCGGGCAGTGGTGGCGCATGCCTTTAATCCCAGCACTTGGGAGGCAGAGGCAGGCAGATTTCTGAGTTCGAGGCCAGCCTGGTCTACAGAGTGAGTTCCAGGACAGCCAGGACTACACAGAGAAATCCTGTCTCGAAAAACCAAAAAAAAAAAAAAAAAAAAAAAAAGACAGGTGGTGGTGGCACACACTTTTAATCTCAGCGATCTGGGAGGTAGAGGCAGGTAGATCTCTATGAGTTTGAGGCTAGCCTGATCTACAGAGGGAGTTCCAAGATAGCCAGGGTACACAGAGAACCCCATGTCTTGGGAAAGAAAAAAAGAAGGAAGAGAAACAAATGAAAGAAAAAATAAAAGTATTATCTTTTCTGTTGAGGAAAGTTCTTTTAAAACTGCTGAGTGTGGGTTGAACACTTAAGTCAAACAGAACTCCTTAGGCAAAGCAGATGCCGTTAGAGCCAAGAAGGGCTGAGTTTGAAACTGCTCTTTGCTGTTCACACCAGGCAGATACTGGAACCTTTCAGGATTTGTTTTCTAAAAAAGGAGACTGGTACTTGCTCATCATATTGTAGGTACCAACACTTCTCACGTGGATGAGTGCCTTGTAGTCAGGAGAGTCCAGTAAGGTCATTTTTATTTTGTGAGCTAACACAAAGGAAAATTAAAACTTTTTCTTGACCATTGTTTGTGCTCTGTGATGCTAGAGCATGTTAGGACAGCCTCACTTCATGACCTGTCAGGAAGGTCTTTCTGTTCTCATTTAATACAGTATGAAACACAATGAAATGAATAAGCTCTAGCACCGCCAGTAGACAGACAATCACAGGGATCCAGCGTGAGACTGTAAGTCTGCCTGAGGAGCCCGCGCTCTTAACCTTTAACTACAGATACATCGGGACAAAAGATGGGATGGAAACTCACACTTGCTCAGTCACCCTGGTTGGCACACAACTGATGGAGATAATGCTCTTATCTCCTAAAGACACAAAGATTTGGGGAACTCTGATGTAGGCTCAAAACTCTACATAACAACTGCACTCATGGGGCTGGAGAGATGGCTCTGTGGAAGACTCAGTAGGTTACCAGCACCTAGACAATGGCTCCCAACCATGTGTAACTCATTCCACAGGACCTGGTGCCCTCTTGTATACTGTGCAGTATATCCATATGTGTATGCAGTATATACATGTGATGCACAGACATTCATGTAGGCAAAACACATACTTAGAAATCAATCTTTTAAAGAAACAACTAAACTCATACTTCTTTAATTGCATATTTCTGTTTCCTATTGCACTCTTTTGCTTCTTCTCCAGACAGAATCACATTTTAATATAACCTTTCTAATATTCTAAAAGTTTACTTTGCTAGCATTTTAAAGATGCAGATTATAGTTGCTTACATCATATATAATAAGTGTCTTATAGTTGTTTATAAAAATGGTAATGTCAGCCGGGCGGTGGTGGTGCACGCCTTTAATCTCAGCACTCGGGAGGCAGAGGCAGGTGGATTTCTGAGTTCGAGGCCAGCCTGGTCTACAGAGTGAGTTCCAGGACAGCCAGGACTACACAGAGAAACCCTGTCTCAAAAAACCAAAAAAAAAAAGGTAATCTCTGGTGTTTGCAGTTCACTCAGAGAGGGTGGCAGGAAAGAATCATACACAGCTCCTTTGGAAACCACGTGTATCAGGAGTCTTTTTTTTTTTTAAGACAAAGTCTCACTCTGTAGACTAAGCTGTCTTTGAACTCACAGCGATGCATTTGCCGTTGCCCTTCTAATGCTGGAATTAGAGGTGTGTGCCACCAGGCCCAGTTAGGAATTTTAAATCTCAGAATCTCTGAATGTGTTAGGAGACTTAGAGGAGAAAAGACTGTGTGTGTCCACCATCTACTAACACGCACAGACTCTCCTTTTCCATTGTCTCCTCTTCTCCTTCAGAAGGCTTATTTGTATTTTAGCTCCAACTACAAGAACAGACATATGTGTAGGCAAAACGTGTGTAGGCTTATGGACTCTGATTTAATTCAGATGTTCGATGTGTTGCTAAAGCTAGTGCTAATGTGCTGGGCAGAGCTCTGCTTCTCTTGTTACCAGAACTGTAAAAGTAGTAATTAACAGCTGGTAAAATGAACTGGGAACACCAAGTAAATACGCTTAGTCTGTGTTTGTGTCTGATGGCGTTTTGGAAAATATTTTCTTGGTTTATTGTACTAAACATAACTTTTTTCATCTCTTAAAAATGTATATGAATTTTTAAAAAGTAACCTATATATGATTTCAACCTAATACCAATTTCTGTTAAATATTTCAGAGAGTAGCAGATCGACTCTATGGTGTATATAAAGTACATGGGAATTATGGGAGAGTTTTTAGGTAAGTATCGTATGAACATAAACATTTAACTCCAATTACCTTTTTGGCTTAAAAACCGTATTTTAAAGCTTTTATAATGTATGAGTCAGAAGAGTATATATCTAACTTTGTGTATGTGGTCAGATGTGAGTAAGTGCACATGTTGGGAGATGTGCACATGTTGAAGTGTGTGCATGTGTGTAGAAGCCAGAGGTTCACATTGGGTATCTTTTGATCACTCTCCACTTTATCATGAAGGAGGTTCTCCACTTGAATCTAGAGCTCACCAGTTTGGATTAGTTTGCTCTGGGGATTCTCTGTTAATCCCTCCCAAGAGCTAGGATCACAGATAGGCTGTCATATTGAATAAGTGCTAGCTATCCACACTCTGGTCCTTGGGCTTACATTTCCCTAGACTCCTGATGCTTTGAGAACCCTGTAGCTTTGGCTGGCCTGGAACTCTTTGTATTGTAGCCCAGGCTTGTCTCAGACTTAAAACAATCCACCTATCTCTGCCTCTCAAGTGTTGAGATTCACAGTTATGTTTCATCATGCCTGGCAGACAGTATTCAGTGATATCCTCAAACAACAGCTTTCACTTTTCAAGTGAATACTTTTGTTTTAAAGGCATCTGTAAAAAAAAAGTGTGCATGTGTGTGGGCTGGGGGGATTCTATATACTGGATGAGATTCCTGACTGCAGGGCCGAAATTCCTGACTGATTTACTTTCTCTGTTGATTGCCTGGGGAGAATCACTGGAAACTACTATCTAATAGAACTGGATACTTATCTTTCTTTTATTTTTATTGTTTTACAATATATGAAGACTTTGGCAAGATGAATGTTTCAGTGATTAGAATACTTACATAAAGGCTGGAGGTATAGTTCAGGGGTAGAACAGTTGTCTAGTTGTATGAGGCCCTGGTCTCAGTCCTCAGTACCAAACTGGGGAGGATACTATATAGATGTATATGTACATGACTTTACTATTTTGGTTACTTAAATCATATTTAATACTTTTTAAATTTATTTTATATTGGGGTGTTTTGCCTGTGTACTTCGTGCCTTATGCCTTTGGGGACCAGAAGTTCCTCGGAACTAGAGTTTGTGTGCTGTCATGTGGGTGCTGGGCTTAGCCGTAGGTCATTAGAAACATGATCTTACTGTGTAGCCCTGGCTGGTCTGGAACTTACTATGCAGACCAGGCTGGCCTAGAATTTACAGAGATCTTCCTGCCTCTGCCTCCCAGGTGGTGGGATTAAAGGTATATGCCAGAGTCTTCTGCTTCTGGCTTTCAAGTGCTGGGATTACAGGATGTCCTACCACATTTAGTTCAAATGGTACTAAGGGTCAGATTTGGGGTTTGGAGCAAGATTGGCAGGTGCTCTACTAACTGAGCTACGTCCCTAGCTTTACATGCTTGCGATCTTACGTTTAATTATTAAATATTAAGGGAAAACCAACGGACTTGAGTCACTGACAATAAATCCAAATATGAGTCCAAGCTAGAGAAGGATCTTATAAATCATTCCACTGAATAATATCCCATAGAGCTAGTTCCTGGTATTTTTGTTCTTTCTTTTCTTCTAGTGAGTGGAGTGCCATTGAAAAAGAAATGGGCGATGGGCTACAGAGTGCTGGGCATCACATGGACGTGTGAGTACCTGAGGAGCTAAGCAGCTGGCCTGCTCAGTGCTGAAGGCTGCTCGCCCTTTGGTCTTTGTCAAGTTTACTGGAATTTATAGAAATGTTTTGCATATATAGATAGAACTTCTTCTTCTCAGGAATGCAAGATTAATACATGTATTCAAAACTGGTCTAATTCATGTAGTGACAGAAGAAAGGTAAAAATCTGTATGTGCATTTCAGTGTCTACAGAAACATTATTTGACACACTTTAACACTGTCAATAATAAACATTTTTAAAATGGTCCTTCACCTCCCAGCCTCTGCTACCATGTCACATAGTAGGGTTGGCACTGCCAGCCAGAACTGGGAAGAATGTGGCTCTGAGTCCCTCCTGACGAGCTCGGGTTCTTTGGCTAGACAAACCTGAAAAGCTGAAAGCTGCTGACTGGAGAAGGCCGCCAGGGTTTTAACTCTGAGACGCCAGAACTGTAGCTGACACCATGGGGATGGTTCATCGATGAAGGAATAATGCCCGGAGCCTGTGAGGCCCAGCTCAGGGCGGGTGCTTTGGAGAGGTCTCCTGATTGGTTTCCTGGAGGAGCAGAACCTCAGGACCAGAGCACACTCTGGGTGGAGAAGCTGCTTCATAAATAGTGGGTTTTGTTGTTGTTTAAGAATGACATTTCTCATCCAGACTGTAAAAGAATATTATAGTCTGAAGTTGGCATTTCAGACTAATGCTCTGAGGTCAAGGACATGGCAAGGTTGTATGAGATCCTGTCTTAAAAACAAACAGACAAAAACTGATCAAAAGTTTATATGATGTTGAAATAGCCAAAACCAGTTTTGACAAAGAATCTAGCTTTCAAAATTAGTTGTAGAGCTGTATTATGGCCATAAAGAGATCTTATACTTTATATAAAAAGTAATTCAATTTAGATTACTATATATGTTATAGTAAAACTGAAATTGTAGCTTTTAGGAGAATATTGAAGAGTGTGTACAAAGGAAAAGGAGCTTTTGAGGGTTGTTTGTTCGTTTGTTTGTTTGTTTTGTTTGTTTATTTTTAGATAGAATCTCTACATAGTCCTGGCTATCCTGAACTCACAGATCTGCCTCCCTCTGCCTCCTGAGTGCTGTGATTAAAGGCATATATCACCATGGCCATAGAGGAAAAAAAGAACTCTTAATGTAAAATTTGTAGAAGTTAATGCTGCATAAGGTATCTCTTCCACTGGAGAAGCTGAGAATGTTCTAGAAATGTTGATACAACACACATGTACCTAATTTTACTGACAGATATGCACTTACACATTGTCCCAGGTCTGAAGGTACAGCACAGTTGGTAGGGTCATAGGTTCAATCCCCAGCACCATGTTAACTCACTGTTTTGGGACACACTGGAGAAAGTAGAGGCAGGAGAACCAGAAGATCCCTCAACTGCACAGGGAGTCTGAGGACACTTAGATGAGACCTCAAAAATTTTTTCTTTGAATGTAAACTTTTATATAAGACACATGTGAAGATTAATGTAAACTTACATATAAGGCACATGTGAAGGTTCCTATCAAAACAAAAATGAGAAAAAAATTAAATTGAAAAAGAAAAGACAACATTAAGGCCAGTGAGGGAGTTTAGGGGGGGTGAAGGCCCTTGCTTCCAAGTCTAATGACTTGAGTTTGATCCCAGGTCCCACATTGTGAAAGGAAAGTACCAGCGCCTGAAAGTTGTTCTCTATCTTCCACCATGGACTGTGGTGCATGTGTGAGCGTGTGCACGCACACATATACACATACACACACCTTCTATCAATAAAATGTAATTACTATATTTAAACAGCTCTTTTAAACCAATAAGAAAACGAAAGGTATTAAATGCTCTCTTTCATCTTGAACAAGATGAGTATGTCAGGTAATGGATATGTTAATTAGCTTGGCTCAGTCATGCCACAGCGAACCTATGTAAAACCCTCACTTTTACACTGGAACTCAGTCAGTGTACCTTAAGCTCCTCACAGGTAGGAACATATTTTCTTTAAATATTAATGCCATATTCTTTTTTTTTTTTTTGGTTTTTTGAGACAGGGTTTCTCTGTGTAGCCCTGGCTGTCCTGGAACTCACTCTGTAGACCAGGCTGGCGTCGAACTCAGAAATCCGCCTGCCTCCGCCTCCCAAGTGCTGGGATTAAAGGCGTGCGCCACCACTGCCCAGCTTTATGCCATATTCAAACTAACTAGCTCTTATTTTAGAAAAGTATTCCTCTTTTTGTGTGAGTTCTTGTGTGTGAATGACATGTATGTTCATATGTCCACAGAGACCAGGAGATGATGTGGGATCCCCTGGAGATGGAGTCATAGGTGCTTGTAAGGGGCCCTTTCTTTAAAGCATTGACACTTTTGACACAGAGTGTTTATGCCTTGTTTCTTACACAGGTATGCATCTTCTATTGATGATATTTTGGAAGATGAAGAACACTATGCAGATCAGCTGAAGGAGTATCTGTTTTATGCAGAAGCTCTTCGGTGAGTATCTAATGACAGGCCTGCAGATGTAGACAGTAGTTGCTTCTTAAATGATTTCCTTGGGTCAGACCCTGGAGTAAGGCCCCAGTGTAGCCACACTTTGGATTTTTGTTTGTTTGTTTTTGTTTTTTTTGTTTGTTTGTTTTTTCGAGACAGGGTTTCTTTGTATAGCTCTGGCTGTCCTGGAACTCACTCTGTAGACCAGGCTGGCTTCGAACTCAGAAATCCGCCTGCCTTTGCCTCTCAAGTGCTGGGATTAAAGGCGTGTGCCACCACTGCCCGGCTCACTTTGGATAATTTGTGCATACTTTTTATTTCCACCCCTTCAAGCCCCTAACACTAGATAGGAGAGAAAAAAAGGAGAGAGGGGCTGGGCAGTGGTGGTGCATGCCTTTAATCCCAGCACTTGGGAGGCAAAGGCAGGTGGATTTCTGAGTTCGAGGCCAGCCTGGTCTACAGAGTGAGTTCAACAAATGATTACCAGCAGCAAACAACCAACAACCCCGTATGCCTCCTGGGGCATTAGCATTTATCTGCCCTCTGAAAAGTCCCCAGAAATCTATGTGTCACACAACACAGAAACTATCTGCCACTGGCAGAATCATGCTCCTGCTAGGACACAAGGCAGTCATAGTCAGCTGCTTTGGACAGGCTGAGGTAGCCTAAAATCCCACACTGGAATTAAAACAAAAATAGTATTTCTGTTTTTAAAAAACATACATTCTTATTCAAACACCATTCTCTCTTCCTTTCTTGGTTTTGTTGTTGTTTTGTTTTGTTGTTTTTCTAAGATGGGGTTTCTCTGTGTAGCCCTGGCTGGCCTTGAACTCAAGAGATATGCCTGCCTCTACTTCCTGAATGCTGGGGTTCGGATGGCAGGCGTGTGCCACCACAGCTCAGCCTGATTTTTTTGTTTGTTTTTGTTGTTTTGTTTTAGTTTTTCGAGACAGGGTTTTTCTGTGTAGCCCTGGCTGTCCTGGAACTCCCTCTGTAGACCAGGCTGGCCTTGAAGATTTTTTTTTTAGTTCAAGTTAGAAAAATTATTTTTCCGAAAAGGTTAGCTTTTTGATCAGTTTTCTGTCACATTGAAAGGCTGTATAAAAATTCTGTTGGAGGTTAGGCATGGTGTGTGCCCCTCTAGTCACCGTGGTCAGAAGATAGAGGCCTATGGAGTGAGTTCCAGGCCAGCCATGAGTACATAGTTAAGACCCTGTTCTCAAATGGGAGAAAGAGAGAAAAGAAGAGAAGAGAAAAGAGAGGTGTTCAGGAGCTGGAGGGTTGGCTTAGTGATAAGTTCATATTGCTCTGCCAGAGGACCCAGTTCAGTCCTCAGTAGCTAACTACCTGTGACTCCAATGCCTGGTGTCCAGGGCCTCTGGGCTCTGCAGACACCTGTACTCACACCAGCATCACACCAGCATACCAGCACACATACTCCCACAAACACACAAACATAGCATACCAGCACACATGCTCCCACA
>NW_021620714.1:3589066-3616759 GCF_004785775.1 Grammomys surdaster | reverse complement strand
CACAAACACACAGACATAGCATACCAGCACACATGCTCCCATGCATATACATAATTTAAAAAAACACATATTTGAAAAAAATTTTACTGGGCATACAGAAGAACTGTATTCTTCAGTTTGTCATCATGAGAACACTGGCAGGCAGTTAGCTTTTTTCCTACCTGCCTTACATAGAAGCAAGTTTCACCAAAATAGGTTTTCAGATTATGAAGCCATAGAAAGTTGCTGAATACAGTGAAATTCTGTGCAGTTCCTACAGATCATTAAAATGAGTACTATGTGTTGACATGAAAAGATGTCCATGGTTCATGGCTAAGTGTGAAGGTATCGACACAGTGGAGGTGTGGGCATGTGTCATAAATGCCTAGCTGAGTTCTGGAAGGTTAGACACACCTCAGTGTGTGGATCATGTGTGCACAGTAGGGTTCTGGACTGTTCCTGTTTTGTGCACTCCTGTATTAGAATTGTTTTTATAATAAGCATAGTTAATATTATGGTGATCTAAGAGAGCTGGCTGTAGTGGGAACTACAGATAAGAAGACCGTTCAGGAGGCAGAGCAAGAGGGTTTGAAATTCAAAGATAGCTTTGATTACACTTAATGAGACTGTTTCAGAAAAAAATTGTTGTGTAATAAACAAATTAGTAGTACATTTATTAAAATAATTACGTAAGCCATCTTTTGTTTACGAATAAGTAAAGTTTTATGCTTAGGATCCACTAGATTTAATTTTCAGGATTGGACTGCTACATTTTTAACTTGAAAGTTATGGTCAGAGAAGCTCTGAAACTAGTTAGACATTATGACTGCCTCTCCTTGGACCCCTAAAAACATTTCTGATATGTTAAAAAAAAGCCAAAAAACCTTAATGGCTGTTCTTGCTCACCCCAAGGGCTGTGTGCAGGAAGCATGAGCTTATGCAGTATGACTTGGAGACAGCTGCTCAAGACCTGGCTTCCAAGAAACAGCAGTGCGAGGAGCTGGCCACTGGGGTGAGTGCTCTCCAGGTCTCTGGTGCTGGAGTAGTGGGGTCGGGGTGGAGTGCAGTTGTAATGTGCAAGATACCTGTGTCTTAGGAGAATCATGAGATTATTGGTGCCTTTTTTTTTTTTCTGGAAAGCTTTATTACAGATTACAGAATCACTCATACAGTACAGTGTCTTGGCTTCCTTCACCTTTAAAAAAAAAAAAAGACTTATTACAAGCGTGTGTGCATGTGTTCATGTGAGCGTGCATGTGTCTGTGTGTGTGTGCACCACACCTGCAGAAGCCAGGAAAGGGCATTGGATACCTTAGAACTGGAGTTACAGGCAGTTGTCAGCCAATGTTCTGGTGTGATTGCTAGGAACCAACCTGAGTCCCTTGAAAGAGAAACAGATGTTCTTAACCACTGAGCCATCTCTCCTGCCTCTGGTTACTTTCTTGATATAAAAAGATAACAGCCATCAAAACTATGCGAAGGTGTTCTGTGGGGATTTTAGTTTGGGGCTGGGGTTAAGAGTACTTGGTGCTCTTGTAGAGGATCCAGATTTGATTCCTAGCACGTAAGTCAGGGGACTCACAATCACATTCACCTCCAGCTCCAGGGGGATCTGATCCTATCTTCAGGCTTCTTTGGGCACCTGAATACCCATGCACTTATACACATAAATTTTAAAAAGTAAATATTTTTGAAACTTAGTTTACCTTGGAAAGTATTATCCAATCAGAATCAGTATATTTCTGCTAAGGAGTGTGTTGTACTCCCTTAATGCTTAATGGTGTGGTATGTACTTGTGAAGGAAGCTCTGTGTCTTGAATAAACCTCTCTGTACAGTCCAGCCAGTTGGCTAGAATACATTAGCTAATATGCTGTGAGAAGGATCTAGAAACAGGGCAGCAGCAAGGGCACATAGCCTGTCTGTCACTCAGCTCCAAACAGTTGCTCAATCTTAATGCATGAGATGGGAAGCCTGCTGGGGGAGGCAGAGGCAGACAGTCTGTTGCATTTCAAGCTGCCGGTCGATGTAGTGAGCCCCTGTCTCCAAAAAGACAATATCATAATGACTGTTTTCAAGTGGAGTCGGCTATAGTTATATTGTTTACAACTGATCCTCAGAACGTTTGCATAGTTGGAAACTAAAACTGTTCTGTTGAAAGCTCCAGTCTTCTCCTCAGTCTTGGTAACCACAGTCCACTTTCTGCCTCTGACTGACTCCTAAATACTCCATTTCAGTAGAGTCAGACAGTGCTCGTCTCTGGCTGTCCTGTTAGGATGTCCTTCCAGTCATCTGGCTTGCGGCACATGCCAGAAGTCTTTCTCTTTGGTTGATTAATGTCCCACTGTGTGTAGCAGGCCTCATCTGTTCATCTGTTTCTGTTTCCCTTTAGACTGTAAGAACATTCTCGTTGAAGGGAATGACTACCAAACTCTTTGGTCAAGAAACTCCAGAGCAGAGAGAAGCCAGGATCAAGGTGCTAGAGGAGCAGATACATGAAGGAGAGCAGCAGCTGAAGTCTAAGAATCTGGAAGGCAGGTAAAATGCTGTGCCGCTTAACAAGGTTAGACGTGACCAACTAGGTATTCTGCAGTGACAGCTCCTGCTTTGTGCCCTCCCTGGACGCTGACTGTGTGCTGACGGCAAAGTTGGACTCTAGAAACAGTTGTGATACGCAGGGGGAGGCATATGGATTGTAATTTTTTTTGTTCTTATACTTTTCGTGATTTGCATTCTTTGCACATTCTGTGCACCCTTTGCAACTCTTTTTACAAGGCCTGACCATCCTGCAGAACACCGTGTAAGTCCCACCCTCCCACTGTCACGGCATGGAACTTGTTCTGTAGTGTGCCCGTTGGTACTGCTGGTGGCTGGTCAGTGACTGTCACTGGGCTCATGGGACCTTCAATGTAAGTAACTGAGAGGTGTATCCCCTTCATACCTTGCATAAAGGTTTGGAACATAATTCTCATAAATATTTCTGGAAATTGAGATCTCAGAGATCTGCTTCCATCATTTGGCCCTTTTTCTTTCTGTTTTCTTCTAAGTGAGAAGTAGATTGACACAGACAGTCCACTGTTTGAGCCAGGCATCATGATGCATGCCTTTAGTTCTAGCACTCAGCAGGCAGAGGCAGGCAGATCTCCGAATTTGAGGCCAGTCTGCTCTACAAAGTGTGTTCCAAGACAGCCAGGGCAGAAATAACCCTGTCTAGAAAAACAAACAAAAAAATTTTTTTTAAGTGCCTTTGTTAATTTTTGGAACTGTGTACTTTTAAAAAAGTCAAAGTCAGTTTTTATTGATATAATTAAAAGGTGCCTATAGGGATTATTCATTCATGCATTCATTTGGTGTAACTCAGTCACACTGTGTTACCCAAACTTGTGTGACTCCTAAGGTCCAGTTCTCCTTCCCCTTCAGCCTCCCTAGTAGCTGGGGCTCGAGGAACCTGCCACGGAGCCCTGCAGTCTGAGTTTAGAACCCAGATTGTCATTTAAGATTTCCATTTAGTTTACATGTATGAGTTATTTGCCTCATGTATGTGTATGCACAATGTATGTGTCTAGTCCCAATAAAGGCCAGAAGAGGGTGTCAGGTCCACTGGGACTGGGGTTACAGACAGTTCTAAGCTGTCATGTGATTGCTGGGAACTGAACCCCAGTCTTCTGTACGAGCAACCAGTGCTCTTAACCACTGGGCTGTATCTCCAGCCCCCAGGTCGTCATTTCAGTCATGCACTTGCTAACCAGGATTACTTTGCAGTGGCCAAAGGCAGGCATTTCCTGGCATCTGTAAGGCTATGAGTGTCTCAAGGAACCATCCATATCTGTTTGAAGGTAGAGCTGTTGTGACACAAAGTATGGGTGTACACAGAAATACTAAGCATAATACAGGGGAGTATCCAGACACCCCTGTTTTCCTCTGACACATTTAGGAAAGGGTGAAGCACCTATCTTATACAAGCAATACCTTTTTCTTCTACATAGGCAGTTTTAAGACACTATGGTACCGCTTATCCTGAGGAGATATGAACAGATGTCTGTTTACTCTAGTTAGGCACAGATGACACACCACACAGACAGTTACTTTAGCATGGTGAGCGAGTGAGTTCATTAGGGTTACTTACAGGAAGTGAAGAATGGCATGACAGCCGTACCCCTGGAGCCCTGCCCAGCTTGCAGGTGCCTCCACAGAAGTGAAGCTTTACCCGGAGTTGTTCACTGCTTCTGTGACCTTGGAAGGGACCTTCTGAATCCAAATCCTTACATGTGACATTAGCTTCCTTCTCTCCTGTATTAAGGGAGTATTAGGATTTCAGTTTGGAGAAAATGGCTATACAAACAGGTTGTTCGGGCATGTAATGTACAGTCTTTAAATGAGAATAATCATGGCTATGTAATTTTATTTCAGAGAATTTGTGAAAAACGCATGGGCTGATATTGAACGCTTCAAAGAACAAAAGAACCGGGACCTAAAGGAAGCCCTCATCAGCTATGCTGTCATGCAGATCAGCATGTGCAAAAAGGTAGCCAGCCCCGTGAGCGTGTGGCTTCCTTCAGGGATGTGTGCACAGGGAGGTTGCTTAAGTAGTGGAGTGCCTCATGAAGCAGGGATGGAGACAGGAGAGCTGGACATGTAAGGTCTTCCTCAGCCTAAAACATGAGAGTCTAGCTCAGAAAATACAGGCCCATGTGATGGCTGTGTGGGTGAAGGTACTGCTGTCAGACCTGACCCACAGAACCCACTTCAGCCCTTTCAAGTTGTCCTCTGACCTCCACACACTCTGTGGCATATGCGTGCCTTCCACAGAGAGATAAAAAGGTAAGTAAGAAAGGGCTTATAGCTTATGTAAGTTCTCTTACTAACTTTTCCTGATTTCACAATTTAATTTTGGAAGAACTCCTATAACGCAACTGTCAGTTACTGTGTCTCCAAGTTTGCGCCTGTTTATAATTTGTGTTTGAAAGTATGCACCACTCATTACATGACTTTAGTTACATTTATGCTGTTCTTGAACAGAACCTTAGAATACCATTCCTCATAAGTGTAAGGTGCTATAACAAATAATAGAAGCATTATGGGGGGTTGTGGTTATGACTTGGCAATAAATTTTACAGAGACTGTACAGCCACTCTCTGTTTTGAAAGATACACCTGGGAGCTGGAGGAAAGCTTCTGCAGTAGCATTTGGAACACAATAGAAAGTACTCCCTCACTTCTGTATCCTCATCTTAGATTTGCGGGTGTGGCCAGAGCCTGTGGTATCTGCACACCTCTTTGTGTGTATGCTTTGTGGTGCCAAGGATTCATCTGAGCACCTCCTGTTCCCCCCATTACAGAAACTTGTTTCCAGTCTCTGAACATCACTATCTAGCATATCAAGTAATTTAATTTGCATTAGCTCAGGAGAATGTAGTAGTAACTAAGACAGTCTTACAGACTTTTTAAAAGAAAAACACATATAAACCACACAGATAATTCTTTTGCTTATTCTAGAATAACTATTGCAAGAGCTTAATAAAAATGTCTATTCCTTTTATTTCCTAAGAATGATACCATAGAATCCCATCATTTTTTGTATATGTGCTTAATTATAATAGATTTTTATATTTGAAATTTAACCAGGTTCTTTTTCTTTTTAATTTATTTAGATCCATTCACACAGGTCTTCTTCCCCCAGGGTCATGCCTATGCAGAGCAAGAGTTCTTCCACTGAGCTATAGCCCAGACAAAGTCAAGCCATGCAGCTCACACTAACTGCTTTGAATTCACTATGTGGCCTAGGCTTAACTTAAATTCACTATGTATCCCAGGCTAGCCTGAAACTATGCAGCACAGGGTCACCTCAAACTCTCACTCCTGTCTCCACTTCCCAGGTGTTACCACAGCTGGTAAAGACTAGTATTAGCTTACCTTGGGTAAATATGAGTATCTCTCTATATTTTACATATGTAGTTACATAAAATGTCATTGTTAATATATCATTATTAATCAAGTTCTTAATTAGGTGTAATTAGATGGCTGAATTGCAGCAGTAATAAAACAAAGCAAAAGCTCACAAGTCACAGAGCATTTTAAAGTTGGTAACAGACACTTCCCTAGCACCTACGGAGCCCTGCCATCAGTCTCTAGCATCACATACAATGTAACATGCTTACGGCCAACACTCAGGAGGTGGATCTCAGGCAGGAAGATCAGAAGTTCCCACGCTGAGGGTTTTGGTTTTTTTTTTTGGTTCCAGAAAGGTTTATTGTCATGGCAAATGGTGGATAGATCTAGGCGTACCCCTGTAAAACTCAGGGCAGTCCCGAGTTATATAGGGAGGGAGAAAGGGGGAGGATCTGGGGAGTCTGGGGAGGCATGCTTAATTTGCTCCGCCCTCTGGCCTTCATTAGTATGTAAATCCCTAGGGCCTCAGGCCTATAGTCTGGCCTATGTGACTGAACAATGTAATTCTATGGAGACTGGACTGCTTTTTAGGACCCTGGGTTCTTGGGGTGCGCCAAACTCTTGCCGGTTCTCACGCAGAGTCTCGGGGTTCTAGGCAACTGCTCAGCCAAGAACCAGAATACCCTTTTGCAGTCCCACATCTCCTCCCCTTTACTTTTTTTAAAAAAGAGGGGTCACTGTGGTGAAAATTTTGGATGAGGAAGCCAAAATAAAGCATTATGTAGGCCAGAAGGGTTAGCACCATTAAGTCACAGGGTAAGGGTAGTTGGAGGGGGGGTAGGGAAGGCAAGGGATCATTGAATCAATTGAATTCAGGTGGTACAGTTTGAGGGTAGTAATATCTGACTAATCTAGATACACATTACGTTTTCCTCACTAACATGTAACTTTAGCTATTTGACTTTGGCAAAAGAGTTGATCTGTAGCTGGAAGGTCTGAATCTGTCTGTAGGACTCAGTGAGTGTCTCTGGATCTTGGCATGCATCTCTGGATCTCAGCATGTCTCTAGAATCTGCAGTCAGGTGGTGTGGCTGTAAGAAGACAGCATGGCATCCTAGGCAGGTTCTAGGAGGTGGCGTTGTCTCTGCTGGACTTGTGGGAGCACCTGTAGAATAATCACAACAGGGAAGCAGCACCCAGGCAGGGGGATGTCTGCAAAGCGTCCCACAATGAGTTTAAGAGTAGCCTGGGCTACATGAGCTGGCCCCTGGCTCCAAAACAAAAGTAAATAGTACTTCTAAGTGTTTTGATTAACCTTTTATAGTGAGTTATCTGATTTATCAAATCAAGTATGCTAAAACTTTTGGGTTTTTTTTTCTTTCCTTAAAATAGACTTATGCTTACTTTTAATAGTCTATTTGTATGTCTTGGGTGTGAGTATGTGCACGTGGGTGCCCCTGAGGGCTGGAGGTCATAGTTGTGAGCAGCCTGATTGGCCACTAGGAACCAGACTTAGGTCCTCTGCAGGACCAGTAGCATACTCTTAACCACTAAGCCATCTCCCCAGCCCTAGGCTGATGTTTTAAAGAAAATAAATGGCCAGACGTGGTGGTGGTGCACACCTTTTAATTCTAGCACTTTGGAGACAGAGAGGCAGGCAAATTGCTATGAGTTTGAGGCTGTCTATATGTTGAGGTCCTGGCCATCCAGGGCTATATTATAAAACCTTGTTTCAAAACAAACAAGTTAAAAATTGATTTTTCATGTGCTTTACAGATTTTAAGTATTATAAAAATATCACAGATATAATGAAAATTTCAATGACAGAACATACTAAGTAAAAAGTCCTCCAACCACCACCAAGATGCCTTTGAAAAATATCTCCCTTACACTTTAATGTGCATCCTTTGGAATATTTTGGTAGCTACAGTCATTTAGAAAATACATTTTACCTTCTCCCAGAGAAAACTGGATTTTATGTGCTCATGTGGACCTCTTACATAGCAGTGCTGAGATCTATCATGTTTTTTTTCTTTTTTAAAAATCACTTATTAATGTACTGGGAGGGGGGCACGTGCATGTTGGTCCCGGTGAGCCACTTCACCTCTCTTCATTTTCTTCTCTCAGGATAGGGCCTCATGGTGTAGCCCAGGTAGAGCCCCCCTGTCTTTCAAGCACAGGATCGTATCATCTGCAACTAGGGATAATCTGACTTCTCTGATCCCATTTATGTCCCTTATTTTTCTTAAGATTCAGGACCGTATTGAGCAAGAGTGTGAGAGTAGACGCTGCAGTCTTCCCATGTGAGGGGGATGTGTACAGATGCCCCCGACACTGTGATGCTGTCTGTGGGTCTGTTGTGTAGAATCATGTTACAAAGTTTCTTTTGTTCTCAGGGAATTCAGGTTTGGACCAATGCTAAGGAATGCTTCAGCAAGATGTAATCCCATGAACTGACCTTCTCTTCAATCAAAGCACCCCAAAACGAAGCACAAGTACAAGAAATCCAACTGCTCCTAATACATAAAAGCGTACAGTAAATGAAACAAATCAGCTTTCTTTAAACATAGTTGTGTTCATATAGCACAAAATGATACATTTTAATGAAGAATAAATATTATAATTTGAAGTTTTGGGGACTGGTGCTGATTCCAAAAAGTTAATTTAATAAGATACACCAACAGATTGTTAGTCAGGCTTCTGAACCAGTGCCTGCCTATACGTCAGGATGTGAGTTAATTTCCATGTGCTCCTCTCAATGCCGACTGTCCAGATCTTTTCATGGGGGGAGTTCTTCCCAAGACGAGACTCCGTATTTACTTTGTAGGACCCACTTCTGCCATAGGGTTATTGTATCTTGCCTTAGAGTTGAGCTGTTTGGTTTGACAAAGCTCAGCAGAAACTTGTTGTGAAGTCTAAAGTTTTCTTCCGTGTTCCTAGATCCTGTACCATCTGCAACACTAGAAAATGCCTTCAGTTTGTGTTTTACCAAAATTTTGATACTGGTCAGAAATTTTATACTGCCAACAATGAAGTCTCAGCTTCTCAGATTTGCAGCGAAATAAATACATTATTAAGATCTAGAAATTGCTATATAGAAAGTTTTAATTGAACATTATTATTCTCAAATAATTGTTAACTTTAGCAGCAAGCCTCAGTTTCTTCTGCTTGGCTCTGTGCACATGGCATTTCAGGTACGAGATGTAGCATTTCCCTGTGTGAGACACTCATGTGTAGTGAGCACATGTGGGCTGGTACCTTCACCTAAGTTAACGTGCTTTTCTATTGCCTGGCTGTGATTTTGTAAAGGTAAATTATGTTGTGTGTTATGTGTGTTTCATGGTACATATTCAGAAGCCAAGCACTCTGTCTGCCAGCTTGCAGAACCCTAACTGTGCACTCATTATTTCTAATGTTTGAAAACTATACTCAGTACTGTTTGACATTTGACTTTTTTACATGTTTAAAATGTTGCTGGATTTTTGTGCTGTTTCCCAAACTTATATAATAAAGGAAGTATCGTGTTTATTTCCAGAAGATTCGTATTATTTTAAGATGATCCATACATGTAGATACCTGATTTTTTTTTTGTGAGAAAATAATATATGCTGTATTATGTTTTAAAGTGACCTAATGTTGGTGTTTTAGAAATAAGATACTAAAATTAGAAAAGATTTAATTTTTTTTTGCTATAGTTTTCCTCTGGTTTGGTTCTTTTTGAGACAGGATTTCATGTAGCCCAGGCTAATCTTGGAACTGGTTTTATAGATCAGGCTGGACACAAAGGCCTATCGCTGCCTCAGAAGACCAGCTATCTCTGCCACCAAGTGAGTGCTGGGATTAAAGGCATGAGCCACCACTCTTGGCTTTGCTGTGGTTTTTGAAGATAATGTTGTTAGAAGCAAAAGTTATCAATGTGGATACACATTTTCTTCTATGAGTGCCAACCTTTGTTGATTAACAAAACCCCCTTCTACGTGGTAGTTAAAATCACACCCTAGGGCTTGGGTTGTAGCTTATAAAGAGTCATCCTCCCTGTGTGCCAGGCACTGTGATCAGTTCCTAACACCAGGGAAACATGAAGTAGAAGACAAGTATTGTCTCAGAGTGCTCATCTGTGCATGTGATCTCAGCACTCAGGTGGTAGGGGCAGGGGAAGGCTACATAGTTCCAGGCCAGCATGAGCTAGCTATGCCCCTACCCCCAAAGAAACCTCTTTTGTAAAATGACTTTTAACAGAATGTGGTAGGGTTTTTTGGGGGAGTGGGGTTAGATTTATAGTATGTGATTTTTTTTTGTTTGTTTGGTTGATTGGTTGGTTTGGTTTGGTTTTTCGAGACAGGGTTTCTCTGTGTAGCCCTGGCTGTCCTGGAACTCACTCTGTAGACCAGGCTGTCCTCGAACTCAGAAATCCACCTGTCTCTGCCTCCCAAGTGCTGGGATTAAAGGTGTGCGGCACCACTGTCTGGCTATGTGTTTGAAAGATGAATTTAAAGCCAAATGTGGTGATGTGTGTGCCTGCAGTCACGGCTGCACAAGGCCCAAACAGTAGGACCCTTCAGCCCACAAATGGGCTCACGGCGCTCTTAGTTGGTAAAGTGCTCACCTAGCAAGAGACAAGTCCTGGCGTTCATTCCCAGCACTGAGAACACAGCTGGCTTCATTCCCTGTCCATCCCGACCCCCACCCCCACTCCCCCCCCATTTAGAGGCAGCTCAAATGAGGGCTAATTCATGGACTTGGCACAACGGAGCCTTTCACCTCTGTTACTTTCCATTGCACAACACATCCAAAGGTGAAGGGTTGAGCATGGAAAGAGTTCAATGTATAAAATGTCTGTATGTGTTAGAATAGCTGTAGAGATCTGTGTAGGCCAGTATATAAGTTTCTAAGCCATGGAGTTTTAGAAAGTGTTTTTTAAGTGTTTTCTTTCTTGTAATTTGTTTTGTTCTATTTCATCTATTAGTTATAGAGGTGTGTCTTAGTCAGGGTTTCTATTCCTGCACAAACATCATGACCAAGAAGCAAGTTGGGGAGGAAAGAGTTTATTCAGCTCATACTTCCACACTGCGGTTGATCACCAAAGGAAGTCAGGACTGGAACTCAAGCAGGTCAGGAAGCAGGAGCTGATGCAGAGGCCATGGAGGGATGCTACTTACTGGCTTGCTTCCCCTGGCTTGCTCAGCTAGCTTTCTTATAGAATCCAGGACTACCAGCCCAGGGATGGCACCACACACAATGGGCCCTCCCACCCTTGATCACTAATTGAGAAAATGTCTTACAGCTGGATCTCATGGAGGCATTTCCTTAAGGGAGGCTCCTTTCTCTGTGATCACTCCAGCTTGTGTCAAGTTGACACACAAAACCAGCCAGTACGAGGTGTCAACATCTCCCACATCAACAGACAGTGCAGTCCTGTTAGAGGCTTCCATTCAGAATTTTTGAGCCCTAAAACAAAAGCAATTCTTTCAGAGACAGGATTCCAGGATCTCTAAAGCCTAGATATGATTTCCTCTCATTTTAAAGACTAAGGCCAGGTATGATGGTTCACCCCTATAGTTCTAGCACTAGGGAGGAGGAGGTGGGGGGATCATCCGAAGTTCAAGGCCAGTCTGAGCCACAGAGTTAGATCTTGTTTCAGTCTGTAAATAAGGAGGAAACTAGTTAAGTCCAGCACCTACTTGGATCTGTAAGTTAGCCATTCAGGAGACACTGGCCAGGAGGATCACTTGAGTCTGAATTCCTCACCAGCGTAGACAACATGGTTATAAGACCCCCCACCCCAAAAAATCAAGCAGTCTTAAGTAGTTAAGATGAGGGAAATGACTTGTAGCTAGTTGGCCTGTGTGGCATTCCCAAGTGTCTGTGGTTGCCACTTCCATTGCCTTTCCAGTAGCCTGGGAGGGTGAGCTGAGGCTGGCGAAGGTTTCTGCAAGACAGGCGTGTGGGAAGGAAACAGGTGACTAAGCAGCCTGAGAGGAAGGCTTCTACTTCAGTTACCCCGGCAGTTACGGTTGCCGATTGCTCTCCAGTTCCTTCCTAAACATGAGCTGGTATATGACACCCTGGCCTGTGAGCTGGAGGCCAGAGGCAGTTCTACATGAGCTAGGCCCCAAACAGCAGGCTTTCTAGTGTCCCCACTCAGGAACTGGAGGGACCTCAGGAAGCTCCTATATCTGCCTGACACTGGAGCTCCTTTATGTGCCCAGCTCATGTTCAGTTGGCGACATACACCAGCCCAGGAGTAACAGAAGCCCACCGTCCTCTGGTAGAGCTGGAAACTGAAGCTCCTGGTGGAGCACCTGGATATCCGTGACGGGGACACTATCTGAATGAAGGCTAAAGAAGCAAAGGGCACGCCTGAGTGTGCAGACCTTGGCCCGACTCATGTGACTGTGTCAATATTCTAGATAGGATAAAGGGATAGGTGTAATTTCAGCAACAGGAGACTAGGACAGGAGGATTGTTGTGAGTTTGAAGTCATCTGGGTCTACACAAGTAACAGGCCAGATGTTACTTGTACAGGATGGATGGATGGATGGATGGATGGATGGATGGATGGATGGATGGATGGATGGATGGATGGATGGGTGCGTGGGTGGATGCGTGGGTGGATGCGTGGGTGGATGTGTGGGTGGATGGATGGGTGAGTGGGTGGATAGATAGCATAAGAGACTGCATAAAAGCCTCTTCATAGTCAACACTAACCAATTCATGGTACAACAACTTGTTTTGTTTGTTTTGATATAGAGTCTTTCAGCCAGATGGTGGTGGTGGCGCACGCCTTTAATCCCAGCACTTGGGAGGCAGAGACAGGTAGATTTCTGAGTTCCAGAGTTCGAGGCTAGCCTGGTCTACAGAGTGAGTTCCAGGACAGCCAGGCCTACACAGAGAAACTCTGTCTCGAAAAACCAAACCAAAAAAAAAAAAAAAAGAAAAGAAAAAAAAATAAAAAGAAATAGGGTCTTTCTATGCACCCCAGGCTGGCCTCAAACTCAGTGATCCACCTGCCTCTGCCTCCTGAGTGCCGAGAATAAAGGTATGCATCACCACACCTGGCCAAACCACCTTTTAACACTGTTGCATTCCCCAATTACAATAGTGTAAGGTTAACGTCCTAGCATGCAAACTTGGGGACACCACAGCATCAGCCCCTCCTGTACTTGGGCATAGGTCTCCCCCATAACCTCCTCTGGGAGAGCGTCCCTGTGTTTCTGTTCAGAGGTACCATCCCCTAAACCCCCTGAAGTTTGCTTGGAGAGGATGCAGCATAAAGTCCTTGCAAGAGTTCAATGCATAAACTGTCCGGTATGTGTGTAGGATCAGTGGGCCATTATGTAAGCCTCTAGAGTTCAAATATTTTCCTTACTGTAATTTGTTTTGTTCTACTATGCTGTCTGTAACATCATCACTGGGGTCAGTGACAGAAACTATGAGGCCAGGAGGCCATTCAAAACAGCTGGAAGGGGCTGGAGAGATGGCTCAGTGGTCAAGAGCACTGTCTGCCCTTCCAGAGGACATGGCTTCAATTCTCAGCACCCACATGGCAGCTCACACTGTCTGTAACTCCAGTGTCAGAGAATCTGACACTCTCATACCGACATACATGCACATAAAACTCCAATGCACATAAAATAAACAGACAAAAAAAATAGCTAGAAACCACTCCATGAGATCAAGTTCTCTACAAAGACATGGAATAATTGCAGGACACTAGGCATTTGATGGTTGTTGATTCATTTGATTGTAACAACCTCCCACTCCCGTATACAGCACTTTCTATTTCAGTGTCTGGAAACTGGAATTCGGAGTAGACCTTGGTCAGACTGGCTACCTTACTTACAGGAAGTTCCTCTAGCCTAGGCAAGGACTCTGGTGGCTGTCCCAGATGGCCAGCCCTGCACTCTAGGAATATGCCACTAGGTGACAGTAGAGCTAACGGACCTAGGAGAAACCTCAGGTTGAAACTGTGTTTTTTGTTTGTTTTTTTTTTTATAAAAGTAGCACGAACTTTTATTGATGTGACTAAAACTAGATTATTCAACAAAATAAACATTAACCAGGCAGGCACAGTCCTTTGGGTAAAAGGATAATAAAGTAAACAGACCTTTAAACTTGGACCTTTCTACCTACATTTCAGCAATGTAATTGCTCAGAGGAGACTGTCTTCTGGGGACTCACCAAGCTTGAATGATGCCCCGATTGTGATACCTCTGTGTCCTGCGCTGACCCAGCCCTAGTGATGCTGGCTGTGAGGTGACTCTTCCCTAGGACAGGGTGTAAAAATCTGGACCCAGGGTATAGACAGTGGGACCATGGTGTGCAGTGAAGCCTTCTGATGGGGAGCTGATGTGCTTGCCCGTCTTCTAAGGAGGAGGAGGAGAGAATCCAGACCCATCACGATCCCAACTACCTTTTTTTGTGATGAAAGATGTATAGAGAATTTTGGTTTCTTAAAAAACCCAGTTATGTTATGTGAATGTTTTTGTTTTAATCCCGGGTGTGGGATATGAGTTTGGCCGTAGCTGCTAACTGTGACTGTCTTGTGCTCTAGGAGGGGTGTGATCTTTGCCAGCTGAAGAGTTTATGTTTGGAATTCTGTGGACTCTTGAGAGGGTATAGAGGTGAGAACCCTGAGCGAGCTTGTGGCAGCTGCTGCTGGTTTCTGCTGTTGCTCTGCTGCGTTTGCCATTGCTGGATTACTGGTCAGAGATATCCTGAAGATAGAGATTCGATTTGCCAAGGAACCCAATAACCCTTATCAGCAGGAAGTAGTGTAAAGAGGTCTATACCTTTCTCTTCTAACCTTCTTCCTCTCTTACCTAGTGTTGGAGTGAGAGGATGGAAGGCATTAAGGTAGAATAAGGGTTGAAAGTGTGTAGGTATAAGAACCCAATAAAATAACAACAGCAACATAATCCAAAAACAAAACACAAGGACATACCATCTTCCTGATCTAAAAGTATGAAAACCTCTTATTTCTTCATTCTCCCAAGTGGGACGTATAATTCTTCCTTTGAAATACAGTTTTGAAAAAGAGTCAGCAGTGGTGGCATAGAGGTATATTCCCAGCCTGGACAATATGACCAGACCCTTTCTGAGAAGGATTGGGTTGGGATGTGTGGCTCAGTGGTAGAGCACCTGCCTAGCATATATAAAATATGAAATACTGGGTTTCTTACCACATAATGCAACACACACACACACACACACACAGACACACAGAGTGCATGAATCACACACTACATGAATGACTTAAAAGGTTATTTTTCACTTGGCTCTGCTGATAAAGCAGTTGGCACAGAGCCAGACTTTACCCTCTCATGTCTTAAGGACAGGGTCTGTCACCTTAAAAAGTGTCCAGCTTCAATTCATTCTGACAGCTTGGGACTGGCACACAGACATCTCTCTTCACATGGTCAGCCTAAGAACAGCCTGGACACACATTCGTGTTTTAGGGTCAGAGATCTTTGATCTCACAGCATGGGTTGGTCACTGCCAAGTACTGATCACACTGTGCCTGTCCACTCCACAGCCAGAGGAGAAGCTTCCAGGCCCCGGGCATCATCATGAAGCTGGAGGCTGCTCCTCCCAGCAGTTGTCAGCACAAGCAAAATGTGGCCTAGTGGTCCCAGGAGTGCCCATTGCTTAGCTGGTATCAGCTCTCCTCTGAGCCATGGCCACTCCTGCTCTCTTGACATCTTAGTCCAAAACCTGAGAGTCTGGGCATGGTGGTCCATGCCTGTGATACCAGCCCTTGGGAAGCTGAACAACTTGTCGATGTGACTTTGAGGCCATCCTGAACTATATAATACCAGGCTAACCCAGGCAACATCCCAAGAGCCATGCATTTTCTGTGTTCCTAGCAGGGCCTCTCATTTCCTTGAGAAAGCAACCCTATGTCCCTTCCCTTTTGAGAAATCTTAAGACCAGAGGGGAAGATGACTTTGTTAGGTTTACACACAGATCTTCCTCATGTGATAACGGCCCCAGTTAGAATGGGAGGAAGGGTTAGGGAAGGGCAGGCCAGTGAGGTCTGCCTGGAGCTGGTCTGGAGCTGAGGCTGCTGGTGGTGAAGGCTAGAGGAGAGAGGTGCAGAGGTTCACGGAAGACTGGGTTTTCATTTTTGATGGGTGCTTCCCTCGTGGGCCGTGCAGTTAGACACTCAGTGAATCAGAAACATTGCCTTTTTGAGGATTTGAAGGAAATTGCCCCATCCTGGCTGTTTAGAAACTCAATCCCGAACCAGGAGGCTGGAAGCTCCATTGATTTGCATTGTGAGTTGACATTAATTTGTAGATTTCCCCATTTGGGGCCCTAACTAGGCATAAAATGAAATTAACTAATTAGTACAAATGTCTGCAAGTGCTCACAGAACAATTACACGAGGAGGGAGCCGGAGAGGGAAGGGACTTGAGTTCTTTTCCCAGTCAGTGCTGAGCTGGGGGAAAAAAGGCTTGGCCACAACAGCAGGACAGCTAATTTGAAGCCCTCTGCATGTAGATGGGGTCACTCCTGGGTCACACCAGGCTCCTGCTCATCCTGACCTTGATAAGACTTGGCGTCTACCTGCTACAAAACCCTAGGCCCTTCCCTTTGCTCTATTCCCTGAACCCTGGAGCAGCTTAGAACATCTGGCGTCAAGGTGGTGGGTACAGGTGAGCCCTGGGGGCCTGACCTCAGGCTGAAGAGTCTCAAAAATCACAGGTGGGGGAGGGGTACCATCTGGAAGCCTTTCATCCTGGGCCAGCTGAGAAGAAGCCAAGAGCCGAGTTGTGTTTGAGGGGTGAGCTCCCCCTTCCACTTTGCTGTTTTGGATCTTTTTTTATTTTTCTCTGCGTAGCCCTGGCTGTCCTGGAACTCACTCTGTAGACCAGGCTAGCCTCGAACTCTCGAACTCAGAAATCCGCCTGCCTCTGCCTCCCAAGTGCTGGGATTAAAGGCGTGCGCCACCACTGCCTGGCGTTTTGGATCTTTTAAAAAGAATTTATTTTACTGGGCAGGGTAGCACATACCTTTAATTCCTGCACTTAGGAGGCAGAGGCAAGGGATCTCTGTGAGTTCAAGGATAGCCTGATCTACATAGACAATTGGGGGTCAGCCAGTGCTACATAGTGAGACCATATCTCAAAAAAATATTTATCATTATTATTAGTGTGTGTGTGTGTGTGTGCGCACACACACACCCCACAGCGCACAAACGAAGATCAAAGAACCACTGAGTCAGTTTTCTTCTTCTACCATATGGATCCCAAGACAAGGATCCAACTTAGGATGGCAAGAGTCTTTAGTCTGAGCTATCCTGCCAACCTATGCTTTTCCCTCCAAAACCCCATGTGCCAAAGACTTGCCAGCCATGGCACTCACTACTGGGAGGTGGTTGAACCTTTAAGAGGTAGAGCCTAGTGGAAGGAAGTCATGTCATGGGTATTCACCCTCAAAGGGAATGCTAGGACACTAGCCCCCACTCCTTCCTGCTGCCCAGAGGGAAACAGACCTCCTTTGGTACCTGCTCTGCCCTGTGCTGCTACAGGGTCAAAGGGAATCCATGTATGTCGCTTTCCCCAGGTGTTTAGTCACAGCCAGGAGGTGGAAAGCTGTTAACACCCACCCACCTGGAAGCAGTGAAGGTAAAATATGCCAACTGGACCAGCAAAGTCATCCCAGCTGGGATCTAGTTAGAGCAGCAGGCCCCCATCCCCGCCTACACCACTGTCCTGTTCCTACCCTCAGCCCTGCCCCACCTCCACTTGTAGCTCGGAGCAGCTGGGTTAGTCCCAGCCCCGTGCTGTTCTGAGTAACTGAAGGTGTACAGAGCTCTACCAAGCCATCCTTGAACTACAGAGGGAAGTCTGGGGACCCGTCATATCTGCACCTGACTTCTGTCTTTGCCCCTGGCCACTTAGGGTGAGGTCAGGGGAGACCTAGGGCTGGGATGTGAAGGAGGCCATCCGTAGCGGGCAGCCTCCTTGCAGTTTGTATGCTAGCTACCTGACCTACTCGCCCTCTACCCAGTCCTGGCCTGGCTCTGGTCTGGTCTGTTCCCTCCATGGTGATCTACAGAGACCTGGAGGTGCAGCAGCAAGCTACCCCCAGGCCCCTCAGCACAGGAAGGTCAGTCAGTGTTGCTGTTGACTAGACACACAAGTGGAAGGCAAGGAGAAAGGACAGACACATAGGGAACACCCAGCGCAGCCTCCCTGGCACCTTGTGAGGCAGACCTCTGTTATCCTCTGTGTTTTACAAGTGAGGAAACTGAGGTGCGGAGAGGCTGACCTGTGCTCGGTCCAGATCCTCTGGGTTGCACAGCTGGGGATTTGTGGTACTTGAGGCACTTTTTATCAGGTGGATGTGTATTTGAGGCCAGCCAGGGCTGCAGACCCTGTCTTCAAAACAAACAAAACCAAGCCAAGCAGACAGCAAGTTCACAATGCTGTAACAGCAATAAGTTGAACGAAAAGATGTCATAAGTGATGATCCAGATTACAAGGACCCCTATAACCTCAGGATGGGAGTCTCTGAGTCTCAAAGCATTCTAACAGAAGTCACCTGTTTGTTTGTCTTGTTTTGTTTAAGACAGGTATGTTTATGTAGCCCTGGTTGTCCTAGAACTCAGAGATAGATCAGGCTATATAGACCAGGCTGGCCTTGAACCCAGAGATCCATCTGTCTCTGCCTCCTGAGTGCTGAGATTAAAGGTATATACCACTGTGCCCAGAAGAAAGTCACCTTTAATTCTGTCCCAACATGCAAAGCCATCCAGTTGAGTATCAAATGATCCCACCCTCCTCCCAGCACATGACAGAAACGAGGCCATGAGGTGGAAGTGGTAAGGGAAGTTGGTTGGTTAATTCAAAGCCAATCCTACTTTCTCACACAAAGCAGCACCTGCCACTAACTACCTTTTCCTGGTCAGCATGGTTCTAGAAACCTGCCTGGGGCAATGCAGGCAGTAAGAAATGACAGATACCGAGAAAAAACTGACACGTTCAGAAAGGCTGGGGATGAATGAGTTGTGCTTACTCTGATGGACACAACTGGGAAACTCAACAGGATTTCATCACAGAGAGCAGCTTAGTCATTCTGCTGGTTACCATTCTTTCAAATGAGCACAGTTGAAGTCATTTGGCGAGTGGGAGCCTCAACTGAGAGAATGTTCCCACCAGATTAGCTTGTGGTACCACTTACCTATCTATCTAATTATTGATGGATGATGTCGGAGAGTTCAACTCACTGTGGGCCAGCAAGCTTCTGCTTCAGTTCCCACCTCCAGGCCCTGACTTCCCTCAAGGATGAACCCTAACCTGGAAGTATAAGATGAAAGTCACTCTTCCTTCTCAGAGTAGCTTTGGTCATGGTCATGGTCATAGAGTTGTATCACAGCAATAGAAACTTTATCTAAGACAGTCACAAACTACTCTTGTCTGTCATAGAGTAGGTGCTTCTGCAATCCCCAGAGCCTAAAGGCCAAACGGGAAACAGCCATTGTACTAAGCCTTAGGTAAGTCATTTGTTCCTATGACCGGTCCCTGCTTGGGGTCAGCTAGGTCCACTAGGAAGTACAGCCAGATCCCAAAAACAGAAGGAATTTTTGTTTTATTACCTCAGAAAGAGCAGATGTAAACCATTGCCAAGCCCTTCAAAAGCTTACCCTAGCCTGGAGATCCCTTCCAGTGCTGTGGGTCCCTTGTCCAATGCCTGGGAAAAACCACACGCTCAGTTACATCTTTGGACATCTGCATGCCCAGGCTAAGATCTGGCTTCTGCTGTACTGACTGCTGCAGTGAGGTGTGACAAGCAGACATGGGGAGCTGGTAATGAGGAAATGCCAGATATGTTAATGAAGGAATCCAGAATCTCTGTCTAGTCACAAGAGCAGAGTCTTTTCATGGCAAACTGTAGCTGGCCTGGGTGGCAGCTCTAGAGCCAGAGGTTCCTCCTCCTCCTCTTCTTCTTCTTCCTCCTCCTCCTCCTTGCCCTCCCTGCCTCCCTCCCCCCTCACCGATGCCCCTTGGTGCTCTGTCTGAAGGGTGACATGAAGAGTCGAGGTAAGACTACCCCAGTGAAATTAGACATGCAGTGCATAAAAGTGGGAAGTGAATGCAATTATGGTATAAAGTGGGGAACTGGATCCAGGCAGAGTTTCCAGGGTACCCCTCTGGAGGTCCCTAGCTCTTCAGATTTCCCAGTGGTACAGGTGGGTACAGTGGTACCACCTTAGCTGTGCCCACCAAGTGAGTCCACGGTTATGACAGCAGGGCTGACAGTAGTGACATATTCTCAGTGCAGACTGCTTAGGGCATCATTCAAGAAGTCTGTTTCTTAGGAGAGGGACTTCCTCCCCCCATGGGATTAGCCCAGGTGTGACATCATCTCAGGGAAATCCCAGGAAGTCAGAGCAGACAGAAAGGGAGTTGAAGAGTTTATTCACAGGACTGGGTAGGAAGATGGGGTCCAGGTTAGCAAATAACAGCAAGTAACATCCCCTGGTCATAAATCAGCACACTCAAGCCTGCAGGGGCAGGATAGAGTCCCAGCCAGAACTTGCTGAGAATCCTAGAGACAGGAGAAGGCCACCTGGCAGCCCTGTGGACACTTGTGAAGAAATGTGGCCACTTCGGTGCAAGCGAGATGGCTCAGTGGGTAAAAGTGTCTGCTGGCAAGCCAGAGTTCCGTCCTCAGGACCTACATGGTAGAAGGAGAGAACTAGCTCCTACAAGTTGTCCTCTGGCCTCCAAGTTCATGTTCTGATGACCAGTCTCCACTGCCACACAAATGTACACAGAACAAAGCTGGAATGGAAAAATACTTTTAAAGAAAAAAAATTGTGACTTCTGCCACCCTTAGCCATGGAACGGAGGGGTGAGATTTGCTCCCCCTCCTCTGGCCTTCTGGTGGTACTTCCCACTGGGCAGCCATGCCATCCTAGATATTAGTCAGTCCAAGGTTTGAGTGACTTTTGTTTGTTTTATTTGTTTTTTTGAGGCAGGGTTTCTCTGTGTAGGCCTGGCTGTCCTGGAACTCACTCTGTAGACCAGGCTGGCCTCAAACTCAGAAATCTGCCTGCCTCTGCCTCCCAAGTGCTGGGATTAAAGGCATGCACCACCACTGTCCGGCTTGAGTGACTCTTTAAACCTGGTATGGCAGAGTTCAACCCGATGCTTCCTGATCTTCAGGGATGCAGTTCACCGCTAGCTTACTCATCTTGATGGCTTGCTAACAGTGAGAAGTCCTTAAAATAGTTACACTGTTCTGCCCATTGGGAGGCTCTTCCAGGGAAGAAGTATGCGGTGTCAGCTTTAGGTGCTTTTTTAGAGACAGTTTTCATTTTTTGTTAGGTGCACTTTTTACACTCTCAGAGTCTTGTGAGAGGTGGCAGAGACTGTACCCTCACCTTGAGTCTAGGGTCTATCCAGGCACTGACACTTGTACACAGCCCAGGTCAGCTCCGAATCCAGTCAGAGAATCTGTATAATGCCCTTCCCGTTAGAGCTGTTTGAACCAATTCCATCTCTTTAAGTTTCAAAAGTATTTATTTTACTTTTATGTATATGTGTGTATACCTGAGTGTGTACTTATGCACCATGTACATGCAGTGTTGTCAACAGGCCAGAAGAGGGTGTCATGTCCCTGGAACTAGAATTATAGACACTCCTGCCTTTCCTGGTAGGTACAGGGAACCACACCTGGGTCTTCTGCAAGAGTGGTTAGTGCTCTTAATAACTAAGACATCTCTCCAATCCCATAATTCTCTTTTTTAATACCCAAAAGTCCTTTTGGGCTCACAAGACAAGGCTGAGTGGACAGGCTCGATGGCTGGCACATGGGAGTTTGTAGCATGTTTTATGCAGCGCCTGTGCCACATGGGAAGCTACAACCCTCTCATTCAGAGCCTTGTCATTTGAGTGAGGTCAGCCCTGCCGAGTGCCACCCAGACATTCTCTCCAAGGGACATCAGGTAGGTGACAGCCAGCTGGAAACACTAGGGCTTAACAGGTCCTTCTTGAATAATAAATACTGGCTCTTGCCTATGGTGCCACTCTGATGTTTGTACTGTGTGGGACAACAGCTTGCTCTGCTGCTGCCTGGAAAGTGTCTAGCTCATAAATGCTACTGATGAGAGAGAGAGAGAGAGAGAGAGAGAGAAAGAGAGAGAGAGACCGTAGCCTCCCCCTCTATGTCATGAGAAAGAATGTATAATGTTCTGTTCCAAGACAGTTAACAATGGAAAAGAAGCAGTTTAGTCCTCTAGAGTCCTGGCCCAGCATCAGATGACCGTGATGTGTCTGTGGAGATGGGGGAATTGGAGGAGAAAGCCCAATATCGCTTGCCAAGGGATGCTCGAATTGGATAAATACAGCCCAACCTTAGAGCACCAATTTTGGTCTAAGTTTTAAGGAAGAAAACACATTTTTTTCTTTTTTTGCTATAAACACATTATGAAACCAACTGTAAAACTCACATGGATCTTTAAAATATAAATTGCAAATTTTCAAAGAAATTTTTAGCTTCCAGCTGGCCTTTTTGGACTACAAGCCTCTTCTCATCCTCTTCCAGCTCGGACACATGGGAGGGTGCTTTCGTGGCAAAGCTGAAGAAGCAGGTTCTGGGGAAGAGCCCTGGAGGTGGGGGAACTCTGAGGGCGAGCGTATGGCCTGCAGACTGTGCTCCCCCACATAAACACTCGCCTTGCTCAGGAGCTGTCACCTCACATCACAGAGAGCCACCCAAGTGGATGAGTTTAAGAGGATTTCCTTTAACTGATAGAGATGGTCGGAGGTTCCCTCAGCGCCCTCTCAGTGACGAGCCACGTCACACACTCCAGATCTCCGCCACAGCTGCCTCCACACAGTGAGTTAGAATTCTCTGTCTTCGTTGGACAATGAAATTACATAACTTACTGTGTCTCTTTCTGCTTTCTTACCAGGGAGCTTTGAGTCAAACTCTCCAGTTTTGTAATATGTTCAACCTCGCTTCAGGTAATGCACACCCCTGCCACCATCAGGCAATTTGTCCCCTGAGTACTAGATCTGTCTCTAGGTTGTAGATTGCTGGCAGAGTGTGTGTGTGTGTGGGGGGGGGGGAGCATGCTTTTTAGTGTAAATATGCTTCAATGAACTTTTAAAAGAATGTAAGTGTATAATGAAAATTCACATTCAAGATCAAAAACTGTTAACACAGATGAGGAAAGATGTCAAGCATCAAAGAGAAACACTTGCTCGTCCCCTACCCTGACCCCAAGTAGTCCTGTCTGTCCTTGATGTGTAGGCCAGGCTGACCTTGAACTCCTAATCCCCCTGCCATTAGCTCCAAAGTGTTGAGCTTACAGCCTAGATGGCAAGTTTATATGGTGCTGGGGATGGAAGCCAGGGTTTTGTGCATGCCGGGCCAGCAGTCTGTCAGCTGAGCCACAGCACTAGTCCATGATTTTTTTTTTTTTTTTTTTTTTTTAGTTTTTTGAGACAGGGTTTCTCTGTATAGCCCTGGCTGTCCTGGAACTCACTCTGTAGACCAGGCTGGCCTCAAACTCAGAAATCCACCTGCCTCTGCCTCCCAAGTGCTGGGATTAAAGGCGTGTGCCACCACTGCCTGGCTAAGAGTGATAAATATTTTTAAGATTTATGCATGCACATATGTATGTATGTATACATATATTTTATGTATATGGGTGTATGTATGTATGTATGTATATATTTTATGTATATGAGTATATGTATGTATGCATGCATGTCTGTATGTGTTTTATGTATACAGGTATATGTATATATGCATGCATGTATGTAATACATATACATGGGTACTTTGCATGTACATGATGCACATGAGAAAACAGCATCAGACTGTTGTGAGCTGCCATGAGATTGCTGGGAATTGAACTCAGAACCTTTTGGAGGACCAGTGAGTGCCCTTACCAACTGAGCCATCTCTCCAGCTCCCCAAGAATGATAAATATTTTTTAAAACTCTTTAGAATTCATCTACTCCTGGGCTAGGGGTAAGCTCTGTCGGTGTGGTGTTTGCCTGGCATTCATAACTGAGTCCCCGTGTTCAGTCCCCAGTACCACCCGATGCTGTGCTGCACACCGGAACCACAGCCCTGGTGAGGGAGCCCAGATGTTTAGTTGCTCCTCAGTTACATACTGAGTTCGAGGACAGCCTGGAGTACATAAGACAGTGCCTTGAGGGAGCAGTTGGCTCTAGTTCACTTTTTGCTTGTTTGGTGTTAATTTGTTTTAAAATTTTATTTATTTTGATTTTATGTGCACCTGTGAATGCCTGCATGTATGTAGATGTACTAAGTACATATCTGGTGTCCCTGAAGAGGCCAAAAGAGGGCATTAGATGCACTGGCACTATAATCACAGGTGGTCGTGAGCCACCACATAGGTGCTTGGAACCGAGCCCAGGTCATTTGCTAGAATGGCCAGTGCTCTTAACTATTAATCCGTTTCTCCAGCCCTGGTGTTAATGGTTACAAGGGCAAATTAGTTTCTTGAATCTGTGAGGATCTTTGGGTCACAAGAGAAATAAAGCACACCTGCACACATGTCTATACCCACCCACATGTGAACACACACACACACCCCAGGCGGGGGGAGGGGGGCGACTGACTGACTGACAGACTCTGACTGCCTCTCCATCTGCCAACCAACCCTTTACCATGAAATCTGGTCGTATCTCAGCTACTTTCCACTGTCCATTGTTCCTGCCACAATAACCTACGGTCATATAGTTGGTCACTTTTACCTTTTGACTTTTTTTATTTTGTTTTATTTTTTCAAGACAGGGTTTCTCTGTGTAACAACTCTGGCTGTCTTAGAACTCTCTTTGTAGACCAGGCTAGCCTCAAACTCACAGAGACCCAAATTGCCTCTGACTCCTGAGTGCTGGGGTTAAAGGCGTGTGCCACTATGCCTGGCTGCCTTTATCTTTCTTAATCTCTTGGGAATATTTGATTAAGTAAAAAATATTCTAGGAGTGAGAAGAGGGTATTCAAAGGCCTGATTGTACCTGAGAGCAGAGAAGACTCCAGATGAAGTCCTGTGGGTGCTCCTCGGGGCTCACCCTGCTTGCCCTTGACTCAGGCTGTGTGCTTTCTGGGCTTTGTCCAGCCTTTCCGGTTACTCCTTCTAAGGTCTTTCCTTTGACCGTCTCCTAACCTTGGCCCTCTCCTTGAGGTTCTGTGCTTAGTTCCTTCCCTCCTCCCTCCATATGTTCTTTCTGAGAGATCTTTACTCATTTCCAAAGTTCTGATGACAGCCCAGTAAGGGTTAATATTGACTGTCAACTTGACAGGATCGAGAATTGCTCAGGAGACCCCTGTGCATGCCTGTGAGTTTCTAAGTTGAGGTGATTGAGGTGGAAAGCTGCACCCTAAATGTGGGTGGCACCAGTCCACTGGCCTGGGTCCTGCCCAGGACAAGCAGGAGAAATGAGCTGGGCACAGCCTCCATCTCTCTGCTTCCTCTCAGCAGTGAGTATAACTAATACAATCCCCACACTGGCAGATGCCACGCAGGCTCCCACCCACAGTGTCCCAGCTGGGGATTTTGAAGGGTCTCAGGATATCACTCAGCTAATTCATGCATCTTTGTCTTGTGTATGCTCTGTGGTGCCACTGGCTGCTCAGGTCAGAAAGGAGAGGGCTAGTTTTGATCCCATTCCCCTAACCCCCACACAACATGAAATAGCATCCCCTAAGCAGAAGCTGCACCTCACTGCCAGCACTTCCAGTCAGTCCACTGGCCTTTCTTGCCTGGGCAGATGAACAGTTTCCTGAATGGTCTCTTTACTAATTGCAATGGACTCCAATCCAACAAGCATTGAACTCAGATTTCTTCTTTTACATCACCGATAAAAATAGTTTACCCATTATCCCGCTCAGTGGAGAAGTCCTTTGTGAGCGTCCCTGGAGCTGCTTTTATCTTGGGGTGCGTTGGTCAGGCCTTTGAACAGGATGTTCCCTCTTCCTCAGACTTTCACTGACTTAGCCTGACTCTTTTAATTTCCTGATCTCAAAGTTAGTGTCACTTTTTCAGATTAGGCTTCCTGGCCACATGGTTCTTTATCAACATAGACCCTTCTTAGCACAGAAGCTGGAAATGTCATCGTTAGTTCTTGAATTGTACTGTTAGATCATAAGGTTCCTGAAGACAGAAGATTTAGTGACCTTTTGGGTTTTGTCATCATGAGCCACAGCGCTGTGCAATAATCAACAGATGATGAATAGTTACAGGACCCGGGACCAGGTGTATAGGGTTCCACACTTTGTGTTGTTCATAGGGGCAAAGAAAATAATTCTAAATAAAGCATAATTTTCTTAAGTTTGTGTCTGTGCCTGTGTGTGTATGTGTATGCTTGTGGTTATTTGTGTATGTGTGACTGTGTGTGTGTATGAGTGCCTGTGTGCACTTGTGCCTCTGTGTGTATATGTGTGCCTTTGCATGTAAGTGTCTGTGTGTATCCAAGTGCACTTGTGTGTGTTGGTGTCTCTGTGTGTGTATGTGTACCGGTGAGTACTCGTGTGTATTTGTGCCTTTGTGTGTGGCTGTGTATATATATCCCCTCTCTCTCTCTCTCTCTGCGTGTGTGTGGGGTGTGTGTGTGTGTGTGTGTGAACCAGAGTTCAACATCCTATGTCTTACTCAACCTTATTTTTTGAGACGGGGTCTCTCAATGAACCTGGAGTTTGCTTACTCAGCTGGATGGCTGGGCAGTGAGCCCCAGGGATCCTCCTGTCCCTGCGTCCCCAGAGCTGGGAGTACAGGTGCACACTACCTTGCCCAGCTTTTCACGTGGCTTCTGGGAAAATTGAACTGAGGTTCTCTTGTTTGGGTTAAAAGCACTCTTTTTTTTTGATAAAGCCATCTCTGGAGCCCAAAATAATGTATAATTTTCTACCAAAAGAGATTAAATGAAATGAAACTCCATATGTTCATATGCTGATTCGCCCATGTTGTCTGGTCATAGAAATAGCACAGGAAAAAGCAGCTAATGACATATGGAAACACATTTCCTTTGTATTCTTAGGTGCAGAGAACAGTATTTTATTGGGAAAAGAGAGTCTGACTGTGTCTTTTGTTCTAGTAGCTTGTTGGGTGTAGTGCGTGAGAGATTAGGATTAGCCAGCTGGGCTGTTTAGATGAACCCCGTTTTTTTGGCCACAGGCTCTGGTGTTTTCACTTTTCCCTAGCATTCATGGTCACAGCTAGAAACCTATTCACTTTTCCCTGTTCTCTTTTCATTGTATTTTATGAAAGACATCTTTTTATTTTCCTTTCTAGTGATGATGCCAAATGATACCCTAACATTTTCTTCTTGTGTCTTGCAGTAATTTGACGTGTGTGTGTGTGTGTGTGTGTGTGTGTGTGTGTGTGTGTGTAGGAGGCTTGTCATGTTCTTTAGAGATGAGAAGACTCAACCCTTCTCTTATTCAGTAGCATTTTCTGGAAGGCTCTCCCCTCCCAGGTTCTGCACACATGGAACAAGTGATACAGAGTTCTCCGGCCTGGCCTGTGGCGTCTGCTGAGGCACCAATTGTTAGTAGGAACTGGAGAGGCTGGGGAAACGGGTCCTCCCTCAGTTCTGATTGCTGTGAACAACAGTTGAAGTACATCGCTAACTGATATCTTTGTCATCTTCCACCAGCTTTTTGATTCTACAATCTCATCTGCTACATAATTTCAATTCCTTTTTTGTTAGGGAAAGGAACTGGGGTTATAGGGGAAAGAGAGGTTCCAGGTCCCCTAAGAAGTAAGCAAGATAAATCTGAACACCACTCACTCACTTTCTTCCTTTCCTTTCCTTTCCTTTCCTTTCCTTTCCTTTC
>NW_021620714.1:3586670-3588966 GCF_004785775.1 Grammomys surdaster | reverse complement strand
TTTCTTTCTTTCTTTCTTTCTTTCTTTCTTTCTTTCTTTCTTTCTTTTTCTCTCTCTCTTTCTTTCTTTCTTTCTTTCTTTCATTCTTTTTTGCTTGTTTGTTTTTCAAGATAGGGTCTCACTATGTAGCCTTAGCTGTCCTGGAACTTGTTCTATAGACCAGGCTGGCCTCAAACTCAGAGATTCACCTGCCTTTCCCTTCCAAGTGCTGGGATCAAAGGTGTGTGCCACCACTGCCTGGCTGTGAAGTCTTCTTCTACCAGAGGCTGGAGAGATGGCTCAGCGGTTAAGAGCACTGGCTGTTCTTCCAGAGGACCTGGCTTCAATTCCTAGCAACCACATGATAGCTCATAACGATCTTTAACTGCAAAACACCAATGCACATAAAATAAATAAAATACCAATTCTCAGAAAAAAAGAAAGAAAGAAAAAGGAATAAACAAATACTAAGCTATTTCTTCGGTCCCCTAAATAAAAACAAATCTGAAAGACAGACAGAGAGAGACTAGTTGCTATGTAACCCTTCTCCCCTTGTTTATTTTCTGCCTTCTCTCCTGGATTGTGAACTCCATAATCAGGTTAGTTTGTTTTACCATTTTTTAAAAATTTTTTTTGGTTTTTCGACACAGGGTTTCTGTGTGTAGGCCTGGCTGTCCTGGAACTCACTCTGTAGACCAGGCTGGCCTCGAACTCAGAAATCCGCCTGCCTCTGCCTCCCAAGAGCTAGGATTAAAGATGTGTACCACCACTGCCTGGCTTTGTTTTATCATCTTATTTCTCTATTCCTACTACCCAAAATAATGCTCGGTTCATGGACAAGTCCAAGTCTAGTCATTGAGTGGATGAATCATTGAGGAAGAAATAGCGGAAAGAGATACAAATGCGGTTGTGTAGGTCCTACACCTTTAAGCTATCCTTGGAATCACAGCGGAGTGTTGGGCGTGGGTTGGGGAGGGGTAGGGTATTGCCACTTGTCCTCAGTGATAAGCTTCTATGATGATAATAACTATCATTTTAAGACACTATATTTTGAGGTGGTTACTTTTTTCTTTCATCCCTCCTTCCTCTCCCTCTCCCTCCCCCTCCCTCCTCCTTCCTCCTCTTCTCTCCCTCTCCCTTTTCCCCCTCCCTCCCTCCTTTCTTTCTTTCTTTCTTTCTCTCTCCTGAGACAAGATTGTCTGTGTAGCCCTGACTATCCTGGAACATAACACATTGATCTGGCTGGTCTTCAACTCACAGAGATCTGCCTGCCTCTACCTCCTGAGTCCTGGGGTTAACAACGCATGCCACCATACCCGGCCAGTTGGGGCATATAATTTCTTACACAGCAGTAGTTGAGTAAGACAGAGAGGTTGGGTGAGTGCCTGGTCTGTGAGTTTTTCAAAGGCAGTGACTATCTACTGGTTATTTGTTGGATTCACATCCTTCAACATCTCAGTGACTTGAGAGGACTTTCCTCTTTCTTTGAGTCTGCTGCACATTTTGGTGGAAACCGGTAAAAGCTCTACCAGGAAGCTGCTAGCCAGATGCCTCTGTGTGTATCCTAATCCTCCAAGGGGTTGAGATAATGTGACAAGGCTTGCGTTTCCTAAACACATGACCACTTTCCGCAGTGGGCAGGGTATGCACCTCAGAGCTAGTGACAAGCTGGGCTGGGATAGCTGGGATCTGCAACAATGGGCCCTTTGATTGGAAACCTGAACGCAGGGCTTCCCAGAACACCAACCTGCTCTTAGCAATCACAGGCTATTGTTGCAGGCCAATTGAATTTAATAGTTCCTCCTCTGGTCTGCACACCTCAGAAGATGTGGTGCACCTTGAACAGCCAGCCCTCCTTTTTAAGATGACACAGAGCAGGGACGTCTCCAGAGCCACTTCTAAGATGAGCACCTACCTGTCATCAGCATTTAGTGCCTCAGTTTGAATTGCAGCCGGAGAAGGTGATAAACACAGGGTTTAACATGTGCCCATTTGCATGTACATATTAACCCTTATGTCCCCACTGAGCCTCACAGTGAAAACGTATTTGCTGTGTCAGCCAGAGACTCGGGCAAAGCTGCCAAGTCCTCCTGTCAGAACCAGCTAAAGCAAGAGCTAGATGGCACTGAGAAGAACACTCCCTGTTAGAAACAGGCCTCTTCCTTGTGGGTAATGTGAGAGCCACAAGAAAGGTGAGCAGGTCAGAATATGTGTATTGAATACCACAGTCCGTATCCCAGGAAATTTCTGCTCACTGCAAGGAATATGTTAAGCCTTGGACTGAGGGAGCACAGCTGTGTGGCCTTCCTCCCCCCCC
>NW_021620714.1:3582716-3586270 GCF_004785775.1 Grammomys surdaster | reverse complement strand
GGGAGGGAGGGAGGGAGGGAGGGACACATTAGTCTGACTACCACAGAGTGTGAGGCCTGGAGGCACGCTCCGTGGTAGGAGTGGTTACTGTTTTTTTTAGGGGGATCCAGCAGGTTCAGTTCCACGCACCCACACAACAGATCACAGCCAAATGCAAGTCCAGTTCCAGAGGATTCAGTGCCCTCTTCCGCCCTCCTTGGGTACTACACCAATGTAGTTTGCATACATACATGAAGGCACATATTCATATATGTAAGCCTTTAAAAGTAGAATGTAATAGTCAATCTTTATTGTCATTTAAGATGGATTTGAAATCACCTAAGAGACACAGAAGTGTCCAGATATTTGAGGATGCTTCCAGAGAGGTTTAACTTGGCCTGAAAGAAGGTGCCACCCTTCCACGGACTGGGAAGGATGTCCCTTCAACTTAATAAGAATGGGGAAAGGAAAACAGTAGCCTCTCCCTCTCCCTCTCCATCCCCTGCCTCTCCCCTTACCCTTCTCTCCTCCCCTCCCTGGCTTTGAATGCACAATGCCCAGCCACTGCCCACTCCTGCCACAGTGACTCCCAGCCACCATGGCTGTATCCCTGTCTTAAGTACTTTTCTATTGCTATGATAAAATACCCAGGACCAAAGAAGCATGGGAGGAGGTGTTCATTTGGGGCTTACAGTTCCTGAGGGATAGGAAGGAGTGCATCCCGATCACTAGGGCCGTGAGGCAGCAGGCTTGGCAACTGGAGCTGGAAACTGATGGCTGAGGGCTCACATCTTAAGCCATGGACAGGAGGCAGAGAGAGCTAACCTGAGGTCGCATGAGTCTTTAAACTCTCAAAGGCAGCCCCCAATGATGCACTTCCCAGTAAGGGCACACCTTCTATACTTCCCCAAACTGGGGACCACCATTCAAATGTCAGGACCAATGGAGGCTATTCTCATTGAAACCACCTCAGTCCCCTCAGAGAGTTGGTTTAGTCAGGTTTCTGGCTACAGCAAGAGGGAATGTAACTAATGCATCTGGAAATGCTGTTTCTGGGAAGCATCTCTGTGGAGGGACCTTTAATGATGCTGAGGCTGAGAGGCCCTAGGGCTATGGGAGTCCAATGAGGGCAGAATCCAGGCTGCCGTGGTTTAAACCTGAAATGTCTCCATAGACTTGTGTTTTGAATGCTTGTTCTGCTGTGTTTGGAGTGCTGTGCAGCCACTGGGATGTATAAACTCTGAGACAGGGTCTCTGTGGGGAGCAAGTGCTACCCTAGTCAGGTCAATCCCAAAGCCATGAAGGCCTCAGCAGGTCTCACCATGTATTCTTGGCTGGCATAAAATTCAGTAGATCAGGCTGGCCTTAACTCAAAGAAATCCACCTGCCTCTGCCTCCAAGAGCTGGAATTGAAGATGTGTGCCCCTGCAGGTTTGGCTAGCCCTTAGTTCTAGCCATTTTCTGCTTCCTAGTTCACCACAGTACAGTGATTCCACCCACCATCACAGACAGAGGCACTCTGTAGGGAGAATCAGGGAGAATCACCTGTCAGTAGAAATCTGATTGCCAATGAGCTGAGGCAGAAAAGAGGAGGTAAGAGTGTCAGTAGGGAGAGAGAACTTGGAGATAGAATCAGGTACAGGAAGATATTCACCCCAAATTCTGAGGAAGACGGTTGCATGAAACTGAGGAGAGGTAAGCAGATATATGGCAGACTTACAGTAGATTAAATGGGTTAGTTACGATCTATCTGGGAACATGCCCACGCTTATGGGCTAGATATTTGTTCATATATAATTAAGTCTCAGAGTCATTATTTCCAGAACTGGGGCACAGGTGTAAAGCACACAGATACAGCCCTCAGCTGTGCCTTTTCTACTATGATGATGCATCAACATTTTTCTTTACATTGAAACATCCCATCTCCTTAAGACACAGGCTAAGAAAGTAGAGAGGCCCACCTGCCCCTGATGGCCCGTGTACACCGATATGAAGGTCGGGGTCATCTGAGTACAACCCTTAGACATCAACATGGCCCCGAGAGGCAGCCCAGACCACAGATGTCCACATGGCCACTGGTGGTAACATGGACCACCGCCTCCACAGTGACACTTCTTCCAACAAGGCCACACCTATTCCAACAAGGCCACACCTCCTAATAGTGCCACTTGCTATTGGCCAAGCATTCAAACACATGAGTCTATGGGGGCCAAACCTGAGGCCCTGAGGCCCTGGTGATGTCCGGGACCCATGCTGCCACCATGCCAGAGGGCCATGTCTGGGTTCATGTCTCTGCTGCAGCAGGGGTCTTTGTTACCACCAAAGGCCATGTGGACATCAGTGGTCTGGGCTGTGTCTGAGGGCTGGGCTGAGGTGGCCCTGCCCTTTGTTGGTTGCTGTACCTGGGAGAGCTGGGTCTACCCCTTGCCAGCTGTGGCACTCAGGTGAACTGGTCCTGCCCCAGCTGGCCTGGTGGCTTAGGTGCAGGAGAGCTGGCCCCAATGGCATGAGCACAGAAGAGCTGGTCCTGCCCCTTTCTGGCTTTGCCGTGGCATGGATGTGAAAGAGGAGGCCTTGCCCCTTCCCTGGGCAGCATGGGAGAGCTGGCCCTGGTGGAACAGGTGTTAAGAGAGCCGGCAGGCTGGCCAACGATGTAGTTACCACCCAGGCCCAGATCCAGGGCTTTGAGTTGATCCTTTCTAGCATCTACTCCATCAGTGAACTCCTATAGCACTTGAAGGAGCTGGCCCTGTGGATCCAAAGCTGCAGGATCTCCATGACACAGGGCAACAACAAGATATTTGAGAAGAGTCCCAGTGAGGATCCAGTATTGATGGCCAGAGGCCTCAAATTAGACCAACGACTCATTGCAAGTAAAGCTTATTGGGCAAAAGGGTGCACTGTGGGTCACATTGTGACACACCACTGCTTCCATGGCAAGATCTTTTAAATTTTTATTATTTAATTTTTTCTTTTCTTTGGGAAAGAAGTTGTAAGGGTGGAGGGTGAATATGGAGGGACTGAGAGATGAGTTCCCACTTGTTGGGGTACATGATATGAAATTCACAAAGAATCAAAAGTTAAAAATAAAAGACTCAGGAAGTAAGGGATGTACATGTATGTCTCAGGAAGCCCCCCGAAACTTACTGGATTCACAAAGACTTTCTTTCCCTCCCCCAGGTTGTATAAATAATAAAGACTGTTGAAGAGAAAGGAGACTCTCTGACCAGTTTAACTGCCTGCGAGTCGTGCAAAGCACTCCAGCTTTTGTGACTTAATAGCCGTGGTGGGGGAGGCTTGGAGTTGTCTCCTTTAAATAACTCCTCGTTCATAATCCGATAACCAACTCTAACACGTTAATGAATCCATGGAGTTGGACTCTGATAGTATTGATATATTCTCTGTCATTGGTTCAGGATCTGGGGGTGTGGGTGTTTATATCTCTCCAGGAGATAATATTACATAACATCCTGGAGTTAATATCACATAACATCCAGGAGTTAGTATCATACAACATCCAGGAGTTAATATCACACAACATCCAGGAGTTAGTATCACACAACATCCAGGAGTTA
>NW_021620714.1:3567188-3582706 GCF_004785775.1 Grammomys surdaster | reverse complement strand
TATCACACAACATCCAGGAGTTAGTATCACACAACATCCAGGAGTTAGTATCACACAACATCCAGGAGTTAGTACCACACAACATCCAGGAGTTAGTATCACACAACATCCAGGAGTTAGTACCACACAACATCCAGGAGTTAGTATCACACAACATCCAGGAGTGGTATCTCAGAGAGACTGAGAGCCCTGAAACCAAGAGCTCAAATAAATCTTTCCTCCCTTAAGTTTCTCTCAAGGATTTTGGTCACAGTGATTCAGAAATAATTAACACAGTCTGGTTATTTAGTTAGCCAATTAAAATCTCTATCTCTCTGTCCATCCATCTATCCATCTATCTATCTACTGTCTGTGTATGTGTATATCCGCACATGTGTACATGCCCTGGCATACATAGTAGAGGTCAGAGGACAACTTGCAGGGCTTGGTTCTCTCTACCATGTGGGTCTCAGGGATTGAACTCAAGACTGTTAAGCATGGCAGAAGTCTTTATTCTCTGAGTCATCGCACCCACCAGTTATTTATTTTCAGACAGGGCTCTGTGTGCCTTACCACAAGCCTGGACCTGGCTGTGTAACCCAATGTGGCCTTGAACTCAGAATTCTCCTGTCTCGAGCTCCCAAGTGCCATGACTACAGGAGTGTACCAGTGTACCTGGCTAGAGTGGTGTTTTAGAAGTGGTCCAAGGCCCCTCAAGGTGACTGGTCACTGTATTCCTCTCTTGGTTGGTGCCTGGAGAGATTCAAAAGACTGGTCTCTGCTCTTCTGTAACGTTGTAGGGAAATCAGGAGGTAGAGGCAATTGTTTCATTTTCTTTTTGATAGTATTTATAGTTTATCTAGACCCTGATTATTGCTTGGCTTACTTATTTATTCATTGGTTCATTTGTTGAATATATTTCTTAAGCATTCACCCTGTGTTGACACTTCTGTGTGCATACCACCAATATATAAACAGAATTATATATGTGTATACCTAGTTTAACAACAAATTTAAAAAAAGAAGCCTTCCTAGCAGGATGGTGCACATCTTTGATCCAAGCAAGAGACAAGCAGATCTCTGTGGGTTTGAGGCCAGCCTTGTCCACATATAAAGTTCCAGGTTAGTCAAGGCTACATAGTGAGACCCTGTCTTTTTTATTAATTTTTTTTTCTAGAGGCCTGATCAGATACACAGACTTTCCCTCAAGAATTAATCAGAGAAGATACATGATTGTAAGTTCATTTCAGGACCCTGTCTTTTTTTTTTCGAGACATGGTTTCTCTGTGTAGCCCTGGCTGTCCTGGAACTCACTCTGTAGACCAGGCTGGCCTCAAACTCAGAAATCTGCCTGCCTCTGCCTCCTAAGTGCTGGGATTAAAGGTGTGCGCCACCACCGCCTGGCCTCAGGACCCTGTCTTTAACAACCACAACCACTACCACCACAACAGCAACAACCACAACAATAACAACAACAATAATCACAACAGCAGCAGCAGCAGCAATAGCAGCAACAATAACCACAACCACAACAACAGCAGCAAAACCCACTACCACAACAACAGCAGCAATAGCAGCAGCAACAATAACAAGCCTCCTTAGAAGGGTGTGCTCTCTTTTTAAAAAAAGAATGTATTTATGGGCTGGTGAGATGGCTTAGTGGTTACGAGCACCAACTGTTCTTCAGGAGGTCATGAGTTCAAATTCCAGCAACCACATGGTGGCTCACAACCATCCATAATGAGATCTGATGCCCTCTTCTGGTGTATCTGAAGACAGCTACAGTGTACTTTGGGCCAGAGTGGAGCCTGGAGTGAGCAGGGGCCGGAGCAAGAGGGAGAAGGGAAGGGAAAAAAATGTACTTATTTTATTTTTTGTGTACATATGAGCCTGAATGTATGTATACAGCATGTGGTTAGGAGCCCGCAGAGGTCAGAAGAGGGCACCAGATCCCCTGGACGTGGCTTTACAAGCAGTTGTGAGCCACCACATAGGTGCTAGGACTGATCCCAGGTCCCTGACAACAGCAGAAAGCACTCCTAATCACTGAGCCATCTCTCAGCCTCTCCCCCTCTATGGAACAGGGAAGGCTTATGAAAAGATGTTCTATGTAGGCAGACGAAGTGTCTTGTCAAGACTCATCAAAGGGAAATGTAAAACACCTGTAGATATTTTAAAGTTAACTAAAAGATCTTACTTCTGTCAGGAGAGATGTCAAAACAGCTCCTAGCCTCCACTCCCTTCAGCCCACAGTCAGACTGGATGTTGTGGTCATGAGGCTCAGGCCCACTGAAGATTAAAGCAGCAAATGGAAAGAAAACATCAGTAGCCGGGCAGTGGTGGCCACACCCATGATTATAAATGCTTGGAGGCAGAGGCAAGAAGCTCACCACGAGTCTGAAGTTATCATGAGCTCTGCAGGCATGAGGCCAGCTCCGAGATACAGAGAAAATCTCTGTCTTAAAAAGAAGAAAACAACAACAACAACAAACTAATAATAATTCATCTGAGGCTGAGTGCATAATTCAATGGTAAAATGCTGCCCATTCGTGTTCAAGGTCCAGAGTTCTGTCACAGCATGGAGAAAAAGAAAGCAGTGGGGGCAGAAGTGACAGTGGGAAGACAAGGACCCAGGACATGGCTGGGTTGGTAGAGGGCTTGCCTAGCATGTACAGTGCCCTGGGTTCTGTCCCTGGTATCACAGAAAACAGGTATGACGGTAGATGCCTATAACCACAGCCCTTGGGAAGCAGATTACAAGTTCCAAGTCATCTGAACAAAAATCTGTCCCTGAAGTATTTTGAAATGAACGCTATTAATGTTCTAGAACCCAAGTGTAGTGGTTTGAATAAAAATGATCCCCATAGGCCCATAGGGAGGGAGGAATACTATTAGGAGGTGTGGTCTTGTCAGGATAGGCGTGGCCTCCAAAGAAGTGCATCATTTGGGGTGGGTTTTGAGGTCTCAGAAGCTCAACTCAGGCCTACCGGCTGACAGTCTCTTTCTTGCTGCCTCTGGATCCAGGTGCAGAACTCTCAGCTACCTCTCGGGCACTATCTGCGTGTGTGACGCCATGCTTCCCACCATGATGCTAATGGATTAAACTGAGAAACTGTTTAGTCCCATTAAACGTTTGCCTTTCTAAGAGTTGCTGTGGTCCTGATGTTTCTTCACAGCAGTGAAAACCCAACTAAGATCCCAAGTGAACTGGTTGAACTGAAGGAAATAGGTTACCGAGTGACTCTAACTTCTCAGGAAGGGACTTCTCCTTCCTTGGCTGCAAACTAGAGTGAAGAGAATGTAAAAAGTATCCGTACCTGAGCCTATGCCAGATCGCCTAAGTTGGCAGCCAGGTAGCTGTGAGTGTGTACCTGTTCAGTCACCTTTCTTGATATCTCTTGGAGACATGGAATGGGCACCTCTGACCTCCCCTGCTCTAGAATGCCCTAAGATGCTCTAGATGCGTCAGAGGCAGACCTCTTCTTCCAGAGCAAAGGCAAGTTCACAGGGATCCCTCCACATTCTGAAAGGATGGACAAGGTAACCAGTAAGTTGGTCGGCAAGGTATCAACTTCAAAAGCAAAGAGTTCAAGTCACTTTCCCTGTGGCTAGAAACCTTTAAGATGTTACAAAGCAAACCTTTATGCTCCAAAGCAGCTTTGAAGTTTAAAATGTAAAGCAAGCAGGGTGTCACCCTACGGAAGAGAACATTTGAAATTCCCAGAGAGCTTGTCAGGATTTCAAAGGAGAAGAATAACAGGTGAAAACTGACTGATGTCTAGAGGCAGCAAGGGCTAACAGGACCACAGTCCCCCCCAAACCTCCAGGTCTCACTGTTTTATGCATAGAAATGGACAGTTATAGGACTGGAAGGCCAGCCTTCTGCCAGATAAGGGAACTGTCCAGAACAACTCCTCTGTAGGGACAGAGGAGTTGAAATCTACAGGAACAGTCTCAGCAAAAAGACCCTTAATGTCATCTTAGAATGGTCCACACTACTTGTCATGTGACACTATTCCCCAGGGAGATGTGAACAAATATATACTCACCCCAGATAAGGAACCAAGGACAGACCACAATTCAGATACCACCGGAGATCAACTTGGCAAACCATTGAGTTATATACTGCATAGAAGAATATGTCTGAGGTGTCACTTATAGAAGCAGAAATTACTCAGAGACAGCTGCATCAACAGAGCCCGCCCAGCATGGGTGATGGCTCATGAAAACTATAGTGCACTGTACAGCCTTCAGGCAGCTCAGCAGGTGGAAGAGTGTCCTTTCCTAGTAGTTCAGTTGGTCTGAGACTCTTCCAGGCAGCTGGTCTTCTCTGAGTGTCTCTCTGTTCTTAAGGCTTCTGCTTGCTTAGGGACAGAGGGGCCTAGTGAATCTGGTCAGTTTCAGGGACTTTCTGAAGCTTAATTGTTCACTTCCTTAGCTTGATGAGCTTCTCTGTAGAATGGAATGTTTCATTTCCTTGTAAACATCTAAGAAACTGTCACACAACACCACTTAAATAGAACTGGGTGACTTAGGCAGTGTCCTTTAGGATGCCCTTAAAGTAGCACAATGCTGCCCTGATTCTGTGTTAGAGCACCTATACCTGTACAAGGCACAAACCCTCTCTCTTCTGGTTGAACATTTTTTTTCTTTTGTTTTCTTCCCCTTGTTGGTGTAAGATGGTTTCCAGAGTCCTCACTACCTGGTTGTTCTCTCCAATCTGTCAGTGTGCTTCTTAAAATCTGACACTCAGAACCAAACACTGGGTATGAAATGTCAGATGCATTGGATATATATGTGGTGGGGGGGAGGGGAGGAGATGCTCCTCTGTAATTAGAAAGGAAGCCAATCCAAGGCTAGGTCACCCCTGGGTCAGTGGCATAGGCTGAGGCCAACTTTGAGAAGGTCTCTCTCAGGGATAGAAAAACTATGTGGTCAGAAGAAAATAGCTAAGGGCTAGCACCAATTTGTGGCACCCAGGAATAGATATGAATGCTGCTTTTGCAATTTACTCCTTTAATTTTTATTAGTAAACATTATAAAAATGTGTGTGGTCTACTCAGGTATAGTCTATGGAGGATAAAAATGAGGAAGGCCACAGGAGTGAGGGAGAGAGAGGGAGAGACAGAGAAAGGGAAAAAGAGGAGAGGGAAGAAAGAGGAGAGAGAAGGGGAGGGAGGGAGGAGAGAAAGAGAGGGAGGGGACTGGCCTTGCTGTGATGTTGGCTGAAAACTCAGAGGTTTCGATGTCAAACTAGAAATGATATAGGTCACTAGCTGGTCCTTAGCCAGAAGCTGGTAGAATATTCTAGAAGGCAGGCAGGGACTTAGAGCAATAGTGGGTATTGGCTTTGGTCTCCTGATCTCCTGCCTGGAACATGGGGAAGTTCAGTGTTCTGAGAGAGCAGGCCGCAAGCCAAGGTGGTGTCCCCAGAAATATATCTCTGCAGCTCCTCTTGGAGCAGGAGGGTGGTTCTCTTAGCTTTCTTGCTCACCTGTTCCTTGTCTTGCTCCAGAGAGACAGGGCTCTAAAGAATGCTCTCAAGCAGTGGTTCTCAACCTGTGGGTTGTATGGGGAATTGCATATTAGATACCCTGCCTATCAGATATTTACATAGCAATTCATAACAAGCTAAAATACAGTTATAAAGTAGCAATAAAATAAATTTATGGTTGGGTCACCATAACATAAGTAACTGTATTAAAGGGGTCGCAGCATTAGGAAGGTTGAGAACCACTGGCCTAGGCCTAGGGAGTGCCTTGTCTACAAGGCACGGTGTCAGACACATGAAACCCCCCCTCCCCCCCAGCACTTGGGAGGTGGAGGCAGAATGATCAGGGAGTTCAAAGTCAGCTACAAAGCAAGTTCTGGACCAGCCTGGGCTACATGAGACCCTGCCTTGAAAAAAAGACACAACAGAAGGAAACAAAGAAGGTTTGGTCTGGAAAGAGACAAGACAGGGATTACTGAGGGTAGTGGGCCAGCGCCGCTCTGACCTTCAGCAGGAAGCAGCTTGGTGAGTGAGTGCCAGTCCCACAGCGAGGACAAAAGCCGCGGTTCTGCACCCTCCAGCAGGAGGCGGGCCACGGTGCAAACGAACGGTGACGTCATCATTTGGCTTGCTCATAATTTCTGCAGTTTGAAAGCTGAACCTGGCGGCTCCCCCCCCACCCCCATGGTGAAGATGTGTGTATCTTACAGCAGACCAGGCTCCAAAAGGAAGCTCAGGGGAGGGCTACAGTCTCCGGAGGTCCCGGGGTAGGGACTGTCCCACAGGAGGGCGCCTCTGAGCCCAATAAGCAGCAACTACCAATTCTTTTTGTTTCTTTGTTTATATTTAATCTCTAACACGTCACCACCTACAATGACTTTATAATACGAGATTTCCTGGTTTTGTGAGTGGCTCATAATCGATCAGGAAGCATTTGCTCTACTATCCCTCCAGGGCCACTGTCTCCTGGAAGTAATCTCCTAAAATAAAAAAAAGAAAAAGCACAGACAAGAAAGGTATGTGAACCGAGGGCACAAGTGGTGACGAGGGACGAGGGTCGTTGTTTGTTTCGTTTTTTTGTTTGTTTCTGAGATACCTGAGTGTGCAGAGGTCATGAGACACTGTCTCAAAATTAGACGAATACAGGGTGTGTGGGAGGGCTCAGCCTACAAACACCACCCTCAAGGCTGATGACTTGAGTTCAGACCCCCAGAACCCACATTCTAGAAGGAAAGAATCATTCCTGCAAGCTGTCCTCTGACCTCCATGCACATGACATTCATGTTCTTGCCCACAAACACACAAGTAAAATACATACTAAATATAACAATAAAAATGTTTAAATCAAGCCTGGTGTGGTTGCTTATGCCTTTAATCCCAGCTCTCGGGAGGCAGAGGCAGGCTGATCTCTGAGTTTGAGTCCAACCTGGTCTACAAAGCAAGTCCAAGATAGCCAGGGGTATTCTACAGAGAAACCCTATCTCAAACAACAACAACAAAAATTAAAATCACACAAACATAACAAAAAGGAAAAAAAAATATAGAGGACTTCCATCAATATCCAGTCACCTTTTGGAGGGGGAAAATACTACAGCAAGCTCAACCAATTATTTAAATCTGCACCCCCTGATGCTGGACTTGAACCTATGCCCTTCATAAGCACTCTCCCACTGACCTACAGTCCTAGCCTACACCATGACTTTAAACATTGGAAGCTGGCATCCAGCCCGAGTGGATCTTCACAATCTCTGATAATTCTAACACATAGCCCAAATGCTGCCTCCTAAAATCCAGTAATACCAGGCTCACCTTTGAGAGGAGGAGGCAGGCTTGCAAATGGACTCTGTGAGATGAGCAGCGGTGTTTGAGGAGGAATTTAAATTTGCTGAGCATGTGCGCCTGTCCAGAGTCACAGGGAGCAAGATATGTTTGTTCATTCATTCATGCATGGGCTTGTTTAACAAATATTTATTGAGGGCAACTCTGTGTCCACAGTGTCTGTTTGGCTTTCAGGTCTCTCGCTCTGTAGAGGGAGGTACAGCATATTTATTTATACGCTATGAGAGGCAGGGTAGTCCTGGTTAAGATGGCACATGCCTCTGAAATTTCATAAGCTCTTGGCAGCTTCCATGTGTACAAATGCAGGCAGGAAATGTTGCATGCATGGGTGTGATTAGACCACCCGAATACAGGCCTGCTCAGTGTTCCCACTCTTTATATTCAAGTGTCTCCATCGTTCTCTCTTTAAAAAGATTTATTTTATTTTTACTTGTGGGGGGGCAGGCGCGGGGAGCTCACGTGTGAGTACAGTTGTCTTCAGAATCTAGAAGAGGGTGTCTGATCCCCAGAGCTGAGGATTGCAGGCAATGTGAGGTCCCAGCATGGGTGCTGGGAACCAAACCCACCTTTTGCAATAGTAGCAAGTGCTCTTGACCACGGAGCCATCTCCCTAGTCCTGGCCCCATCTCTTGACTCATCAGCTACTCTTTCTCTTTTATTGCAAGAAAGGAGTGTGAAATACTAACCTCTCCAGGTGCATCCTCAGGCCCTTCCCATTCTGATGAACTTGAACCCTTTCTCAACCAACCAACCAACCAACCAACCAACCAACCAACCAACCCTGCTCCCTTGCCAGGGTCTGGTAAGACTACCTAGTCTCGCCCTCGCCCTCTTTTCTTACACAAATACCCTTGCTATCCTGCTACTCTTCAAACGCTAAGCTTTTCTATTTCCAGTGGCTCCCGGCTTTCTCAGAGTCTGCTTTGTCTCACTTTAGTCCACCCCTTCCCTGGAGACGCTACAGATCTTCTCAGTGAGACCAGAATTGCAAAGGTGACTTGTGGCTTTTCAAGAGAGAGCATTTCCCCTTGGCTGTCATTCTCCGCTTCCTTTAGAGATAAACCTCTCAGTTCCAGCTGTGTAGCAGACTGTTGCCCAGGTTCCCTTGTGCTAGTTGCTGCCATCTTTGTTTTTCTGGGGTCATCTCCATAAAAGGAAGGTAGACACTGTCCATGTTTACTCTCTTTTATCTCCACAGAGACAGGGAGGTGAAAGAATATCACAACTGATCATTTTAGACCTGAGATCGGACACACCAGGAGGCGGCACTGGGTCCCATTACGGATGGTTGTTGAACTCAGGAGCCATCTCTCCAGCCCTTTAGAAAGATTCTTACCTGAATCCCATCTTTACTGCTTATTCACTGTGGGGCCTTTGATTATTTAACCCTTCTGCCTTAATTTCCTCATTAACAAAACGGAGTATAAGAGTAATTATCTCACATGAAATCGGGGTAAGTACGGAGATTGGGGTAGATCTGGGGGGTATTGAGATGGATTGGGTAAGTATGACCAAAATACATTGTATATAATTCTCAAAGAATTAACAAAAATATTATACTCTTAAAAAGAGTGATAATTTATTTCTCTGCAAGTGAAAATGAGCCAACTCAAGCCAGATTAATATATATATATATATATTCAGGTTTATTGAGAAACAGATCTTGGGTAGGGGAGTTCACTGGTCAAAATGAGGCCAGGGAAGTCGCCATAGGGAGGGAGACTGAGGGGAGGGGGAAGAGAAAGAGAGCGTGCAAAGAGTAGGAAAGAAGAGAAAGAAAGAGAGCAAAACGTCTGGATAATATATGGAACAGCCTCTGGAGGAAGGGCAGCCCAGACCCTGGGTTGGAAAGTTCAAGGCTCAGGGCGTGGTTTGCCAGGTAAGGACTGAGGGATGCTGGGAGAACCTGGAGGCCAGGTCTGCTTTGGTATGTAAAATATGCACCTCAGCTCCTAGTCTGTGTCTGAAACCCAGCAAAGAGAATTTATCTCAAAGCACTGCTGTAAAGATAAATGAATGGATCTGCAGCTTTCAGAACCGAGGCTGTCCTGGGAAAGGCCTGTGTGAAGTATTTCTTTTTTCTTTTTCTTTCCAACATAAAATTTTTATTGATTATCTAGGAATTCCACATAATACAACCCGGGTCACACTCACTTCCCAGTCCCCCACCCTGCCCTCCCCAGGAGAAGTATTCCTTTTTTTTTTGTTTTGTTTTTGGTATTTGCACCTGAGGACACGGGTTCCATTTTCTGGCCATGGCTGGCCCAGACATTACCTCAGTCTGACAGACACCTCAGTGCCGGTGTGGCGGCTAGAAGGATGCTTGGATTCCTCATCTCTCCCCAACTTCAGCTTCAGAACATACGGGGCAGCTGCGTTTTCCCTCGTACCCGTTCTCTTTAGATAACCAACTCTATTCCTACCTTTTGCTCGAGGCCCGGATCTGCCTTTTGAACTATGTCACCTAGGGCACCCGTGCCTCCCTTCACTGTACCCTGTGTCCCCCCTGCTGGGTTCCAGGGTTTGGTGGGATCTGTCCCTGTACTGCGGGGCAGATCCAGAACGATGATTCCCAGATACTGCTCAGAGGTTTTTCCCGGAAGTATCCGTTTTCTTCTGGATGATCGTGTGGAATGAAACCTCTATGGATTAGGAAGGTGACCTCTGACCCTGAAATCTGACCAATCTGAATTCAAATCCAAGCTGCCCAAGTAGGCAAATTCTTTAACTGTTCAGAGTCTCTTAACAGGCCAGGCAGTGGTGGTGCACGCCTCTCTAATCCCAGCACTTGAGAGGCAGAGGCAGGCAGATTTCTGAGTTCGAGGCCAGCCTGGTCTACAGAATGAGTTCCAGGACAGCCAGGGCTATACAGAGAAACCCTGTCTCAAAAAGACAAAAAACAATATATAAGTTTGCTAGGTTTGTGTGTGTACCGGTGCATTCTGGGTATCAAACCTGCAGAGCCAAGTGCTCTACAATTGGGCAACAGTACCCCAGCTCCAATTCAGGTATTTTAAATAATAGACAGAGGGAACCAGGCTCCCAGGAGGTGTTCACTAAATATCTATTTTTATTTGCTTATTCTATTTACTTGTGCTCTATTTTTCTTTCCTATGAACTGTGGAGAGAGGGGCTGACGGGCCATTGTCCTGACATCCTTACCTGTGAGGAAAGCTGCTTAGCAGGGTTGCCACCTGGGGCAATGATTTAGAAGTATTAGGGTTTAGCAATGAGTTTGTGCTGAGCTGCTCCCAGAAATGAACTGATGGCCGGGCGGTGGTGGCGCATGCCTTTAATCCCAGCACTTGGGAGGCAGAGGCAGGCGGATTTATGAGTTCCAGAGTTCGAGGCTAGCCTGGTCTACAGAGTGAGTTCCAGGACAGCCAGGGCTACACAGAGAAACCCTGTCTCAAAAAAAAACAAAAAAAGGGCTGGAGAGATGGCTCAGTGGTTAAGAGCACTGACTGCACTTCCAGAGGTCCTGAGTTCAAATCCCAGCAACCACATGGTGGCTCACAACCATCTGTAATGAGATGTGATGCCCTCTTCTGGTGTGTCTGAAGACAGCTACAGTGTATTCATATATAATAAATAAATAAATCTTTAAAAAAAAAAAGAAGAAGAAACGAATTGATGTAGTCTCGTGATAAAGATGAGCTCACTCCCTTCCCTGGCCATACCATGTGATCAGTCTTGCATCTGCCTCTCCTTGTAACTTAACTTTTTTGGTTTTCTATAATGTGTTCCTGAAAGATACACACTATAAACAGTTACTGCCCTTTATACTGCTAAAGCCTCATGGCAGACAAAGCAGAAGTAGCTAGCTACACCTTATACCTCTGAAAGCAAGCAAGCCTAGGTCTAGAAGATGTCAGGTAGACTCTTGTCTGTCCCTCAAAGGAAAGGCTGAACTTTCTGAATAAAGAGAACCTAGCTCCCTGCAGTGTGACTGTGAATGAAGTCTCCACATAGTGCATGAGGTATTGCACTCAGATATTACTGAGGACGGGAGTCTAGTTCTGTTGTGAAGTGTATGATTAGCATAAACACACAGACAATAAGTGAAAATGTAATGGACACTCTGTATTATGGGGGGGCAACCATAACCAGGAGGGTAGGAACAGCAGTTGCTGGTGACAGGCTCTATTCTAGAAGGGGGAAAGGGGACAGCATGGGCAGAACTAGTGCCCACTTGTGAAACAAACCAGATTTTTGCACAGGGCTGGTTTTAGTAAGTGCAGCAGCTGGAGTCCGAGGCTGGGAGCCATCAAGGGCCGGGGATTGTCTCTCTGCTTTCCCTGCTTTAGAGAATGCTCTGACAGAGGCCTCTACATCCCACTGTCCTCAGAGAATGGGACTCTGCACGCGGCCTGCATTCATTTGCCCTTTGAAGCGTCTTCTGAGAAACGGAGCACCGAGTGGCGAAGAAGACACAGACAAATCCGCACTGAAGTGCCTAAAGTATAACCCAATCTGGGCCAAATGTAGCCCACAGGATCCTAAAAATGAGACATGTGGGCTCCTCCAGCCTCTAATTACATGGTGAGGATGACGCAGATCGGCTACAGCCTGGGTTGAGAGCACACAAAGCCTGCAGCCTCTTTCGTTATGGGAGGTGGGGAGGCAGTCTGGAGAGGAAAGAACAGGGCAGAAGAAATGTCATTCTTGTCAGCATGAACATGTGTGTATCTACTTACTGGAATTGTTTGTTGGTAAGATTTTTAAAGCACTCAAAATGGCCTGTGTTTTATAAAATGAAGCTAAAACAACATAGCTTCACATTTCTAGACTTTAGGGGGAATGCAAATTAAAAGCATAATATGAGCGAGCCAGGTGCACTCTGATCTTGTAATCTCAGCAATAGGAAGGCTAAGGAAGCAAGATCACTCAGGCCAAAAGTTCAAAGCCAGTCTAGCTTGACTACATGTCTCAAAACTGAGCCAGGCTCTGTGACACATGCCTGTAATCCCAGCACTTGGGAGGCAGAAGCAGGTGGATTTCTGTGAGTTTGAGGCCAGGCTGGTCTACAACTTGAGTTCCAGGTCAGCCAGGGCTACACAGAAAAACCCTGTCTTGAAGCAAAAACAAAACAAACAAAAAAATCCAACCCCCCCCCAAAAAAAAACAAACACTACCACCACCACCAACAACAAAACTCATTCAATTTGCTGTCTAAAATTAAAATTGCTGTCTGATGTTAAAATATAAAGTAACTTTTATTAAGGAAACTTCCCTTTGCAGCAAATGTAGACCACTACAGAAAGCCACAACCAATCAAACACAGAGTTGTGGATCTTGGTCCCAGTGGACAATATTCTACATCTAGGGCTCAGAGACCATTGTGGACAACTGGGCAGAAAGGATGTGAGAGCCAGAGAAACAGGGAGTTTGCTATGTGATTATGTCTCCTAAGAATGTCAGAATCTCCACCCATAAAGTCCTACGAATATGACCACCTAGGCATGAGCTAGACAAGGAAGACACCAATAGACATTACAAAGTAAACGGGGGTGGGGAAGCCACAAGGTCTTGACCCTACACAAACACAGACAACTAAGGAATGCTGACATCAGGAGAGATAATGTTCCCCAGTAAAAAAGCACACCAGTGACTTACCCAGTACCAAAAGGCCAGCCCTGAAAATGTGTGTCCTGGCTAGTTTCATGTCGACTTGACACAAGCCAGAGTCATCAGAGAGGAGGGAACTTTGACTGAGAAAATGCCTCCATAAAGCTGTAGGCAAGCCTGTACAGCGGGGGTGGGGGGGTGGGGGGTGGGGTGTTTAAATTAGTGATTGATAGGGGAAGACCTAGCCCATTGTGGGTGGGGCCAACCCTGGCCTAATGGTCCTTACATAGTTCTGTAAGAAAGCAGGCTGAACAAGCCACAAAGAGCAAGACAGTAAGTGGCACCCCTCCATGGCCTCTACATCAGCTCCCGCCTCCAGGTTCCTGGTCTGTTTCAGTTCTTACCTTCCTTCAATGATGGACTAAGATGTGGATGTGTAAGCCATAGAAACCCTTTCCTCCCTAACGTGTGTTTTGGTCATGGTATTTGTCAAAGTAATAGAAAAACCCTAAGACAACAGGCATTCAAGAAATATTATACAAACGGAGTAGGTTTTATTGAAATGTATATATGCATAGCAATGACAATAAAAATAATAAAACAATAACAATAAAAAGGGAATGAATTTGGAAGAGGGCAAGGAGGGATATATGAGAGGGTTTGGAGAAAGGAAAGGGAAAAGAGAATTGATGTAATTAAATTATGAACTGAAAAAAAATTTGCAAAAAACCATAAAGACAAAATTCTGAAGCCTCCATGGCTGTCAGGGATGTGAAACGACAGAGCAAACACAGGAAATGTAAACTGTCTTCCTATCAAAGGGTTAAATAAGACAAAACTCCATTTAAAAATGTGAAGAAAAAAAAAAAAGCTGGGTGGTGGCACACGCCTTTAATCCCAGCACTTGGGAGGCAGAGGCAGGCGGATTTCTGAGTTCGAGGCCAGCCTGGTCTACAGAGTGAGTTCCAGGACAGCCAGGGCTACACAGAGAAACCCTGTCTCGAAAAACCAAAGAGAAAAGAAAAAAAAAAATAGGAAACTATTAAAAAAATAAAAATAAAAATGTGAAGAAGACACTTGGCATAAACTCAAATCTGAGCAGGGTCAGCACTTTTTGAAACCAAAATACATGCTCAAGTTTCATTTCTCCCTGGAAACAGCGCCAATCTGTATAAGCCAATCCTATACAAATGTGCTGCCTAGGTTTCTATCACTTGACACAAGCTAGAGTCATCTGAGAGGAAAGAGCCTCCATAAGTCGGACTGTGGGCAAGCCTGTGGAGGGACTTAATTCTTAATTAGGCACTGATGAATGAGGCCATCTCTGGGCTGGTGGTCCTGGGTTCTATAAGAAAGCAGGCTGAGCAAACCATGGAAAGCAAGCCAGTAAGCAGCACATCTCCATGGCCTCTGCATCAGCTCCTGCCTCCAGGTTTCTGCCCTGCTTGAGGTCCTGTCCTGTCCTTCAGTGCTGAACAATGATGTGAAAGCGTAAGATAAGTGAATTCTTTCCTCCCCAAGTTGTTTTTGGTCATGGTGTTTCATCATAGCAATGGCAACCGTCATTGTGTTTGCTTGCTTGATTTAGCGTGGCTCCACACCCTTCTGCAGAAGTAAAGCTTTTTGCCTTACTGAAATACTTCAAATACTTCTGGAGACCTCAGACCTGATTCTTACAATAGTCACTTTGGAAACAATTTGGCACATATATTTATATATCCCTTAATAAAGGACTTAGCAGTCCTATTCCTACTGATTAACTGAAGAGTTCACCATATCCAGGAGCGGTCCAAATCATGAAACGCTGCTCAAATACTAGGAGCAGAGCTACTGCCACAGGTAAGGAAAGTCATGGAGGAGGCTAAACATGTGAGAGAAGTCAACCCAAGGGGCTGCATGCTTAGCTGGGGTGGTAGCACAGTCTATAATTCCAGAATTTGGGGGCCTGATTAAAGAAGGGTGAGTTCAAGCCCAACCTGGGGTACATAGGGAAACTACTGGAAAAACAAGAACCAACGAAACAAAAGCTTGTTCTAGGATCCTGTTCACATGCTGCCTTTCAAAACCACAGGGACAGGAAGTGATCAGTGGTTGTGTGTGACTGGGGGTTTCGTTTTCTGTGAGACTCAAACCCAGGGCTTTGCACACCATGGGCATTTGCACTACTATTGGGGTACATCCCCAGCTTCGATGAGGATGCAGAACAGGGAGCATGGAAGAATCTGGGGACACGTGAGACTGTCTGGTAATTTGATGATAGCAGTCTGTTACACAATTGTATACATTTGTCAGAGCTCAATGAAAGAGTTTTACCTAAAAAGATGAATGATGCCTCGTGTTCATGGCACACACCTTTAATCCCAGCACCAAGGAGGCAGAGACAGGTAGAGCTCTGAGTTCAAGGCCCATGTGTTCTACAGAGTTCCAGGACAGCCAATAGCCAGAGAGAAACTCTGTTTTGAAAAAAAAAAAATGTTATTCTCTATACATTAAACATCATACATCAAATTTTAAAATATAAATTATGTTTATTTTGTTTTATGTGTGGGGAGATGTGCTTGTGTGTGTGTGTGTGTGTGTGTGTGAGAGAGAGAGAGAGAGAGAGAGAGAGAGAGAGAGAGAGAGAGAGAGAGAAAATTGC
>NW_021620714.1:3547275-3567088 GCF_004785775.1 Grammomys surdaster | reverse complement strand
GTGTGTGTGTGAGAGAGAGAGAGAGAGAGAGAGAGAGAGAGAGAGAGAGAGAGAGAGAGAGAGAATTTTGCCATGTGTACATGGGTACCTGTGGAGGCCAGAAAAGTCTGTAGATCTCCTGGAACTGGAGTTAACAGGTTGCTGTGAGCGGCCAGGCATGGATGCTGAGAACTGGATTTGTGGGAAAGCAGGAAGCACTCTTAGCCACTCTGCTGTCTCTCCAGTCCTCGAAACTGGATTTTAAAAAATACCTCATCAAGAGCTGGCACAATGGCTTAGTGGAGAAAGGCTCAGTGCCAAAGTTAGTGGCCTAAACCCGATCCCCAGGCCCCACATGGCAGGAGAAGAAGAGATTACTGTAAGTCGTTCTCTGATCCATAAACAGTGATATAGTATGCCCTCCCCACCCCCTGCACACAAACAAGTAAATAAAAATAAAAGTATAATTTTCTTTTTTTTTGTTTTGTTTTTTGAGACAGGGTTTCTCTGTGTAGCCCTAGCTGTCCTGGAACTCACTCTGTAGACCAGGCTGGCCTCGAACTCAGAAATCCTCTTGCCTCTGCCTCCCAAGTGCTGGGATTAAAGGCGTGTGCCACCACTGCCCGGCAGAAAGTGTAATTTTCAAGAGCTCTAAAGTTAGAGATTGGAGAGATGGCTCAGAAGAGAGCCTGAGTTCTGTTTCCAACACCCATAAGGTGGCACACAAGCACCTCTAACTCAGGTCCTAGGGAGTCTGGTCCCCTCTTCTGGCCTCCCTAGACACTAAGCACACACATGGTACACATGCACACATGCAGGCAAGACACTCATACTCATAAAATGTAAATCTAAAAGAAAGAAAATCCCTGTAAACCATTATTCCCAGTAGAATGCTGGTGTTATCACCGATGTTGACGTGGGCTAATGTTTGTCATTTACCGTGTGTCAACCATGGTGCACACATTTGAAAGGTGTGCTTATTTATTTATTTATTTATTTATTTATTTATTTATTTATTTTTTGGTTTTTCGAGACAGGGTTTCTCTGTGTAAGCCTGGCTGTCCTGGAACTCACTCTGCAGACCAGGCTGGCCTCCAAGTCAAAAATCCGCCTGCCTCTGCCTCCCAAGTGCTCCGATTAAAGGCGTGTGCCACCAGCGCTGGGCGCTAGTTGATTTTATGCAAATAAATACATAGCTATTAGAGTGAGCATTAGATTAATAACAAAACAAAACAACAACAACAACAATAATGAAAACCTACCATGGCTTCGAGAGGCTAAACACTCCAGATCAAGGAAGTGGGAAGTGGTACAGCTGGGACTTGAATCCAGGTCAGTTTGAACAGAGTCAGCTTACTCTGTCTCTCACCTGAACTCCAGTGACACTTTGGACTGGGGAGTTATGGTGGGAGCTGAATTGTACCATTTGATTGGCAGTGCCCTTCTCCTTCATCCACCAGAGGCCAGCAGCGCCCTCTCATGGTGCCCCTAAGTACCTCAGACGTTATTAGATGTGCCCTGAGGGCAAAGGGCTATTAAAATCTTGAAAAAAATTGTAAAGATGTAAAGACCCACATAGAATGACCACGGAAATACTAAGATCAGAGTAAAACTATGGCCTGTTTGGGTAGCTGGGACACTGTCAATGGGGCCTCTTGGAAGGGGTGACTCCCCCTGAAGTTGATGCATTACACACAAGGCCTAGGATCTATGTGCACAGACAGAGATGGGGCATGAAACCATAATATCCTGGAAATAAACCATGTCAAAGTGCTTTCTCTCCTCATGGTCTTCCTGGAATACTGTTGTCTGAGGGGTCTCATTGCCTAGTACAGTGCTAGGTTGCCTTCAGAAACTGCCTGGCTTCATTTTTTCTGCAGGAAGCCAGTCTTTCTCTTTAAAACCATTATAAGTTACCAAAGGAAGATGAACAAGGTGAGCACTCAGACTAGCTATGCAAAGAAGAGACGACTATGAGATAGTGAGGTGGGTCTTCCTGTGGCATCTGTTCAATGTTAATGTAGGCTTGACAGTTCCTTTAAAGGGACCAGGTCATTATAGCACGGGCTGCCAGCCACTGAGAGCTCGCTATGTTCCCGTAGTCAGCACGGTCACCTCATCAAATTGTGACAAGCACTAAGCCTTATTGCCATTATAAAAATTAATCCAAAGTGATCAGCACGGAACTATAAAACTCCCAGAAGAAAACACATATGTCTTTGGAGCATTGGATGAGTCAATAGTATTTTACGTATAAACTCAAAACTTCAGCAATTAAAACTATAAATTGGATGTTATAAAAGTTTTAAAAAAGTGCTTCTAAAGACAGTTATCAAGAAAGTATGAAGACAACCCACAGAATAGGAAAAGGGACAGTCATATATCTGATAAAGGATTAATATTCAGAATATATTAAGACTTTTTGTTACTCAACAACAGGACAAGTAGCCCAATTTAAAAAATAATAAAAAGCTGGGTGGTCATGGCACATACCTTTAATCCCAGCACTCAAAAGACAGAGGCAAGCAGGTCTGAGTTTGAGGCCAACCTGCTCTGCAGAGTGAATTATAGGACAGCCTGGGCTTCACAGAGAAATCCTGTCTGGCCAAAACTGGAATAAAAAAAAAAGTAAAGCATTTGAGTAAGTGTGGGGGTTTGAATAGATTTAGCCACCCCAGACTGGTGTGTTTGAGTGCTTGGCCCACAAAAAGTGACACTAGTAGGAGGTGTGGCCTTGTTGGAGGAAGTGTATTATTTTGTAGGTGAACTTTGAGGTCCTATGCTCAAGCTCCACCCAGTGTGGAGGAGAGCCTCTCCTGGCTGCCTTCAAATCAAGATGTAGAACTCTCAGCTCCATCTCCAGCACCACACCTGCCTAACTGCTGCCATGTTTCCCACCATGATGATAATGGAGTGAACCTCTGAAGCTGTAAGCCAGCCCCAATGAAATGGTTTCTTTTATAAGAGTTGCCTTGGTCATGGTGTCACAGAAATAGAACCCTAAGACAGTAAGTGTCTCTTAAGATAAACAAGAAGGGTATAGTGGCACTCGCCCTTCATCTTAGCGCTTGGGAGGCAGAGGCAGGAGGATATGTGTAAGTCTGAAGCCAGTCTGGTCTACAGAGTGAGTTTCAGGACAGATAGGACTACATAGTGAGACTCTGTCTCAAATCAAAACAACAACAATAAAAAAAAATCACCAAACCAGAACAAACCCAGAAGAAAACAGCAATAACATCAACAACACCCCAAATAACAAAAAGAAGATATACAAGGGACCAACAAGAACATGAAAAGATATGTAGTGTCCTTTTAAAATTACAATTATTTTATTATTACAATTCGTGTGTGTGTGTGCGTGTGTGTGTGTGTGTACTATGACACAAGTGTGGTGGTCAGAGGACAACTCGTGGGAAGTGGGTTCTTTCTACCATGTGGGTCCTGGGGATTGAACGCGGTCATCAGATTTGGCAGCAAGTGCCTTTACCCTTTGTCTTCAACATTCTAAGCCATTATGAACAAGCAAATAAAATAACCAATAAAGCCAACAACAACAATGAAAAGGACTTATCCTCTAGGATTTTTATACTGATAGAAAGTAAGCGCCATGCAAATTACCTTGTGGTGTTTATACAGTGATTATTAGAAAAGACACGCTCAGTACAGACATGAGTATTGGATTTTAAGTTGGTGTGTAAAGTTCTGCTTTAATATGATGTTTACGAATGTGCTCTGTTTCTGTTGGTGATCCTCTTCCCTCCCTGTCCTCCCCTCTTGTCTCTGCCTGCTGGGTTCTTTCAACTCCTGCCCCCATTTCTCTTTACGTCATGTGGATTGCATTACCCCTTTTCACCCCTGAGATCCTTTTTCCACCTCCTGGCCTCTTTCTAGTTTCAGTACTCCACCCTCCCAAATGCATGCAATTATATAAAAATTAAAACCTAGGAGCCACGTATGAGAGAAAATATGTGGTGTTTCTGAGTCTGTATTATTTTGCTACTTCGCTTAATATAATTTTAATTTCACCCACAATCCTGCAAATGAAGACCTGTTTTGTTTGTTTGTTTGTTTGTTTGTTTTTGAGACAACAGTCTCAGTAGCCCATGCTGACTTTGAACTCATCACATAGCTGAGTATGACCTCAAACCTCTGATCCCTTGCCTTCACCTTCCCAAATACTAGGATCATAGACACACAGCACATCCAGTTTTTATGTGGTGCTGAAAATTGGACCCAGGTCTTGTGTATACTAGGTAAGCTTTACCAACTAAACCACATGCCCAGCCACATTTGGTGGTGAATGGTGAAAACATTCAGGACACAGTTTTAAAAAATGTTTTGATCCATGGGCTCCATCCTTTGGATACCAAGGGTCAACTGGAGCAGGCAGTCATGGTGCATGCCTTTAATCCCAGCACTTGAGAGGCAGAGGCAGGCGGATTTCTGAGTTTGAGGCCAGCCTGGTCTACAGAGTGAGTTCCAGGACAACCAGGGCTACACAGAGAAACCCTGTCTCGAAAAACAACAAACAAACAAACAAACAAACAAAACCGAGGGTCAACTGTATACACAGGTCTAAGTATGGGGTATGAAGAACGATGTAACTGATTTTTTTACCATCTGGCAACCAGCAGGACTGGGAGTGGAATGTGTCTGCCCCATCTACTCATGTTATTTCTTCCCACACTTCCTCTTCCTCCTTCTCTTTCTTTTGGATTTTTAATACAGTGTCTCATGCAGCTCAAGTTAGCCTCAGGCTCACTATGATGTCAAGGATGTCCTTGGACTCCCTTGATAGGATTCTAGGTGTGCTCTACTCATGTTACAGGAAGAAGTGGCTTGGGATGATGGACAGGGAGAAGCAGACATGGTTCACTTGGTGCATGGTGCTTATCTACCATGCATAGAACCCCAGGTTTGATCTCCAGTACCAAATGAACCATGTAAGGCATGGTGGCGCAGCCATCCCAGCACCAGGGAGGGATGTAGAGACGGAAGAGTCAAGAGTTCAAGGTAATAGCTGCCTAGCAAGTTTGAGACTGTCTCAAAAATAAGTAAAAGATTTATGTTAATTTATTCATTTCTTTGACTTACATTTTTGGTAAAAATGTATTCCTTTTTATATATATTTTAATGAAGTTACATAATTTTATTTAGAGTTTTATTTTTAAGTGTGTGTGTGTGTGTGTATGTGTGTGTGTGTGTGTGTGTGTGTGTGTGTGTGCATGTGTCTATGAATATAGATGCAGGTGCTCATGGAGGCATTAATTGGATTTACAGGTGGTTGGTAGCTGCCCAATTTGCATTCTGGGAACTAAACCCTAGTTCTCTGGAAGAAGAGTAAGCACTCTAAACTGGCCCTATGTCACATCATTTTTAATCTTTTAAGTTACCATTGTCAATGAAAAACAAATTATATGAAAATCTTAATTTTAATTAAATTCTGAGGGCTAGAGTGGTGGTTCAGTGGTTAAGAGCACTGGCTGCTCTTCCAGAGGTCCTGGGTTCAATCCCATCACCCACATGGCAGCTCTCACCTGTCTGTAACTCCAGTTCCTGGGGATCTGACACCTTCACACAGACAGATGTGCAGACAAAACACCAATGCACATAAAATAAAAGATAAAAAAATAAGTTATTTGTTTTAAAAAATAAAATACTGAATATATTTTCTAAACAATAACTCTCATAGAAGAAGTATATAATAATCCATGAATTATGTGAGCCCCATAAAACATGCCAAAATTTCTGACCCATTAACAAATTCCTAAATTCTCTTTGATACTTTGTCAGCTTCCATTCATATAAAAAATTTATTGCTTTACACTTAATTCAAATTTTGTCACTTTAAAAATACATTTATTAAAATAAAGAGTACACTGTGTTTGATTTAGGAATAGGTTAGAGTTTGGGGTATAGCTCAATGGCAGAGACACAAAGCCCTCAGTTATATCCCTAATCCTGTAAAAAAAATGTTGTATTGACTTGGTTTATAATTAATTTGTAGGTTGCTAGGTCTGTTATGAAGGTTTTTGGATTCTTGCCTCAGACTCCCTCCATGTTATATGGACAGGACGCCTCTGTCAAGGCCTTTTCTTCATATGTTTCCTATATTCATTTTTATAAAATTTAATTTAATTTGTGTGTGTGTGTGTGTGTGTGTGTGTGTGTGTGTGTGCATGTGTCTACGTGCCACAGCACATATGTGGAGCTTAGAGAACAGCTTTTGGGAGTTAAGTTTTCATTCCAGCATGTCTTTCAGGGGTGAAACTCAGCTTGTCTGTATCACAAAGTGCTTTTTAACCGCTGGTCCATCTCAGTGGCCCTATTCTTCCTGTATTCTGATGAGTATTTACTTTTTTTTTTTTTTTTTTGGTTTTTTTGAGACAGGGTTTCTCTGTGTAGCCCTGGCTGTCCTGGAACTCACTCTGTAGACCAGGCTAGCCTCGAACTCTGGAACTCAGAAATCCATCTGCCTCTGCCTCCCAAGTGCTGGGATTAAAGGCGTGCGCCACCACCGCCCAGCTCAAGTATTTACTTCTTTATGAATATATATATATATTCATTTATTTATACACACACATACACTTCTTTAATAGTGCCATTTATTTGCCTATAAGGGCTTAGGGTCATTATCTATGATGGACCTTCTCATCTTCTGAATTCTTCTCCACCAGTCATAAATACAGTTAGGAATCATCCTGGTTTCCCTACCCAGGTGATTCTAGTTTACTCTGGTAGCTTTGATAAAACACTGATCAAAACTAACTTGGGCAGGAAAGGGTTTATTTTGGTTCACAGGCTATGTCCATGACTGAGGGAAGCCCGTGCAGGAACTCAAGACAGGAGCCAGAAGGGAACGTTGGAGAATTCTTCTTGCTTGCTTTTTTCCTCTGGCTTGCTTAATTGCCTTTCTTATATAGTCCAGGCTCATCTGTCTAGGAATGATCCTACTCACAGCTGACTGGTTTGTTCAATTTCAGTTAGCAATTAAGAGGATGCTTCACAGACGTGGTCAGAGGCCAATCTGAACTGAGCAATTTTTCAGCTGAGGTTCCCTCTTCCCATATAACTTTTGTTTTGTGTCAAGCTGACAGCTGAAGCTGACTATGACACCCTTGTCAACTTTGACACATGTCCCACTTAAGTTTCCTGTTGCTGTGACAAACACCGTAACTAAAAACAAATTGGAGAGGAAAGAATTTGTTGGGCCTTTAGGTTACAGTCCATCTTTCAGGACATCAAGGCAGGAACACAGTGCAGGAGCCTGGAAGTAAGAGCTGAAGCAAAGATCATGGAAAAATGATGGTTACTGTCTTGTTCTTCATGGCTTACTCAGCTTGATTTCTGTATAACTCAAGACTACATGGGTGGCAACAATCTCAGTAAACTGGGTCCTCCCATACCAATCATTAATCAACAAAATTCCCTCCAGATACGCCCACAGGACAATCACATGATGGTAATTTCAGAGTTCAGATTCCTTCTTTCCAGACGACCCCAGTTTGTGTCAAGTTGACAAAACTAACCAGCACAACACATAACATGTCACTTTAAACCATAACCTCTCTTTTCTTGTTTGTCCCCAAAATTTCATGTTAATATCACAATATAAAATACAATGCAACTTTAGAAATTCATCGTTCTTGGCTACACAGAGAAACCCTGTCTCAAAAAAACAAACAAACGAAAATCTTATAGTTCTGTAAAAACTCCAATGCTTGCTGTGTGGCGGTGGCACATGCCTTGAACCCCAACACTTGGGAGGCAGAGGCAGATGGATCTCTGTGAGTTGAAGACCAGCCTGTTTTACAGATAGAATTCTAAGACAGCCAAGACTTCACAGAGAGACACTGTCTTGAAAGCCCTACCCCCAGAAAAACCCTCAAACAAAACAAAACAAAACAAAACAAAACAAAAATCCAATGCTTTAAAAGTTCAGTCTTGCTTTAAAATATTGCTTAACTGTGGGCTAAATTAAAAAAAAAAACATTTAATGTAAAAAGGAGAACAAGAATATAGTTAGAGTCTTATCAATGCAAATCGAGAGCCAGTAGAGTAAATCACATCCTGTAGTTCCATGTCCAGCGCCTTGGACTTACCCATGATCCTCTGGCCTTCAAAGAGCCTGGGAGCTCCACTAGTCTAGCTCTGCCATCCACAGCACACAGAGAGTTTTCAGTCTGTAAGTGTCACTGTCGTTGGTCATCATCCAACAGTCCTAGAATTTCCAATATCCTGGGGTCTCCACAGCAACTGAGGCTGTCTCTTTGCCAACGGCCTCTCCTGGCCTCTCATAATGCCCAGACTCACTTGCTCTCTGTAATCCTTTTATGTTTTCAAAACCAGGATGTGGCAGACTCACTCACTGCCAAGTTCAGCTTCCAGCCTGAGATGCATACTTGCCATCCCCTGGACCACACCTTCCATGTGCTGACTCTGAGCAAATACTTTCCCTCAGTTGGGCTGGCTTCCTACCAACCAGTGGAGTTTTCAGCTCTAGTTAATCAGCATCTAGTGTCCCAGGAAAGGCAAGGCTTTTCCACAAGTCTATAATGAAGAAAATAACACAAACCACCCCCACAGAGTCTTTGCTTCCCACTGAAACTTCACCAGCCAGGCCTCCGTGGTTTGCACCTCTCTCATCATTCCTGTCCCTGAAGCTTCCCTAACAACCTGTTAAGCTCTGAGCACACAACAGTTCTATCCCAGAGTTCTAATTGCTTCCATAATCCTTTCCCAAACATGTTGAGATCTATCACAGTGATACCCCCGTTTCCTGGTATCAGTGTCTTCTCTGATTTGTTTTCTGTTGCTTCAATAAAACACTGGTCAAAAGCAACTTGAGGCATGGAAAGGTTTATTTGATTTAGAGCTTATAGCCCATTATTGAAAGAAGTTAAGACAGGAGGAACTCAAAGCAATTCCTGGACACGGAAAGTGAAGCAGAGGCCACGGAGGAACGCTGCTTGCTGGCTAGCTTCGTCTGGCTTGCTTGGCCATCTTCTTTATGCCTTTCAGACCAGCAGTGCCCACCATGAGCTGGTCCTTTGTACATCAATTAGCAATTAAGACAATGCCTCAAAGACATGCAGTTCTCCAGCTGAGGGTCTAGCAGGTGGCTCTAGATTTGTTCTCAAGTTGACAGCTGAAGTTAACTATGACACAGTCACTTTCCTGTAACTTTTAAAATCATTCTCTGATCGGTCCTTCGCTCTGATCTTTATCATGGCTGCACCAGCCTGGCTCTGTGAGGCTGTGTTACCTCAAACTTCCAAGTACTTCAGTTTGTGAAAGGCACACTGACCTGCAGATCATACCAGAACATCTGACACAGCATGTTTCTGGACAAGCCCACTAGAGTTTCTACCAGAGAATGGTCCCTTTGCTGACCTGCAACTACACTCTGAGACTCCATGACCTAGAGGTGGATTTCAAATTTTACACTTTTTAAAACTGGGCAGTGGTGGCCACGCCTTTACTCTTAACACTTGGGAGGCAGAGGCAGGCAGATTGCTGAGTTGGAGGCCAGCCTGGTCTACAAAGTGAGTTCCAGCGCAGCCAGGGCTGCACAGAGAAACCCTGTCTCAAAACAATCAGCAACAAAAACTAAAAAACAAACCCATAAATAAATAAATAATCAAAATTTACCCATCTTCCCTGAGTGAACTTGGGCATGTTCCTTAGTTCCTCTTGGCCTCTTTTCTCATCTGTAACTTGGTGTAACTTCTCATCTGTAACTATAACTTGTAATTACTACTTTTAAATGAGATTATACAGGTCTAACACCCAGCACTGTAAGCCTAGCCAAGTAAGGACTTAAGAGATTTAAGCCCTCATTATGTTTCTCTCAGACTCATCACTGATCTTCCCTGTCCCTTATAAAGCCCTTATCCAAGTGATTATCACTGTTTCTGAACACAATGTCTGTGACTCACTCAGCTTTCTTTCGACATTTTGTTCCTTTGTGCCTGGTCTGGTTATACTGAGGGTTTGGCTCGTTAACTGTCTCTTGCATCCCACTCCCTCACTATGGGCTTGACATCTGAGTTCTCTCCAGAGACTGCATGACTGTTAAAGACCCTACTGGCGGCCTCATCTTGGCTGATGGGAGAGACCATTACGATTGTGGAGGACTGGAAAGTTGTAGGTTAAGAGCCAAAGTTATTCTTTCTAGGCAATCTCGAACTGTTGCTAGCCACTAGCCTTTTGTTGTATCTGGCATAATCTTGCTGTAGCTGATGGATAAACTTTTGGGATGTATCATTAAGCTTGACTGAACTCTAGCCTCCAGGACTTGTAATGCTAAGAACACTAGAAAGTAACATCTGACCGGTAGGGAAGAGAGCTTTCGCTCTGCTGTAGCTCATCTAGCTGATGTCCCACAATGCAGTTGACAAAGGCATTGAATTATGATTTTCTGCCATGAATTTTGTGACCTTAAAAGCTCATAACCTCTTGTATGGCGAAGCACGTCATTCAGACCTTAGATCTGTGTCTCTGGACCATGGCCACTTATATGTGACTTGGAATAAGCTACTTTCTCAATTTAAAAAGTCACCATATGAGTTTATTATTTTCATTCTTTGTTTCTTGTAGATTTGGATCACTATTTTGTATCAACACTAACTAGCCCACAATGTCAGTCCCTCTTACCAACATCCTTGATTTTCCTCCCTACAACTCTTGCTGAGCCCTTTTCCCCGTGAAACCTTGACTTTGATTCAATGTTACATCTCCTATATGAAACCTGAGCCTCAGAGTGCAGCCAGAAAAACAATACAAAGAGAGCTCCAAACCACTGCCACTCAGTAGTCAAAGCTCCCATGAATTTGTTTCCTTCGTTTTTTTTATTTTTAGAGCTCGTGCGTGCGTGCGTGCGTGCGTGCGTGTGCATGTGTGTGACTCAAAGGATAGCCTTGAGTCCCATACTTGGGAGTACCATCTACTTCTTTGGAGACAGGATCTCTCATTGGCCAGCTGCTCACCAATTAAGCCAAACTGGCTGGCCACTAAACCCCAGGGGTCTGCCCATCTCTACCTTCTCAACACTGGATTGCAAGCATGGCATTTTTATGTAAGTTCCTGGGATTGAATTCAGGTCTTCATGCTTGTAAGACAAACACTTTACCAACTGAGTCACTTTCCCCGACGTTGATGTCTTGTTTGTGAGTGTTTGACTCCACTTAGGTTACATCTTGTTCAGACGACAGGGAATTCCTGCTGTATTAACTCCATTTCCTCTTGACAGGTTATCTCACCAACAGGTGAAACAGAAGTTCCCACTGCCTGCCTGCCTTCTTCTCCACAGACTCCTGCACTGACACCATGCCACATTAGCATACCATTACTTCATACTCTGTGGGAACTTGTATCCTATTTGTTTTCTTGAAGAGCTTGTGTTTTAATTAATCGGTTGATTAATTGATTGTAATACGGTGGATTGGATCTAGGGTTTTGGGCTTGCTAGATAAGCATTCTCCCCTGAGCTAACCCAGCCTTCCCCCTTTTATTTATTTGTGTATGATATATAGTTGCCTGGTGTTTGAATGTGTGGGTGTGCATGTGTGCATGTAGTACACATGCATACGTGTGCACTTGTATGTGTGTGTGTGTGTGTGTAGGCCTAAGCTTGACATTGGGTGTCTTCCTCTATCACTAGCCATCTTGTTTGTTTGTTTGTTTGTTCTGAGACAGGGTTTCTCTGGTGTAGACCAGACTGGCCTTGAACTCACAAAACCTGCCTGCCTCTGCCTCTCAAGTGCTGGGATTAAGTCACCTTGTTTTTTGAGGCAAGGTTTTGTCACTGAACCAGGAGCTACCACTTGGCTAGGCTGGCTAGTTCGCGAGCTTTGGGGATCTGCCTGCCTCCACCTCCTATCCTGAGTGCTAGGGTTATACATGTGCACTACTGGGCTTTGGCGTATACATAGGTGCTGGGACCCGAACTTGGATCTCATGCTTATGAACCAAGTACTTTACCAACAGAGCCATCTCCTCTATTTTTTAAATAAAAGATTCATTTTTAATATTTTTATTTATGTATATATGTATGTATCTATATGTGGATATGTATGTATCAGGTGCCAGCAGAGGCCAGCAGAGGGCATTGATTACCTGGAGCTGTAGTTATTAATCATTGAGAGCTGCCTATTAGGGGATTGCAAGAGCTCTTACTGATGAACCATCTCTCTAGCTCGTCATCCTCTTTATGACACAGGCTCTTGTTATGTAGCCTGTGATATTAGTCTTGAACTTGTTATGCATCCCAGGGTGATCTTGAACTCTCAGTCCTTCTGACTGAGAGCCACTAAATGGTGGCTATACTTAGTATTGTCTTATGTAGCCTATGCTTGCTTCAAAATCAGTATGTCACCAAGGATGACCCTGAAATGCCGATCCTCCTGTCTCCACCTCCCACTTACTGAGATCACAGATGTGGGCCACCAGGCTTGGCTTTCTACTGCTTTTTTCTTTTCAGTCTCTAGCTACCCAATATTATCTCAATACATTCAGATCTCTAAAGTTAAAATCCGCCGGGCAGTGGTGGCGCACGCCTTTAATCCCAGCACTTGGGAGGCAGAGGCAGGCAGATTTCTGAGTTCGAGGCCAGCCTGGCCTACAGAGTGAGTTCCAGGACAGCCCGGGCTAAAAGAGAAACCCTGTTTCGAAAAAACCAAAAATAAAAATAAATAAATAAATAAAAAAAAAAAGAAAGAAAGAAAGAAAGAAAGAAAGAAAGAAAGAAAGAAAGAAAGTTAAAATCCTCAGTCTAGCCTTGACCAGATTCCTTCTTCCTTCCTACCTTTGTCTTTTTCTTCACGTTGAAAACACCCTGAAATCGGGGCTGGAGAGATGGCTCAGCGGTTAAGAGCACTGACTGCTCTTCCAGAGGTCCTGAGTTCAAATCCCAGCAACCACATGGTGGCTCACAACCATCCATAATGAGATTGGATGCCCTCTTCTGGTGTGTCTGAAGACAGCTACAGTTCACTCATAAATAAAATAAATAAATAAATCTTTAAAAAAAAAAAAAGAAAGAAAACACCCTGAAAACGTGTCTATACTGTCTGTTTCTGCCCTTTCATTCTGACTCGTTCTTCAGTCCATCCATCACAGTATGCCCTTTGCCTCCAAACTCTCCACTACCATCTCTTTAAAGCAATGAGTGCTCTCCCCAATGAAACATCTCTTGGCTACTCTTAAAACATTTCAGACGCATCTTCCACTGAAGTCCTAATGCTTGGTTCCTCCTATTCTCTCCCTTTTGTAATCTCTTTCCCTCATGTTGGCTAAAACTAATAACTCCCTTCAAATAAATAAAGTGCGATGGAAAGGCATTGTTCTGTCCTGAGCAGGCGCTATTAGACTTTGTGCTGGTTTGAGAAATGTTCCCTGTAGGCTCTGGTATTTGAATATTTAGTCTTTGGTAGTGGTACTGTGTGGGGATGTTGAGGAGGTACAGCCATGCTGCAGGAAGTATGTCACTGGGGAGAGGTTTTGAGAGTGTATAGCCTCACATACGTCTGGCTTGCTCTCTCTGCTTTGTGCTTGCTTTTGAGGTTATGAGCTCTGGGCTTCTGGCTTCTACCTCCATGCCAGCCATTCCTGAGATGCCTTCCCATCATGATGGACTCTAACCCCTCTGGAACCTAAGTGCAAATAAACTTTCTCTATCTTACGTTGCCTTCAGTCATGGTGTTTTGTCACAGCAGCAGAGCATTGACTCATACAAAAGTGCCTGCTCTCTGTAGCCCTCCTGAGCGCTGGCTAGTTAGATGCACTTTCTCTCATTCTTCTTGATTTTGCTTTGAGGAGGCCAACCCTATACTCTGAGTTAGTCCATGAGAGGCCCACATGAGAAGGAACCTATGTCCTCTGACACCCCTAGGAAAACAGAGTGCTGCCAACTGTTTGGAAAAGGGTTACTTCCAGGCAAGCCTCCAGATGACACCGTGGCCATGGCTGATTAATATTTTGATGGTTAATAAAAGACCCTGCCGCCTTTAATCCCAGCACTTGGGAGGCAGAGGCAGGTGGATTTTTGAGTTTGAGAGTTCGAGGCTAGCCTGGTCTACAGAGTGAGTTCCAGGACAGCCAGGGCTACACAGAGAAACCCTGTCTCGAAAAACAAAAAAACAAACAAACAAACAAAAGACCCTGCAAGAGAGGATCCAGCTACACAATGCAGATTCCTCACCCACACAACCATGTGTAGAGTAATAAAGAAGTTTGGTCTTTGTCTAAGGTCCCTGCCACAAACATAAACCACTTAAGAGTTTTCTGAATAATGTACCCCTACCTCCTGTCTCCCAATCTCTTCTCTCTCCTTTCTCCCTCTCTCCCCATCACCATCTTCTTTCCCCTCCCCTTATATCTTGTCTGACACTGGAGAACTTGAGCTTGCTGGGCAAGCTATTAATGTAAATTTTGATTTCAATTTGACAAAATCTACTATTACCTGGGAGATGGGCCTCTGAGAAAAGCTTAATTGAGATGGAAAGGCTTTCCCACTGTGGGCGGCGCCATTCCCTGACCAGGTTCTAGACAGTTCTGTGGGGAGGGAGATAGTGATATAAAGTTATGTAGCCTGTTAGAGTCTTTGTATCTATCCATCCATCTTCCAAGAAGGGCTATGGAGGGAAACTGAGCAGGTAGAGGGATGGTGTGGACCATTTGTTAAAGCATCAGACAGATGGTGAAAATAGATCTCTTTAAAAACAAGAGGCCTTTAAAAGGCCAGGACTGTGCTATATAAATATTTTGGAGCAAAAGGACCAGTTAGGTCAGAGGCTTTGACCAGGACGATAACTGGGAACTTGAGAGCAAGGTGGCCTGAGTAGCTGGAACAGAGAGAAACAGGGAGATCCCCAGAGAGGAAACTAGTGAGTTCAGACCATGGATCACCTTAACTACTGCAAGGGTTTGGGGTTTTACTCTGAGTACTACAGGGACCTGTGGGAGGGTTCGGCTCAGAGGAGTCACATGATCTCGCTGGCTACTATGTTTAGCACCGGCTGGAGAGAAATCATCCCGGTTCTGTTTTTATCTCTCAGCCCTCAGTCTATTTTTCTCACCTGTTTGTTTCACCTCTTAAATATGCAGCGAGCCATCTGCTTCTCCCAATTTCTGTTGTCGCTTCTCAAGTCAAACCGGCCACACCCCTCATTTTATTATTCATTCAGGTGATGCTTAGGGACTAGCTACTGTGTTCCAGGCTTGGTAACAAGCAATGACAAAATTGCCTTTGTGGCACCTACGCTCTCCCTTGAATTTATTACTGTTATTGTTGTTTTCTTTTGAGGCATGGTTCTCACTATATAGCCTTTGGTGTCCTGGAAAACTTCCTATGTAGAATCTGTAAATTTGGGCTGGCCTCAAATTTACAAGAGTTTCAAACTGCTAGGGTTACAGCACGGGCCTCCGCACTCAGTTTGAATTCGTTACTGTTAAGAGCTTGCCGTCTCTTACATGGCATAAGGCTTCATTTGCTCACTTGCTCATGGTAGTCTCTTCTCAGCCAAGTGGAAGTTTGGGGGCTGGGTTGTAGCCTAGCCGGAGAGTGTGTGCTTTGCAGGTATGAGATCTTAGTTCCTTAGCACCAAAAAAAGAAGCACAAACTCTGCCGTAGTATCTAGTTCCCTCACCATCTATAACCTCAGGGCCTTAGCCAGCTGAATGAATGAATGAAAAACTGCAGCAGTCTTCTGGATGTTCTCACTCCAATAACTTGAAACTTTCTTTGTGGGACCAGAGAGACGGCTCAGCAGTTATAGGCAGCTGTGGACAAACCTAAGGACCTGTGTTTGCTTCCTGACCTATATCACAGAAGAAGAGAACCTATTCCCAGAAGCTTTTTTCTGACTTCCACATGTGTACCATGGTGTGCCACCTCCAATAAATAAAATGTAAGGAAAAATGAATGTTCGCCGGGCGGTGGTGGCGCACGCCTTTAATCCCAGCACTTGGGAGGGAGAGACAGGCAGATTTCTGAGTTCGAGGCCAGCCTGGTCTACAGAGTGAGTTCCAGGACAGCCAGGCTTACACAGAGAAACCCTGTCTCAAAAAACCAAAGAGAGAGAAAGAGAGGAAGAGAGAGAGAGAGAGAGAGAGAGAGAGAGAGAGAGAGAGAGAGAGTGAGTTAGTTCCAGAACAGCCAGGGATTGAGACTCTGTCAGTTGCTTTAAATTAGCCTTATGTGCACCAGTACTTGTTGGTGCTCTCTGATGACATATACCACACATACCACACACACACACACACACACACACACATACATATAAATAAATAAATAAATAAATAAATCTTAAAATTTTATTATGTAGCAATTAAAATATTTTATTGTATACTATACTAACATCACAATGTATTATTTTTATATAACTATATATTATACAATAATTTTTATTGTTAATCTATAGTATTATATATTATTGGAAAGAATACAAAGTTAGATATTTTATATGTTATAAAACTATATAATATAGTGTTAAGTATGTAATAAAGTTATCTATTGTATATAGTGTTATATATAGTACATTCTTATTATATATGTAAATGTTTCCACTTTCTAAGATTCTGAATAATTTACAGACCCCTCAGTGCAGTAGTTTCTTGCACTAGGGCTCTACACAGGCTATTTTCCTTCTCTCTAGTGTTGTGTCTACCACTCTGTTTCAGGTCTCAGCTTCAATGTCACCTTGGGGAAGCTGTTCTGGCTCTGGGCTGGGCTGTATCCTCCTCCAGCATCCTGTGCTCATCCCTCTGGGTTAGTGTGTATTTCCTGGACTGAATCACATGCTTTACTCTTCCAAATGGACACTGTTGGTTCTTTCTGTGCTGGAAGGTGTTCTTATTTGTCAATGTATTTCTACCATCAATTACCAGATGTTCAATAGCATTGTTCTGTGAATCAAAGAACAAATGTCTAGAATTCTCAGTGGAATTATTATTCTTAGCACCAGTATATTCTGCGACACATAGGAAGCATTCAGGGACTACTCTTGTGTAGTGGACAGATGTGAGTCCTGATGCTCACCTAAGCAGCCTTAGAAAAACAGAGGGTGGTCTCCAGTTCCAACGTATTGTGCTGTGTGGCCTTGTCCTTCCTTTCTGCTTGAACAGAGGTCAGAAATGGAGTAAAGTGTAGATCTACAGCCTAGGAGGCTGTGAGTTTCTCCACATGCAAGCCTGCCATGGCAGTGGAGGGGAAGCCACAGCAGATACATGACAGCCTCTGCATTCCTCCTGGGTGCATAGAAGCTATAAGGAAAATATCGCACATTTGATTTAATATTAAAGCCAATACTCCTTGTATGTTTTTAGTACATTTAATGTTATGGTATATATATATATCTCATACACACATTGTACATAGTGTTATATACATATGTATAATATGTATGTAGTGTATATAATACACACGTAATAAATAAATCAGACTTTTATACCATTATCTTCCCTTCTGAGGAGATCTGTAAGACTGGTGACGATGTGCCATGGATAATGAGAGAAACAGATCTGCGACCTTTTTTTCTGAAGCAGTTCTCCGATCCAGCATCTTGGGGAATGTGGAGTAAATGATCCCGCAGATAGCTGACCTTTACTTTTATAAACATTAAAACATTTAAAAACTAAAAAGATGGAAACTTTCCCAGTATACTGCACTCCTACGCTGACTTTCCAAAACAGAAAGTTCCAAATAGTAATTGTCCTTGCCGACAGGACTATCATTGTGTGTGCCAGCCATTTGTATGTCATATCTATCTCTGATAGAGAGGGCATGCAGGGTTAGACATATGCAAGCAGATGCTGTGTGGCCTGAGGCCAGGTGGGTAATGATTTTAGATCATTTATTTATTTTTATTTCATGTGTTTTATTCTGTTGTCTGCATGTATGTCTGTTAATGTGAACATATGAGTTACAGACAGTTGTGATTCTCCATGTGGTTGCTGGGAATTGGACCCATATCCTCTAGAAGAGCAATCAATGCTCTTAATTTCTGAGCCATCTCTCCAGCCCCTGGTAATGATTTTAACCGTAATACTAAAACTTTTCTTTTAAAAAAGATTTATTTACTTTATATATGTGAGTACACTGTTGCTGTCTTCAGACACACCAGAAGAGGGCATCAGATTCCATTACAGATGGTTGCGATCCATCATGTGGGTGTGGGAATTGAACTCAGGACCTCTGGAAGAGTAGTCTGTGCTCTTAACTGTTGAGTCATCTCTTCAGCCCAAAACCTATCTTCTTGTTGTTTGAGTCAGACTCTCATTCTATAGCCTTGGTTGTCCAAGAACTCATTATGTCCACCAGGCTGACTTCCAACTTTCAGCAATCCTACTGCCTCAGCCTTCGGAGTTCTGGGATTATAGGTCTGAGCCACCGAACTTGCCTGAAAGTTATCTTTTCACAAACAAAACAAATCTCAAACCAGCTGGCTTTTGAACTTTTCTCTGTGCACTCCCTCCCTTTTGTAAGGGAAGAACAAAGCGTACAGAGGTGCATAATCTTCCAGAAAGAATAAAATGGCTGCCTCCGGGAAGCAGTATTTATTAAAAAGAACGAGAGCCACTTCACGGGCTGTGTGAAAAGGGATTTGCCTGGGGGTTTAGACACTCTAAATCCTCGCTGTCTCCTGCAGCTGTCTGAGTTTAGTCTGCCCTCTCTCGACCATAGTATTGGAGGACTTTCTGGCCTTCGTTTTTAGGATTTGGGGCACTGGAGTTGAACCAGGCAGAGCTTGCTCTATCGCTGAGTTAAGCTCCCAGTCCTGCTCTGCGGTTCTGTGTGGCTACAAACTCTCTTTAGGAAGGTATGAAATGGTTGCTGCGGGAATAACCAGCCAATGAATGAGAAGGTAAAATAGCCAGCAAGGCTTCCTGTGTTTCCCCCCACCCCCCACCCCCGCCCTCAGCTCTTCCCATGCCCCTCCACAGCACACGGTGGATCTATCTCAGGGTATGTAACCCAGTACCTTGCTTAGCCCTTTTAGAGTCTTTTCACTGGCTTCCTTGTGGACTTTTAATAGACTGAATACTGGCTGGCTGGAAGTTCGAGGTTTTTGTTTGTTTTGTTTTTTTGTTTTCCAAACCAACCAGCTTCTGTGTTGATCTAAACATTTGTTTAGTAACAGGGTAACTTTAATATGCTTTGATACCTTTTTTAAATGTGATGGCTACCAGCCTGCTAAAGAATTTGAGCTCTGGATTCGGGAAGAGATCCTGTTTCTAAGGACAGAGGCCAGTGGATGCCTTCTGACCTCCACACATGTGCACAGGTAAGCACACTTGCGTGGAATGCACACCTGTACACAAAACACATATGTTGTAAACACACTCGCACAATAGCAATAAACAATTGTGTGAAATCTTTATTTATTTATTTTACTTTTTTTTTTATTCTCAGAAATCTTATTTAGACAGAATCTTTTGTAGTCCTGGCTGGTTTTGAATTCCATATGCAACTAAAGAAAACCATGAACACAAGATCTCTCTGCTGCCACCTCCTAAGGGCTGGACTTACAGGCATGCATCACATCAGGCTCTGAAACGTTGTCTGTTGTTTTAAGACTGGTTTGCTTATGCTAGCCCCAAAGTCCTGGACTCAGTCAGTTCTCCTGCCTCAGCCTCTGTAGTGGCTAAAACCACAGGTGCTTACCACCCACACCTGGCTTAAAGAAGTGGGTCTATACACTCTACAAAAATAAAAACTGAATTGACACCACTTCTGCTTAATAGAAATCCACAGTTCTAATGTGTAAAAGAGTAATCAGTCTTCATTTGGTTAAACCCTTGGCAGGCACCAGATTCTTGGTCTCCCTCCTTCCTT
>NW_021620714.1:3538468-3547175 GCF_004785775.1 Grammomys surdaster | reverse complement strand
CCCTCCCTCCCTTTCTTCCTGACAGGGTCTTACTATGTAGTCCTGGCTGGCCTGGAACGTTCTATGCAGGGCTCAGACTCCTACCTTCCTTTCCCTCCCAAGTGCTGGGATAAAGGCATGCACCCCTGTGCTAGCACAGCATAGCAAGTAACATCAGCCTCACTGAATTGGTCAGCCAGAGAGCATGCTCACAAAGAAGTCCTCTGAAAACTGGTCTATATTTTTTTCTGCAGCTTCATTGTTTTTTCCCCTCCTCAGGTCCAAATATTATTTCCATGCTAAACATTCTGCATATTTTCTCACCCAAAGCATATTTCTCATGTTCTTTTCGTGGAGTTGGGGAGGCATCTGTATAGTTTTATGTCTTTTTTTTTGGTTTTTTGAGACAGGGTTTCTCTGTGTAGCCCTGGCTGTCATGGAACTCACTCTGTAGACCAGGCTGGCCTCGAACTCAGAAATCCGCCTGCCTCTGCCTCCCAAGTGCTGGGATTCAAGGCGTGCATGCCACCACCGCCCGGCTAGTTTTATGTCTTTTCTCTCATCCCTATCTACTTGCAAGAACTTTGTTTTCCCTTCTGAATGTATAAATCTTCATTTTAGGAACTTTGGCCTGCTGTGTCCTTAATAGTAATACCAACATATATATAGCATACAACAATGTAACTAGGTATTATTCAATAGTTACATGTATTAACACTTAGTACTCACAGGAGCTTTAAGGGCATAAGGCCTAGTTTTGTAGCCGGGGATACTTAAAGCACAGAGGAAGTAAGTGTACAGGCACTAAGTGGAGAGTAGAGATTTCAACACAGGAGGCTTCGCTGGAGCCTATGGATTTCACCCCATGGTGGTTGCTGGGCCTAGAGGAGAGCGGCTTTATTTTGTTGCTCCTCACATTTCATTTGGTCAATACCAGCCTGGCCTAAGGTTTCAATGTCATTCATTCACTCATTCATTCATTCATACCTTGACTTTTCACTTGTATGCTGACTGGTTTTATGTCAGCTTGACACAGGCTCCAGTAATTTTGGAAAATTTTTTCAATTGAGAAAATGTCCCCTACCAGCTCGATCTGTGGGCAAGCCTGTTCTCCATTCTTGATTGATAATTGATGTGGGAGGGCCCCCGCTTACTATGGTACCAGCTCACTGTGACACCCCTGAGCTGGTGGTCTTGGGTTCTGTAAGAGAAAGCAGGCTGAGCAAGCTATAGGGAGCAAGCCAGTAAACAGCAGTCCTCCACGGCCTCTGCATCAGTTCCTACTCTAACTTCCCTGGATGGACTCCAAGCTGTAAGAAGAAATTAGTCCTTTTGTCACTAAGGGGCTTTTGGTCTTGGTGTTTCATCACAGCTGTAGAAGCCCTAAGATAACTTCTATTTTCCCTTGGATTCTTCCAAATCAAGGCAACCCCATAGCCAATGAACTTTGGTGTAGATGTAAAAAACATTCTGTTGTTGTTAAATCAAACTTAGCAAACAAGTACTCATATTTCCTGAGCCTTCCCTGCCTCTTTTGTGCTGATTAGCTAATGGCATCAGAGTGTGAAGTAGAACTTCCACAGATGGGAGGAGACACTGTCACCACCTGTTGGGGACAAAAGACAGGAGCCATGTTGGCCCTGGTGTGTTACTAGGTTGGTTGGGACTTGGCTCACCCTTTACAAAAGTTCTTGCCTTGCCAAGCTACTTTCTCTTTGTGTGTTCCTTTGTGTGACACTGAGTTCATTCTTTAGGGACTGTGGGCTTTCTTCTGTCCTGGACTCGAGATCCGGCCGATGTTGCATACCTTGAGTAGGAGCAAGCAGGCCATTCAGTTAGTTTTAGAGACAGTGTGCACATCCACATATTATCTGTGAGGGGGTGGTTCCAGGGATCCAACAGATAGAAAATCTGTGATGCCCAAATTCCTTATATAAAATAGCACTGACTCCAGCTCTGGCTTCTTTAATACCTCATACAACATAAGTGCTTATACTGTAGTGTTTGAACAAAGTAGTGTTAGAATAAAGACAAGAGGAACAAAAATCTTTATGGTGAAACAGGTAGTATTTTCCAAATGTTCTTCATTCCTGGTTGATTGAACCCATTGATTGACTGACCTGGAGGGCTGAGTAGATAGCACTGACCTTCAGATCTGATGCTGGGGATTGGGGGGGAAGTGTGCCAGGTAAAAAGGGTGTTTAGGATCAGCACAAGCTAGTGGGACTGACAAAGTTTAGTGGCAGAGGCTCCTTTGGCCCAGTCTTTGATAAGGCCTTGAACTTCATGCAAAAAAAAAAAAAAAAAAAAAAAAAAAATAGCGCCAGGTGGAACTAGCCAACAAATGCCCCGTCAGGCAGCCACATGGGTGGAGAAGGTAGTGGTTCATAGAGTCCTGAGCCTGGGTCCCAGAAAGCTTAGAGGATAGGTTAGAAGTCTAGAGCCCTGGGGAAGTCTTTGGGATTGGGATAGAAGTATACTGCTCCGGGAAAGAAGCCCAGGGATCTAGATCTAAGATCACAAATTCCAGAGCAGGAGTCTACAAGCGGCTGTGGAAGGCTCTGCAATCCTCCACCAGAGCTGTTGCTCTGTCCAGCACTCTGTGGGTTGGACCAGAGGGGGGTGGGAACACTGGTATCTGCACACTGAATCTAGCCCACAGACACATTTTGTCGGACATGTTTTTGTATTCTACATAAGTGAAAGCTGGGTGGAATAGTACACACCTAAAATCTTGGCACTTAGAGGCTTGAGGCAAGGGGATCAAGAGTTCATGGCCACTCTGCGATACAACACACACACACACACACACACACACACCTCACAAGTATGTTGGTGCACACCTGGGGAGGCAAGAGGATTAGAAATTCCAGGCCAGTCCTACTACATAGCAACTTTGGAGCAAATTTTAAGCCAGCCTGGGCTACATGAAACTCAAAACTAAACAAAAACCAACCAAACAACCAACCAAACAACCAATCAACCAACCAAACAAAAAAAAAAAACAGTGGAGGTGGTGGGAGGCTGAATGGAGAGATAGTTTAGACAACTCTTGGAAATGGCCATTCTAGAGGACCCAGGTTCAATTCCCACTACCCACAAGGCAGCTCACAATTGTCTGAAATTCCAGTTCCAGGAGATCCAATACCCTCACACAGACATATGTGCAGGCAAAACACATAAATAAAACACATAAAATAAAAATAAATAAATCACTAAAAAATAGTTACTAGTTCACCCTCAGTTCGGATTGCCATGTGCCTTATTTCTCATTTTCCTGTCCTACCCTGGACACTGTCAGCTGTGCTGAGTGGCTGTGGCCTTTAGACTAGCTGGAGCGCTGTCTCTTCTGTCCCTTTTGCTACCAGCTGTTTCCACATCTGCTATACTCAGCTTGCCTTACCTGCTGGCATGTTGCACATGGGGTTTGCTACCTGTGTGGCTCCAGAACATCTTAGCTTAAGTTCTCCTTCCTCTCAACAGTAAGTGCTATATCCATTTGACAGAAAGATCCTGGAACCATCTCAACAAGGGAGTCAAAGACTAGCAAGATGGCTCAGCTAGCTGGTGGAGGTGCTTGTCATGCAAGCTTGGTGACCTGAGTTCATCTCTGGAATCCACATAAAGGTGGACAGAAAACTGACTTTATGAAATAGTCATCTGAGATCCACAGGGTGACGTGGCATGAACCACACACACACACACGCACACACACACGCACACACACAGATACAAGAAATAATTTAAAAAAAGACACAAACTATAATATTTTAAGAGACTTCCTAAAACACCAATGATAGTCATTTCCCTGTAAAGAAATCTTTCAACAAAAGGTGTCTGTGTATTTTCACAAGCCCATTGATGAAAGTGGGAGTTGGGAGAGTGTGTGTACCACTCAGCACTTAGCTTGGAGGAGAAGCCTTTGTTTTGTTTTTAAAGGAAAAGAGCTAAACTAAAATAACACTAGATTATGAAATGTTATAAAGTCAACTCTGCAGTGCCCTTGAGAATGCCAACAAGGAATGAATGGCTGGATTTCTCAAATCCTGCTGCAGGGTTGGAAATGACAGACGCCTGAGATGCCGCAGTGGGGAACGGCGCGATGGCCTGAGCTTGGTCTCTGGCACCCACATGATGGAGGAAGGGACCTGACTCCAGCAAGCCCTCTTTCCTTTTTTTCCTCCTTTCATTAACAGGCTCTCACATATCCCGAAATGGCCCTGGGCTCACTGTGTAGCTGAGGGTGCCTTTGAACTTCTGATCCTCCTGCCTCTACCTGCTCAGTGCTGTGAATATGGGTATGTGCTATGTCTCCTACTAAGAATAGGAGTTTCTGGAGAGTATGCTGCTGAGCATGATGGCCTTTGATTCCAGCTCTCAGAAAGCCCAGGAGGGAAAGATCTATGTGATTTCAAGGCCAGTCTGGTATACATGTATACATAGCAAGTTCCAGGAAAGCCAGGGCTACATAGTGAGAGCCTGTTTCCAAAACACCAAACCAAACCAAACCAAACCGAAAAAACAAACCAAAACAAAAAGAATGTCTGTATCATATGATACACCAGTTATACTTCTGGGCATTTTACCTCAGAGAAATAGAAACTTAAGTTTACATAGAAACCTATATACACAGACTGGGGCTCTAGTTCAGTAGTACAGCATATTTCTAGCATGTGTAAGGCCCAGGGCTTAATCCCCAGCACTGGTAAAAAACCCACAACTAAATAAAAACAAAATCTGTATAACAATGATCACAGGAGTTTGTGTAATAATTGCAAATAAGCTAGATACAACTTATATGTACATGGGGAATGGATGAGTGGACTCTGGGATATCTGTGTACACAATAGAACACTACTCACCAATAGAAAAAAAATGAACATTTGACATGTGTGGCAAATTATAGGAATCACAAAGGCCTTGCATTTAGATAAAGGCATCAGTAGGAAAAGGTCCCATTAGGTATGGGCTATAGATCAGTGCATAAGGCCTTAGGTTCAGTCTCCAGTACTTCTAGGAAAAATGTCACACACACATATATAAAATATAGATATACACACACATATTACACACATAAATACATACATCACACTCTCATGTGTGTATCATGTACATGATATACATGTGTGTGTGAGAAATGATTTGTGCTTATCTAGCTTTTTTTTTTTTTTTTTTTTTGGTTTTTCGAGACAGGGTTTCTCTGTGTAGCCCTGGCTGTCCTGGAACTCACTCTGTAGACCAGGCTGGCCTCGAACTCAGAAATCCACCTGCCTCTGCTTCCCAAGTGCTGGGATTAAAGGCGTGCGCCACCACTGCCCAGCCTATCTAGAATTTTTGAAAGGACTGAAAACAAAAAGCAAAAAAATAGTAACAAAGAGAATAGTCACCTGATACAAAGGAGCAACATTGATTTTGGCTTGTCCCAAAGAAATGTTGGACATGGTGAGGAAGAAGACCATGGCAAGTGGTAGAGCGAGCTGCTCAGCTCATGGTGGCTGCAGAGGGGAGAGGAGGGTTGTGTCCAGGGATAAAACATGCCCTTCAAGGGCACAGAACCTGCTTTGTCCAAATAGGTTCCCTTCCTAAAGTTTCTACTCTAGTTCTCATTAATATGCCAAACTATGATATTTTAGCAATCCCTTGCTAGGATTAGAGCCCCCAGGACATAATCACCTCACAAGGGCCCTGCCTCTGAACCCCACTGCACCGAGTACTAAGTCAACACATACAAACCACAACAAGTGATATGAGGGGGTTCTTTTGTGATCAAAGAGTGGTTGCTTTTTTGGGGGTTGGGGGTGTTGATTCAAGACAGGTTTTCTTTGTGTAGCCTTGGCTGTCCTGTCCTAGAACTTGCTTGTAGACCAGGCTGGCCTCGAACTCATGTATGTCCACCTGCCTTTGCCTCCTAAATGCTAGGATTAAAGTTGTGCAGCACCATAAGCTGGTAAGGAGTGGTTCTGTCTTCGATGTGGGGACAGACCTTGCTCCTACACAGGACAGAGGTAAATTCTAAACATGAGTGTAGACGTACATAGATTGAAAGGTCATGGATACTCACGAGTTCTGTGGACGTTATGTTACACGCTCTTGTCAATCTGTAGCTGTTGATGTCTCTCCATAGTTTAATGTCACACCATTGGGAGAAGCTGGGGAAGAGATAAACGAGCTGTTTGCCCTGTATTTGTAACTTCGTATGAGTGTACAGTCCTTTTTAGAGTTTATTATTAGGGGTGCCCATGTGGAAGTAAGGAGGGCAACTTTGTGGAATTGGGAATTGATTCTACCTTTAGCGATAGTGGAGCTCAGGTTGCTAGTCTTGTGAAGCAAGTGCCTTCACCTGCTGAACCCTCTGGCTGATCCTTTTTTTTTTTTTTAAACAGTTATTTTTATTCATGCTGTGTGCTTGTGTGTATTATCTGCCATATTTGTGCAGGTGCTCTGGAAACTTGGGCTCTCTGAAAGAGCAGCAAGTGCTCTGAAATGCTGAGCCATCTCAGACAGGGTTTCTTCTGTGTAGCCCTGGTTGTCCTGGAACTTGCTCTGGAGACCAGGCTGGACTTGAAATCAGAGATTCGCCTGCCTCTTCCTCCTGAGTGCTGGGATTAAAGGCTTGTGACATGGGTTCTTCTCCTTATTGTTTTAAAGTGGGTGAGTGCAGGGAAGAAGAAATTAAGATGGAAAGGAAGCAAGCTGAATGGCTGAGACTGGTATTGGGAAGGTAAGCAAACAGCAGTATGAAAAAAAAAAAAGACCAGGAAGTATTTCTAGAGGTTTATAACTTATCAAGAGCCTTCAATCACTCTTACTTTGAAGTCATAGTCTATAGTCTTCTTCACTCTGCCCATTTTAGATGGCTGTTTCTTCATTGTCTCTTAATTATCTTCAGAAACAGAGTTAGATCTATTCCTAGTGGCAACCCTATTCATCTTAGTCCACTGGGTGTAACCCCATGCTTTCAGTTCTTTCTAGTTATTAGCTTCCCCACAGCTTAAAACCTGAAAGTTAGCTTCTTTGCTGCTAGAGGGTTTTTTTCCCCCCCGTTTTAAAAATACATCTGAATTTGATGTCATTGCAGTTGCTAGAAGTTGCCAGAAGGCTGTCCTCCAGATAACTGTCCCTTGCTCTAGCTTGTATCACTGTTTTGTTACAATTAGCATTCAGAATATGCACTGTCATCTTATTAAAATTTATATTTTTTTAGTGGAGAACGCTCATGGAGAGTTTATTGTGAAGCTGTTGGCCTATCCCTGCTTTTCTTAGTTAATTGTTTAAATTCAGCTGAACTTCTGAGCCTCAGCTACTTCAAACGGCATCGTGATTTACTAAGGTTAATGCCTGAGGGAATATTAACCTTGCAGACAGTAATCTAATTCAGTGTCATCACAAGTGCAGGAGTTTGGAGTTTTGCCAAAAAGCACTATTCAAATGAACATTCAAGGGGTGGGGAGGTGGGAGTGACAAGGAGAGAATTCCAGAAATGGTTATGTAGATATTTTAATGTCCTTTCCCTCTCACCTCAAAGGTTATGTTTAAGTTTTGCAGAGAGGTGCTAAATAAAGCCTTGAGATTGTTATGAAGAAATTGTAACGAAGGTGCTCCATCTCTCATTAAGTTCCCAGTGACCGGTCGACATTACAGAACACCTAGCTGACCTTGAACTAATGTGTGGGTACAAAGGTCAGTAACTGTAAATCCTTCTACTGTATAGGCAACTAAGGGTCTTGGTGTTAAAGAGGGCATTCCAAAGAAATGCCGTGATTTAGTGAAGGTCATCAAAGGGCTGCCAAAAGATGGGTCAACTAAGCAATCTTAGGTATGTACAGATTATAACCAAGTCTTTGCTGACATGCAGACCGAGGTTTGGGCCCAACGAAGTCTTGACTGGGATCTCTTGCTTTTTCTCGGTGCCCACATCCTGCATCGCGGTTTGCAGACTCCAACCAGGTTTTCTAGTTTCAAGGGTGCAGGGTTACATCTTCCGGAAAAAGAGGAGAGGCTAGGTAAGACAATAAAAGAAAGATCCAAGAAATCCTGGCTAAACCCTTCATCTACGTCCCCGCCCCTTCCACTTCCCAGGGCCCAGACCGCTATTAATCCCCATTTTTCACTTCTCGGGGTGCTAGGCATGCACCCGGCCTCAAGGAGGGGACGTTCCTCCCAGTAGGTTTCTCAGTTCCGATCTGTTTCAAAGCGTTTTCCTTTCAGGCCCATCAGGGGGACCCCCAGCGCCGGCCCAGCTTCCCCGGCCACTCCGCGGGGCTGACACGCAGGCGCTGGAATCAAAGCCGCGCTAGGTCTGGCAACCAGGTCTCCCAGCCAGGCGAGGGCGGGTAGCCCGGAGCGCTTCCTGTGTGCGAGGCTTCCCACAATGCACCGCGCCGGCAGCAGCGGCGACCGCGGCGACGCTCTAGCCGCGCCATGTCTGCCTCTCGACTGCTCTGGGAGGAGGAAGAGAAGGAGGAAGAGGAGGAGGAGGGGGAGGAAGAGGAGAAAGGCGCAGGGGTGGGAGCTGTCGCCGGAGCTGCCACAGCAAAAGTTCTCTCCCCTCCCCCTCGCCCTCCTCGCCGGGCCCGTGGGAAGGTCGGAGCTGCCGCCGCCTGCAGTCAGTGACCGCGCGCCTCGGCGCCAGCCCACGGTAAACGCTCGGCCTGGCAGGCCCGGGCCCGGGAGGGCGGGGGAGGGGAGAGCGCGGCGCGCGGGGGGGGGGCGCGGCGGCGACGGCCTG
>NW_021620714.1:3535694-3538068 GCF_004785775.1 Grammomys surdaster | reverse complement strand
GCGGCGGCGACGGCCTGACCCGCAGGAGCGGCGGGCCAGCCGGGGGGCGGCCCGGGAGGCGGCGGGCGCAGGCCGCGGGAGCGCGGGGCTGGGGGACGCGAGGATGGTGGGTCGGGGCTTGGAGAACGGAGAATGACGGGGGCGGCGGAGGCGAGCGGGCGGCCTCCGAGGCCTGCGGTCGGTGTCGGGTAGGAAAGAGGTGGGATGCACGCGGGGAGGCCTTGGGGTGCCAGGCTGTGGGCGAGGAGGCCGGCCAGACCCCAGGGCTCTCCACCGTCTTGGTGCAGTGCATTATGCACCGCAGGCCTCGGTCGCTCTTGCTGCCTCGGTGGCTGCAGGGAAGGGCAGGGGCTGGTGAAAGGGGATTGCTTGCAGGAAGCATAGTGGGAGTGCGAAAGGGGCCGGAGGGAAGATGCCGGATAGGTGGAGGAATGCCGGGGGTGGCTGTGGAGCAGTCTTGAGGATTCTGGGGGTGTTCATTGTGCAGATATGTTAGGTGTTTCATTATGGAAAGAACCGAAGCGTTTCCAAGGCAAAGGAAGAAGGCTAGAGTAGTTTCTGCGGATACAGGGAAGAGCGTTTGAAGCCAGAGGAGTGCTAAATATTGGAGAAGATGCAGGGAATGCATAATAGAATAGACAGATGTAGCATAATTATCAAATGCTGGCCCAAGGTCTAAAGAGTTATTCCAGATGGGCCAGAGTGGCCTAGTTCGGAACCTGTTTGGGCTCTTCAGTAGATGACATCCGGTAAGTGTGGGTCCCCGCTTGGTTGGGGTCATTGAGAATTAGTTACTTAGCCTGTAGATTGGTTTGAGACATTTTAGTGCCGCACTAGTGAACTGAAAAATCTTTGAAAGAGACCTTGAGAAACCGCCTGGCCTATGGGAATCCTTGAGGCCACGGAGTTAAGAATTTTAACAGATTGCGAGTATTGTTTGTTACCGGAGGACGGATGAACACTGCCCTGGCAGACACTGGAATAGGAATTAACTTGGCCTGACGGTTTTCTTCTTCACTGCCTAGCTTATATGGTTCCAGAAGAGCTGGTGCCGTATTTCAGCCTAGGCTGCAGGACACAAGATTATAATTGTCCGCGTCGAGAGTTGGTGCATTATAGTCTGGTCTTTGGAGGCTCCATTTGTGGCCCAAAGAAATCTAGTTGAATTGGTTCTGTACCTCGGGTTGGCGGGAGATCCTTTTCCATTCACAATTCCGGATGTACTCTATCACGGAGGCATGGTGTTATTAAAGAAAATAACATCTGCAAGCAAAATGTAGGCACAGAGGATCTAGAATATCTGTGTTGATCTTAGCGTATAAGGAGGTCAGGAGTGGTTATCATGATGCCTAAGGAAACCTGAAGTGATCGGATGAGTATAGGTCTGGTGAGGAGGGACAGTTCTATGTTAGGAAACCCAAGTTCTTTTTGTTGCATTTACTGAATGCACAGTAGACCATATTTTTCAAGAAGGAACACTGGATGAGGACAATGTCTTGTCTTTTTTTTTTTTTTTCGAGGCAGGGTTTCTCTGTGTAGTTCTGGCTGTTCTGGAACTCACTGTTGTATACTAGACTGCCTCAAACTCATGGAGATCCACCTTCCTCTGCCTCCTTAAAGGCATGTGCCACTGCCAGGCTAGAACAATGTGTTAAATTCTATTTGGATAGTATTCATCTTTTGTTATTAAAAGATATTACATAATATGTTGTGATATCACTTTAACTGAAGAGAAGATGAGTATGTTAAATGTGGCAAATCATTTTTATGGAAGTTGAAGGAAAAGAGAATCAGGGGGAGAATGGAGTGAGATTTGGGAGAGGGAAGGCAAACTCAGGTATCGTCCATTCCTTTAGCCAAGGTGCTACTTAATACTTAAGGCGGGGAGATTAATTTTTCTTATAGAAATAACTGGAATTTTTATTTTAAAAAAACGGAAAATTTCCTGTCAGCACATTTAGATTTTCTCACTTTTAAAGATTTTTATTTTTATTTATGCATATTTATTTGTCTGTATGGCGTATGCCATGGATGTGAAGGTAACCAAGGATGTTAGAAGAGAGTGTTCGCTCCTCTGGAGCTACGGCAACAGGCAGGTTTGAACTGACTGATGCGGGTGCTGGAAACTGAACTTGGTCCTCTGGAACAACAGGAAGCAGTCTTATTAGCTGCTTCTTTAGGCATTTTAAAAAAGAGCTTATTTGATATGATGCACCAGTTTTTACTGTCATCATGGTATTTGTGGCTCAGTTTTTCTCTGCTGCACTAGTATTGTGTATTGCCATTTCTTTTACTACAGAGCACCAGATACAGTATGTTGTTTTTCTTAGGCAAATAATATGAATATGTATGTAATTAAAAAAAAAAAACGGTT
>NW_021620714.1:3516006-3535594 GCF_004785775.1 Grammomys surdaster | reverse complement strand
AACCCCCCCCCCCCCCCCCCAGTTCGGAGACAGGGTCTGTTGCTGATATGGAATTGGCTTTGTAGAACAGGCTGGCCTCAAACTCAACAAGATCCACCTGCCTCTGCCTTCCAAGTGCTGGGATTAAAGGCTTGTACTACCATGTCCAGTGTACTTTTTTGTTGGTGATCCACCCAGACTGGCCTCTTAAGTATGTAGGAAAGATGACCTTGACTTTTTGAACGTTTTGCCTCTTTGATTTCTGCCCTTACAGTGTGAGTTCCACATCTAGTTTCTGCAGTGCTGGGAACTGAACCCAGGACTTTTTTTTTCTTTTTTCTTTTTTTTTAAACAGGGTTTGTCTGTGTAACCCTGGCTGTCCTGGAACTCATTATGTAGATCAGGCTGTCCAGGAACAATGCTGGAATTAAAGGCCTGGTTGAACCCAGGACTTTTTTGCATCTGAGCTACAACTCCAGCCCACAATTCATTCATTCATTCTTTCTTTCTTTCTTTCTTTCTTTCTTTCTTTCTTTCTTTCTTTCTTTCTTCCTTCCTTCCTTCCTTCCTCCCTCCCTCCCTCCCTCCCTCCCTCCCTCCCTCCCTCCCTCCCTCCCTCTCTCTCTCTCTCTCTTTCTTTCTTTCTTTCTTTCATTCATTCATTTTTCGAGACAGGGTTTCTCTGCATAGCCCTGGCTGTCCTGGAACTCTGTAGACCAGGGGCCTCGGACTCAGAAATCCACCTGCCTCCCAAGTGCTGGGATTAAAGGCATATGCCACCACTGCCCGGCTCCAACAATTCTTTTCTTAACCACATAGTGGGCGTGGTGGAGTGCACCTTTAAGCCTAGCATTTGGGAGGCAGAGGCAGGCAGATCTCTGTGTGTTTGATGCCAGCCTGGTTTGGTGAGTTGTTAGTTCCAGGACATCAAGGTTAAACCAGGGCTCAGTTACAGAGAGAAACCTTGTGTTATGAAAAAAAAAAAAAACCCAAACTACACTTTATACAAAATACCAGTTACTGCATGGCATTTTCATACACGTATATAATTGCTTTGATCACATTGGTCTCTCTGCTGCCTTGTCTTACGCTCCGCCCCACATTTGTCCTCTGTCACAGGCTGCTAGTTCTAAGCATTACTTTTTTTTTTTTTTTTTTTTTTGTAGTTCATGTTTTTTTCTGGCTCTCCCAAGTAGTTGGTAGGTTTTCATCATTTCTGTTCTTTGGTTTATGGAAGTGTGCCACCATGCTCTGCTCCATCATTTCTCTCTTTACCAAAATGACATCATCACTTTGGAGAATGACTGCAGAAGTCAGCTTTCCCTGAGTGAAGTGGTGAATGCCATTGATGTCCTTTAGTTGTCATTCTAATCTTCAGTTATTTTTGTGTATTAGATGTCTTATACTTGCAAATGATGTGCCTTAATAATAAAAATTTTATTTTTAAGTTCAACTTTGATATAATTTTAGGAATTATTGCATGTGTGTGGGCACTTGTGCAGCAATGGGAGTGTGTGTGGAGGTCAGGAGAACTTTAGAAGTCAGTTTTTCAGCTCAACCTTTATGTAGGTTCCAGAGATTGAACTCAGGTGTCAGGCTAGCTTGCATCATTAAACAGCAAAGCACATTTACACACTGAACCATCTCGATGGCCGTACCTAAACCTTGAGTTTTAGAGGCTGAAAAACTCAGTTTAGAGGCTTTAAACCAACTATTTTAGGGTATTTCTCTTGACTTCCCACTATATTAGAAGAGACTTCTAACTTTAAAGACGGAAGAAGGTTTTGTTAAAGTAGTCAGAAGTATTGGGTGAAATGAGAAAGGGAGGCTTGAACCCAAACAAGATCGTAGGAACCAGCGTCTTTGCAATATGAGCTTTGCTGGCTAGAGATGACGAGTTGCTTGAAAGTAGTAATGTTCTTAGAATTACCTGCCAGGTTGCAGTATTCTTTGACAGTCTTCTGGAGAGTTTAGTTGATGAAATGTGGAAATGTGTTAAAATGACCCCTTAATATTTATTCCAGGGGTCTGAGGTGTTCACTCACCCATTTGAGATAGGACCTTGCAAAATTGTCCAGGCTTACCTAGGTCTTAGAATCCCTCAGCCCCTCTGCTTCATTCTTTTGGATTACAGGCACGTATTACATGCCTGGCTATAATTTTTTTAAATTGCACTTATTTAGTGTGTGTGTGTGTGTGTATACAGGTGTGTGTGTCTGTGTGTGTGTACATGCACCATGGTCTAAGTGTGGAGGACAACCTGAGTGAGTCAGTTCTACCTTGTGGGTCTGTGGGATCAAACTTGGGTCACCAGTCTTTGCAGTGAATTCTGTCCCCCACTGAACCATTTCCCTGGCCCCTCACTATAACTCTTACATTTTTATTAAGTAATGGAGTGGTAGGGACATATGGTAGACAAATCTATGTAGAAGAATGGAATCATTAGGGTTGGTAAAATTGCTCAGCTGGTGTTTACTGCTAGGTCTGATAACCTGAGTTCAAGTCCTGGGACCTGCATAGTAGAAGGAGAGCTGACTCCTGCAAATTGTCCACTGACTCTATGTGCAAGTGGCACACGCACACAGAGTAATAATAAGTAGTAAAAAGAATGGAGTCAGTGTTTTCAAAACTGTGTGTGGAGTTGAGGTCAGCACTATAGATATGGGAGTAAGAAGATACTGTTCTCTTTCTTTTAGGAAAGCTTGTTTAAGTAATTGTACTTCTCTTAATGGCAAGATTTCTTTCACATGTAGTCGTGAATATTGAATATTCTATTTTCTTCTGTTCATTATCCCCCCCCTTTTGGTATTGCACATTACATTTAGGGTCTTGTGCATGTTAGAAAAGATTCTGCCGCTAGCCTAGCTGTATTCCCTTTGCATATTTATTTATATCAGTACTCTTCCTTGCCTTCATTTTGAAAATGCCAATTAGGTTGAACCTGTTCTAGAACTTCGACTTCATTTAATCTTTGAGGAAACTGAACAGCTTGCCTTTTAATAAATACTTGTTGCATGATTGCTGGAAGGCATTATTAGTCATAGCACTCCAGAGGCAGAGGCAGGAGGCTCTCTCAGAGTTTCAGACCATCCTGGTTCATATAGGGAGCTCCAGGTCAGTTAGGTCTACATAGCAAACATTGTCTCAGTGAACAAAGCAACACAAGAGTGTGTCTGTGGGCTTGAGTTTGAGAGACTGAAGGACAGAGTGAATATTTGGTTGGATACTCTGCATTTGTGGAAGAAGGTGGAATAGATTAGATTTGAGCTCTAATCCTGCATAAATGTTGAAGGGGTAAGATCAAAGGGCCTTTTCTAGTCAGAGGGTGGTTTAATCTGGTCTGGAGAAGGACACTGGTTTCATTGTGTATTTTCTTATCTTTAGCTGTTTTAAGGATCTGATTTGAGGGGTAGGGAGATGTCTCTGGGAAAGAACCCTTGCTGTGCAAGCATGAGGACCTGAGTTTAAATCCTCAGGACCCATAGAAAAGGCTAGAGTGGTTGCACCTAGGCCTGCAACTCCAGTACTGTGTGTAGGGTAGTGGTGGGAGTAGGGGTAGACAGAGACTGGAATGCCTACACAGTTGCAGATTCACTGAGAGACCTTGGTTCAAGGGAACAAATCAGGAGCCAGTACACATTCACATATTATTAAAACAGATTAAAAAAAAAAAAGAATCTGATTTAGCTAGCCATGATGACACAAGCTGTAATTTCAACACTACAAGAGGTGGAGGGTAAGGCAGGAAGATTTTGAGTTCTGAGTCAGCCGGAGCTACAGTGTGAGACTGTGTTCCCTCTTTTCCCTAAATCCCAAACAACTTGATATAATTTATTTTGAGGAAAATTAAAAAAGAGAGAGTTTTTTTCTCTTTCTTTCTATGAGGTGAGAATAACAGTTGTGGAACAATTCAGTAACTAAGAGGTCAGGAATTGATTTTTAAGTTTTTAAAAAATTATTTATTTTGATATATGCATGCACCACCATGTCACATGCCACCATGCCACAGTGCATGAGTCATGAGTGCAGAGGTCATGGGGCAACTTACAGGAGGTGGTTCTCTCCAATCTTGTAGGTCCTAAGAATTGAACTCAGATTGGGCTGGAGAGATGGCTCAGCAGTTAAAAGCACTGACTGTTCTTCCTGAGGTCCCAAGTTCAAGTCCTAGCAAACACATGGTGGCTCACAACCATCTGTACTGGGATCTGATGCCCTCTTCTGGTCTGAAGAGAATGACAATGTACTCACATAAATAAAATAAATCTTTTAAAAAATATCTTCAGATGAGAATTTTAATGTTTCGTAGTAGTAGTGTTCAGACCTTTTGTGGAACCTTTTAACCTCGAGCACTACTTTATACAAGTATTACTGAGTGTTTGTTGTACACTGTTGAGGGAGGGTTTTTTTTTTTGTTTTTTTTGTTTTTTTTGTTTGTTTTGTTTTTTTGTTTTTTTGTTTTGTTTTTTCGAGACAGGGTTTCTCTGTGTAGCTCTGCTGTCCTGGAGCTCACTCTGTAGACCAGGCTGGCCTTGAACTCAGAAATCGGCCTGCCTCTGCCTCCCAAGTGCTGGGATTAAAGGCTCACGCCACCACTGCCTGGCTTTTTTTTTTTTTTTTTTTTTTTAAAAAGAAGTGATAAAGACCAATCACTATCAAATAGAGAAAATAGAAATGAGTTTTACTTACAATTAAGTAGTCAAAGTTGGGTATATTTTGGACAGTGGTGACCGCTTTTAAGCACTTCTAAGTGTTAATTGAGCAAGTCAGATAACTGGAATGCATTTTAAAAAGTATGGGGTAGCTTTGGTTTGCTTTTTGAGTTAGGGTGTCACTTTGCAGCTGTAACTCTGGCTGTCCTGGAACTCTGTGTAGATCAAGCTGTCCTGAAGTCACAGAGATCCTTGTGCTTGTGCCTTCTAAGTACCAGTATTAAAGGTGTGTACCACCAAGCCTGGTTAGACAAGGAGTTTTGAAGACTGTCAGTAGCATCAGAGTTCAGAGTATTGGGATGTTTGTTAATCGTATTGGGAAAGGGGAGAAGAGAACAATGCTTGAGATGTTTGTGAGACTCCTAAGGGATTTCAGAGAGGAATCACTGGGTCCAGGTTTCTTGGGCAGCCATAGAGTTAGTCTACCGTCTGGATCTATTTGAATGCTTTCTGCCTTCTTTCTTTTATCTGTTCCTACTGAATTGTTTCTTTCTGAATTAGCTTATGTTGGGCAGATTTTTGAGCCCCCTGTAACAATTGTAGGGTCTTTTCCATCTTTGTCTAGTGTATCTTTTAGTTTGTTATTTTCTGAGTCTACCTTGAAGATTCTTTGAGTCAAGAGCACACATGAGTCAATTTAGCCTGTTATCCTGACATTTTCCTGCACGTCCTTCTCAGAGCTACTCTCTAAATTACGGATGGGACAGATAGTTGTGAGGGCATATGTGCAGTGGATGCACACGTGCCTGTTGAACAAATAAGAGAATGGGAAACTGTATGAGGTAGGTAGTTCAGGAGAGCTGAATTATCTTTTCTTCTTTGTTTCATTCATTTATTTATAATTTGCATTTTTATACAAACAAGAATTAAGGGGATTGATAAAAATCGGTGTACTAGAAGGAAGTGAACATTGTTTGAGGAGATGTAGTTGAAGAAAAATGCCTTAAGTATAAAGTGTGGTCAGCATGGCTGGGGTTCACACTTGTAAACCTGGCACACAGAGCAGGAAGATTGCTCCAAGTGTGAGGGGCAGTGTGGTCTACACAGCAAATTCCAGGCTAGCTAGGATGATGGACTAAGAAGCTGTTTTGAAAGCTACCTCCACACCTCCTGCCTCCAAAAGGAGATTGATTGGTTTAGATGTTGGAGAATGAGAACTCAGGTGGAAGAGAATGAGATTGGGGAGAAAAGTGATTCTGAAAGAAGGAAATGATCATGATAAGTAATGTCTAATGAGAAGCGGAAGAGTGATGGGGGAGGTAAAGAGGATTGTTTGAAAGGGCTATTTTGAGGAGGAAGATGGTAAGACTACTTGAAGCATGAGAGTTAACAGAAGTTTATAGATAAGGCTTTCAGAAAATTTGTTGCATGATTTTCATTTAACATATATGAAAGCATCATTAGATGTCATCAAGAATGAACCCTTTGGGAGTTATGTTCTGAGGGAGCTAGACTTGTGCACACAGTGATCACAGGTGTGCCACAAACAGCAAAGTGTTGCATAAGAAAATGTCCACCGTTACTGAAGTTGCAAGACTGTATGTGACTGTAGAAGAACTTGGGTCTGCATTGCAGCGCTGCAGACGTGGAATGTGAAAGCCTAATGTAATGCTGCAGATCTGTTACTCTAGTACTTGGAGACAGAGGCAGGAGGATCCAGTGTTACTCTAGTACTTGGAGACAGAGGCAGGAGGATCCAGTGTTACTCTAGTACTTGGAGACAGAGGCAGGAGGATCCAGTGTTACTCTAGTACTTGGAGACAGAGGCAGGAGGATCCAGTGTTCTGGGCCAGTTTGGGTTACCAGAGTCAGTCCGGGATACATAATGAGATCTAGTCTCAAAAAAGAAAAAAGAATACATAAAATAATTTAAAAAGAACATTTTAGTTGCAGAGATTGGAGATGAGATATCTAAGATCTATGTGGAATGGTGTAGTAGTTACATGATGGCCCATAGTAAGAAATACAAGGTATATCTCAATTAATATGTGTGTATGAATATGTGTATATATAAAACATAGTAAGAAATACAAGGTATGTCTCAGTTAATACGTGTGTGTACGAATATATGTATATGTAAAACAAAAAAATTCATAATATAACTAAAACCATCTTTACCAAGGTGGATGTTTTTATAATAGTATATACTATTCTCTTTTTAGAAAGTTCTTTCATTATTTTGTGTGCATGGGTGTTCTTGTCTGCATGTGTGTCTGTACCCATGTTCATGCTGTACCCCTGGAGATGAGAAGAGAGCATTGGATCCCCTGGGATTAGAGTTAGAGACAGATGGGAGCTGCTGTGTGGGTGCTGGGGGTTAAACCTGGGTCACCTGGAAGAGCAGCACATTCTCTTAACTGCTGAGCCATCCCTCTAGCACCCACCTCCCTTTTTAAAACGATGGAGTCAGACTATGTATAGCCCTGTCTCACTATGTAGACCAGGCCTTTAATTTAGAAATTTACCTGCCTCTGCTTCCTGAGTACTTTGATGAGAGATGTGCCGTGATGCCCAGAACCCCTGCGCCCAGCACACACACACACACACACACACACACACACACAAAAAAAAAAAAAAAAAAAAAGAAAAAAACTGGCTTAGGGGGTTTGGGTTAGGAACATAATTATCATGCATGAAATGGGTTTCTTGAATTGCTAAATAATCATAACCTGTAGTTTAAGTACAGAGGGGTTAATTCACGAGTAGAGCATATTATGCTTTAAAGCAGGAAGAGTTAGTTTGAGTTGGATAGGATATGGATGATAAGTAGTTTGTATTTGGTGAGTTACTGTTGTGCTTTGTAAGCAAACAGAAGTTGTGGGTTTTTTTTTTTTTTTTTGTCTTAGCTCTTGTATTTACCCATTCTGTGATTGTAGAGTATTATTTCCTTTTCTGAATCTCCACTTTCTCATCAGAAAATTGATACATCATTGTACCTTTCTGGCTCCAAGGTTGTGGTGGTGATTGATGATGAAAATATGTTAGCAGTAACATTGAAGTATATTAATATCATTGATGTGTAGTTATAGAATTTTGAATAGAGAATTGTCAAAAGCTATATAGACAGATTAACATTTCTTTTCTTTTCCCTTATATCCTTGGCAAGTGCTCTGCCAGTGAGTTATGTCCCTAGGCTGATTTATTGAGTCTGACAATAGATATGCCATAGCATTGGGGCAGTGTGTATGGTAGGAGATGAGAAGACCGGTTAGGCTCATAATGGAGTTCAGAAGGGCTTGAGTTCGTAGTAGCAGTAGTGTTAGAGGCAAGAGGGTGGCATGGGGTGATTGCAGTAGAGACTGGGCAGCTAGATTCAGATGACAACAGCTGAAATTGGATTGCAATTTTGGGTAGAATAGTGGAGTACATTACAACAGACAGTTTCTTTCATATAGTAAGAATTTAATAATTTGTTGTATGATTAAATGTGCAAACTGGGATAGAAGGGTATTACAGGGTATTTTTGATGGACTGCCAGAATTTACTTTGGAATCTTTGTATACTTATACTGTACAAGGTTTTATGGTAGGCAATGAAAGGATACATGTATGTTTATGGTCTGTTTTCTTCAGAAATTTATCTAGGGACAAAATATATGCATTCATCTATGACACAAGTAATTTGACAGCTTTGATCAGGCTTTGTGGAGAAATTGGTGTGTAACTTAGAACTTGAAGGAGAGATAAGACTGTAGGTCACATGGTGAGGGTAATAGAAGTGACAATTCTGTTAATCCCAGCACTTGGGAGGCAGAGGCAGGCGGATTTCTGAGTTCAAGAGTTCGAGGCTAGCTTGGTCTACAGAGTGAGTTCCAGGACAGCCAGGGCTACACAGAGAAACCCTGTCTCGAAAAACCAAAAAAAAAAAAAAAAAAGAAGTGACAATTCTGGATGTGTTTAGGGGTTGGTGGTTTAAATATCTATAATCATGGTTCGTGATGAGGAATAGAAAGAAATAAAGCTAGAAAATAGTAGCAGGGAGAGCTCCAAATCCAGACCAAAGTTGTTAAAACATTTTGTTTATTGAAATATGCCCAGTAAAGTGCTCTAATCCTAAAGGCACAGGATAATATATTTTAAAACTTATCTTTATTTATTTATGTATCTATTTACATGGCTACCTCCTAGCTTAATATATAGGAGGTTTCTAACATTTCTTCTATTCCCATATGCTCCCCATGTGTCACCTCCAAGTAGGAAAGTATCTTCTCAAAACCACACTTATTATTTTAATCTCTTTGTAATGGTGTAGCTCTGTGTGACTTTGAACTTCTTATAAATATAGTCTTACCTCTGTCTGTTTTCTTTTGCTTAAATTATGGCTGTGAGATTCATTTCTGTTGCATGTAGCAGTGATTTATTCGTTTTCATTCCTCCTTAGGTGTCTCCTATGTCACTGTTCCACAATGTATTTACCTATTTTACAGTTGTTGGACAACTGAATAGTCTATAATTTGAGGAACTCAAAGAAACTTTAACTTGACTTAAGATATAATGGGGCACTGTTGATGAAATTTTGTTTTCATTGATGAGTTTTGGTTGGGGAAGTAAGAATGGAGTCTGAGGACATTTTCCTTGTGTGATAGAGACAAGACTGGAAGACATTTACAAGGCTGTGGCAGAGTGTGAAGTGTTGAGGATGTAATAAATGGTAGGAATAAAAAGTGACTGAGGACTGTCCTGCTGTTAGCAGGAGGAAGTGTCAGTCACTTAGACTGTCTCAATACTGAGGGCTGTTGTGGTGTTAGCAGGAGGAAGTGTCAGTTAGACTGTTTCAGTGTTCTGGAACTCAACATGTAGACTTAGTACTAGACCCGCTAGCCACCCAGTAATGACACAGAAACTTATTACTTATGACTGCTTAGGCCTTACAGCTCAGGCTTATTTCCAGCTAGCTTGTATAACTTAACCCTGTTTATACTAGTCTATGTTTGCCACATGGCCTTCTACTTCTAACTCAGTTATCATATTTCTGATTTCTTCCATGGCTGGTTTAGTAAATCTCTCCCCCATCTCTATTTTTTCCCCCTAGAATTCCTATCTCTGCCCTCCTGCCTTTCCTCTCCTGTCCTGCTATTGGCCATTCAGTTCATATATATATATATTTATTTTTTTCAAATTTAATTTATACTCATTCACACAGGGGTTATAAACACAAAAAGGCAGGACGTGGGGAAGGGGATGACACTGGAGCGTGGGTGTTCAGGGGGAATACAGATATTTTTCAGAACAGGGTATTGGCTGGGTGAAGTTTCAGGGGACAGGTCACTATGACTCTGCCTATGATTCACTTGACCTTATCTAAGTTGGTATTGTCTGCCAAGGCTGCCTATTTACAAGGTCTATGACTACTTAGGGTGGTAAATTGTCACTAAAAACTGCCTGTTTACAATAGCTTATAGCCATCTATTCAGTTCTTTATTAAATCAATCAGACTGTGATTGAGAAGATTTTTTTTTACAAAATACTCAGGGCAGGTGATGATCCAGTAAAAATAACAATACCAAGGTCCAGCCTGTACTCAACTCTGTGCCAGTATAGAAATCAACACTCGAATAAAACAAAGACAACCTTTATACAGTGCATAAAAAGATTATTTCAACGTCTCTGAATAACCCCGACTGTCTTGGAACTTATTACATAGACTAGGCTGGCCTTGGACTCACAGAGATTCATCTGCCTCTTGCCTCCCAGTGTTAGCATTAAAGGCATGGGCCACTGTACCTGGCTTTATAAATACATAAAATAAAAAAAGAAATCAGCAGATGTCCATATTCCTTAGGAATAACAGGTTGAGGCTGAGGGTGGTGAGTGAAAGCTTATTTCTGGGGAGCTGAGGAAGATATCCATAGGAAGGAAAGGGTTGAGGCAGTATTAGGAGAGAGAATATTTTAGAAAGTTCCAAGATAGAATTAGAGTACTCAAATTTGGGTCCAGAGGAGTGGACTTCACAGAAGCAGAGACCAGTTTAGAGTCACGAACCAAGAATCTAGTGTAGGAATGCCGTGTAAAATCATGCATGTATAAACCAAGACAGGTCTTTAAGCGTATGTCAAAGAGTGAGGACTTGAGTGGGGGCCACGGGCCTGGTACGGAGGACCTAGCTTTTCTCTGTGGTCTTCAAAAAGGCAAATCACTAGAATGCATGAAGTTTACTCAGTGGACTATGAAAGATGGCAACAATGGATGTAGAGCTGTATTGAGTTAACTTTAGGAAGCATGGATACTTTATTCTGTAACTGGAGGCAATAAGTAACGACAGATGAAGGAAGATACAGCATTTTAGAAGCTGTAAAGAGGATTACAGGTGCCAAAGGTACGATCAGAGATTTTCATGAAAGGACTTGAGTATTTGAGTGGGATTAAGCATTTAAGTATGGAAATGCTTTAGATTAGTTGGTGGGATGAATAGTTACATTTAGAATAAACCATAGAAGATTCAGTGGCTTTCTGCTGCTGTTCTCAATACCCAGTGTGTGAGTGTGGAGAAAGCAGGTGAGGACAGACTCACTGAGGAGATGCACAGTGAGTGTGGTAGAAGACAGTGGTGTTCTGAGGAGAGCAGCACTGAGGGACTGCTGGTCATAGTTTGTAGGGAGTAAGTGAAGCTAAATGCTAGGAAAAAGCAAGGGTAAAGCAAGGCATGATGGTACCAATAATCAGTAAACTGTGGAGTTCAAAACCAGCCCGAGCTACATCACAAGATCCTGTCTCAAAAAGATGAGGTGTATATATCTCTGTCTGTCTGTCTGTCTGTCTGTCTGTCTGGTTGTGGTTAAGAAAAGAGATTCTTTGAAGTCATGAAGCACACTGAGTTGATGGGTTGTTTTTAGTATATAAAGGTGGGTAGCTGATGTGGGTTATCTTTAGGAAATGAGGAAGGTACTGAAGAAGAAAGTTTTTGAGCTCATTGAGAATAATGGCTAGCCTAGAACAAAGCAGAATTGAAGTCATTGGAGGAAATATTTCAGAGATTGGTGAATGGTGCAGAAGGGATGAAGTGCACAGTGGGAACTACCCAGCAATCCTTCAGTGATAGACTGGTAATAGGAGAAGCAGAAAGACATTTTATCAGGCTGAAGGAGTAGGAGAATGGTGCTTTAGACATTAGAGAAGCAGTTTATACAGGAAAGGGTGAGTTTAAGAGGAAGTGGTTACAGCAGTCTGGTCAAGAGGTGAAAAGTCTCATTGTTTCTGAGGTATGGGATTGAGAGAAACAGACAGATTTGTTATAGACACCAGTTCTTTGATTTTTCTGTACAAAGTAACATTTGTAGAATCATAACCCTTCATATGTAATATTCAGATAAACTTATTTGAGAGATACGTGGATTTGAAAGGAAATATTAAAAATGAAATAGAAGTATATCAAAGATGAGAGGAAAGGCTTATATTTGTTGACTGTAGAGCATGGACCAGGGCCTCCCCCTGTTTTTTTCCTTTTAGAGAGATGGCTAGTAGTAGTCTAGGCGTTCCTTGATTACTGGAGATCTTGGATTTCTGATTCTCCTGCCTCTACCTCTCAAGTGCTAGGACTACAGATTGGTGCAGCACATGTGGTTTTATGTGGTACTTGGATCACACCTAGGGTTTGGTGCATGCTAGGTATGCATTCTAGCTACAAGCCACATCCCCAGTCAGAGTATAGACAAGTTGATAGATAAATCAGTAGAAGCTAGTTAAATCAGTGCTTCTCAACCTGTACATCATGATTCTTTCCAAAAACCTTTACCTCCAAAAATATTTATGTTATGATTCATAACAGCAGCAAAATGACAGGAAGTAGCAATGGAAATAATGTTATGGTTGGGGGCCATCACAACATGAGGAGTTGTTTTAAAGGCTCAGCGTTAGGGAGGGTGAGAACCACTGGGTTAAATGCATAGAGTGGAAGTGAACAAGGAGGTCTGAGAGGACCTGAGTGGGACTACAATTAAAGCGACCGAGGAGGGGAAAGAAGAGCAGCTGACGAGACCAATGTGCAGGCAGATGTGCTAACTGGGAAACACTACTGTATATAGTGAGACTCAGGACGGATGCTGGAGGAACAGGTTGGACAGGAGGAAAGGCACAGATATCCTGTTGAGGAACTTAAAAAGCCCCCTTGGTATGTCATATCTTTTATTTCACTTTCAATCTTTTATTTATTTATTTATTTTTAGCTTTTAAATAAGAGCCACAATCTTATTTTTCACTAAGCTGGCCTGAAACTGTGATCCTTGTGTCTCAGACCTGTCCTCTTCTCAGTGACTGAGGCTGAAGTGTTCCATACATCACTTATGCTGTATACTTTCTATTTTAGATGTATTTATTTTATTACATGAGAACACTGTCACTGTCTTCAGACGACACACTAGAAGAGGGCATTGGATCCCATTACAGATGGTTGTGAGCCACCATGTGTGGTTGCTGGGAATTGAACTCAGGACCTCTGGAATAGCAGTCAGTGCTCTTTTTTTTTTTTTGGTTTTTCGAGACAGGGTTTCTCTGTGTAGCCCTGGCTGTCCTGGAACTCACTCTGTAGACCAGGCTAGCCTTGCACTCTTGAACTCAGAAATCCGCCTGCCTTTGCCTCCCAAGTGCTGGGATTAAAGGCGTGCGCCACCACTGCCGGGCTGAATGTAATTTTTAAAAAAGGAATATTTATTAGTGTATGTGTGTGTTGCATATAGAGATTAAAGGGTAACTGTGGAGCTGTCTCTCCACATTGCTTTGGGTTTGGGGGATGAGTGGTTCAGATGACTTGTTAGAATTTTTGTTTGTAGAGCCTTGAACTCAGAGATCCACTTGCCTCTCTGCTTTCCTAATGCTGGGATTAAATGTGCATGCCACCGCCACCAGCTTAGAAAGTATTTTTACAGATTTATGTTAAGTTGTTGATGGCAGGGTTGGAGATACAGCTCAGCTCAGTGGTGGAGAGCCTATCTAGCACCCTGACTCTCTGTTCCATTCTGTCCCTAGTACTAGTACTGTCAAAAGGAAAGACAGGCTAGGCTACACCTACAAAATGGATTTTTAAAAGTGATTCCTCTGGAATAATTTCACAGAATGTGAACATGTTAGGCTTAGAAACATGAATGATGGAACCGACCAGAAAAATGAGTGACCAAAGAGTCTATGAATTATTTGGCAGGAGCTGGTACAAGTTATAAAAGTTAAAATTTTTGAATAGCAAAGTGGGAGTAGTGTTATGGAAGAGACTTAGGAAACTTGTTAGGTAAATTTCAAAAAAGTAAGTGGAAAGATGGGTTACAGAAAAATTCTTTAAGGAAAAATATAGTTCTTATGTTGAAACCAGAGGAGGGAAGACTGAAATGAGAAAATTAAGGGATAGAGAAGTGAGAGGAAGAAGGAAGAAGTTACTGAAAGATTTCTTCCTATTTAAGGCAGTGTTCTGCCACGTGCCTGGTACCTTCTGATGACAGGCTCAGTTTGTAAGGGTGCAGGTTTTTACCAAAGTTCCTGAAGCCACACATTTTTCATTTTAGACACCCGGGAATAGGGAGTCCTAAAGTCTCCTGGGCTTCAGGAGCTCTGGACAGATTGGGGAGTCTGCCCTAATGGAGCCGAACAGCCGAGACAAGCCGAGCCCAGCCGATCCGATCCGATCCGAGCCGATCTGAGTCGAGTCGAGTCGAGTTGTGACGAGTTGAGCCGAGCTCTGGGCCCGCGGGACCCACGCGCTTGCGGGCAAGGAAGGCCCCTTGGCGCCGGTCCAGGGAGTAAGAGAGCCGGGAGGCGGAGCCTTTTGTGTGGAGCGCGTGCGCCCGAGGCCTCTCTGCTGCTTCCGGATCGGCGGTGCGCACTGGGCCAGGCTGCCCGTGTGGCCCCGGTACAGTGTCTGTTCCAGTTGGGCAGCCGAGGTCCAGGGTCTGCTTGCTACTCCTCCTGTTCGCTGCTCTGTGCTTACAGCTTTATGGTTCGTGAGAAGGTCAGGCTAGAACTTGGTTTACAAGACAACTTTGTTTGAAACTTGGACTTTGGCAGAGTATGTGTGCCACAGTCCTTCTGTTGGTTGTGCTGGTAAAACCTGCGAGGTTAGTGGTGAGAACTCTCCCGAGGACTTTCCAGGGGTAGACTGTGAGGCAAATTTTGTTCTCCAGACTGCAAAGTACTTTTTACAGTGACAAAGAACGGCTGCATATGTAGTAGACTCAAAATTAAAGTTAGAAAATGCAAATTGGAAGCCCTCCACTCCCGCTTGCATTTGTCTTTTATTTTATGTAATAATTATGACTTGTTCAATTTCTCATTTAGAACTTTGAAAAATCAGGCATGATTTTAAAAAAGCTTACTAATTTTGTGGTGAGCAATGATAAAAGTACTACTTGAATTTGAAATTTCAAGTGTGTTAAATGTTTAAGTTATATAGGATTTAAGGACTAATAAATCTAAAAATATGTTAGCAATTGCTTTTTGGGTGTCCGAGGCAGACTCCGGTTTTCCCTGACTTTCTGGATAGTATTATCAGTATGGTATGAGTATAGAACCTCAACCTGAGTGTGTAGTGTTTGAGATTACCAGTGTGTTTGCAGCTGGGAATAGACTGGGTCTCTTATTCCCAGTCTGGTGACCTATCCAAGAATAGACTAATGAAACTGGCTATTTATTTGTTTGGAAGGAAATATGGCCAAGTTGGTTTTATAGTAAGCATTAAAAAGCCGAGAAAAATAAATGTGATAATGTTTAGTTTATTGTTGAAATGTGTAAGCCTAAGAGTAATTTATTTGCATGGAATTTCTTTGGCCTTTAAAAAAAACAACAAAGGCCTTGAATATTCCTCAGTGTTAATTCCTTTTATGGGATTTGTGCTGCATTTGAGTTTGATTAAATGGATCGATGTAGATGCTTGGCATTTAACTGGGTGATGTGTTTTTCATGTGGATTTTTTTCAGTGGTTACAAGTAACTTGAATGCTTAGCTTTTTCAGAAATGCCAGGGAGGAAAGGAATTGTGTTAATAGTAGTCTCAGTTTAAACCTTCCTGCCTGGCCATTACACAGGACTGTGATCCCAGAACTCAGGGGGGCTTAAGGCAGGAGGATCACCACTTCCAGGTGAGTGTAGGCTAGATAGCCAGACTGTCTCAAAACAAAAAAAAGAAAAGAAAACCTTTGAACCTTCTTATGGAGGATGCTTAACAAGATACAGATAGAAATATTTATATCTCCCACAGCTTTTAAAATATTAAAGTTTTTAATTTAAAAAATTTAAATTTTATATGTGTATGGGTGGTTCTTGCATGAATATGTACTGGAGGCCTGAGGGGGCCATGGATCCTCTGGAATTGGAGTTACAGCTGATGGTGAGCTGCCATGTGGGTGTTGGGGATTGAACCTGGGTCTTCTGTAGAGCAGCAGCTGTTCTTATCTGTGGAACCATCTCTCCAGTCTCTCTCCCATAGCTTGATATGCTGTCATACTATTTGGTCAGTAGCCTTTTTGTTTTGTTTTTGTTTTGTTTTTGTTTTATTTTAATTTTACTTTTTAAATTTTATTTATTTTAAAGATTTATTTATTTATTTAATGTATATGAGTACACCATCACTGCCTTTAGACGACACACTAGAAGAGGGCATTGGATCCCATTACAGATGGTTGCAAGCCACCATGTGGTTGCTGGAAATTGAACTCAGAACCTCTGGAATAACAGTCAGTGCTCTTAACCGCTGAGCCATCTCTCCAGCCCTGTTTTTTTTTTTTTTTTTTTAAACTGGTCTTCTCTGTTGCCTTGTCTGTTCTGGAACCTGCTCTGTAGACCAGGCTGATCTCAGTTCTGCTTCCCTAGTTCTGGGATTAAAGGCCTGCATCATCACTGCCCGGCTATAGTTTAAATTCACTTATTTTACTGGAATTAGTTTTAATCACCACCAAGGGAAAGATTATTGTCTTGACATAATTAAAGTAATCAAATAAAGAAACCTTATCACTTATGTGGCAAGAAGTATTCTTTTTTAGTAGCCATCAAATTATTGCTTTTTATATTCATTTATATTTGTTGAATTCTTCAGTGAATTGTAATCATTGTGCAGTCAGTATTTCTTTTTAATAATTTGTATGTGTGCATGAATAGTTTGTGGTACCTTCCATGAGCTCTCCTTCATTTTTTGAGACAAAGTCTTCCAATGAATTTGGGTAGTCTGGCTGCCAATGTGTGCAGCAACCTGGGTGCCGGGGACTCAGACACATGTTTTATTCTCAGAGTCATTTCCCCTAGTCTCCTTTTAAAAAATGTTCAAAAAGTTAAAAAGAGCATACACAATTTTAAAACAAGATCATATGTTATATATATTATATATCTTGTGTATATATTGTATATTATATGTGTAGTATTATATATTACATAATTAGATAGTATACACTGTATTATATACACATAATATATTATGCATCATGTAATATTTATATACTGTATGTAATAGGTATTATGCTATTTAATATATTATAGGTATTATATTTAATATACTATTTTTATTTTTGAGACCGTTTCTTTACTTGTGCATGTGTGTGTCTTGAGAGTATACATATATGCTTGTATATGAGCAGAGGCTAGAAGATTGTATCAGATTCCTTGGAGCTGGAGTTGATAGGTATTTGTGGCTTATTACATAGATGCTGGGATCTGAACTCCAGTCCTAGTGATTTTGTAGCAAACACTTAACTACTGACTCACCTCCCTACCTCTCCTCTCAGTATTTTGTTTAATTCTTGTTGAGAGAGAGAAAAAATGTGTGTGTGTGTGTGTGTGTGTGTGTCTGTCTGTCTGGCTGTCTGTGTCCATGTACACATAAATCCATTGCTCTGGTTTACCTGTTGAGGTCAAATGGCAGCTTGTAGGAGTTCAATCTCACCCTCTACCTACTATGTGGGTCCCAAGGATGAAGCTCTCAGGTCCGTAGACTTGGCAGCAAGTGCATTTTACTTGCCAAACCTGCTGGGCTCACAACTCTTGCTATTTTTAGGATAACTTTATTTTGAAAAATTATAGGAAGTGGCTGTGCAATTGGGTGTGGTGGTTCACACCTTTAATTCCAGCAGTCAGGAGTAGCAGACATTTCTCTGACTTCAAGGCCAGTCTGGTCTATATAGCCATATCCAGGCCAGCCAGAGCTACAAAATGAGACTCTATCTCAAAAATAAAGCAAAACCAGAAAGAATTCTGTGCTTCCTTCATCCAGACGTTTTGTAAGCTCCAAAACCCAGAAAATCGACAGTAGTACTTTTCTGTTAATAAGAATACTAAATTTGTAGTTCGTTCCTTCCTTCCTTCCTTCCTTCCTTCCTTCCTTCCTTCCTTCCTTCCTTTCTTTCTTTTTTTACAGCTTTTAGACCTACACTGCTTGTGTATGTATATGTATAATTTTGTGCCTTTTTTTCTCATGTAGAAATGTATATAGCCACTACAGTGAAGATACAAAACTTGAGTCACCACAAAGGCTGCCCCTCTTGCCACATCGTGAGGTATTCCCTTACAGTGTTGCTCCCTTACTCCTGGAAGCCTGTTCCCCAGCTCTATGTTTTTCCCATTTCCAGGATAGTATGTAGTGGTACGTTAAAGAAAGACACTTTGTTTAACCTTTCCCCTGCTGAGGGCTTGTTTGTGGTGTATATGCATGCGTGTACGTGCTGCTGCCAGAGGGAGGACTAGCATTCTTGTTGCTCTTTGTCCCATTTCGGTGAGATAGGGTCTCTTGCTGAACTTGCAGCTAGGCTGGCTGCCAGCAATCCTTTCTCCACCCCCTCACAGGGCCAGGATTGCAGATACACCTGGCTTTTTATGTGAGCTTTGGAGATTTGAACTCAGGTCTTTGGGTTTACAGAACCAATGCCCCTTATCTGTTGAGCCATCCCTGAGCTCTGAGGAATGTTTAGAGTTTTCCACTGTAAACCAAGGGCTAGTGAAAATTTGTGCAGGAAATAGGAGGATTTTTTTTTTTTTCCTTTGAGACAGGGTTTCTCTGTGTAGCCCTGGCTGTCCTGGAACTCACTCTGTGGACCAGGCTGGCCTCAAAATTTTTATGTTTTTATTCTTTTCAGAGTTTTTTGTGTGAAATACTTGATATCTTTAATTGAATCAGAATAATTTGCTTATTTACTGTTGAGTTTTGAGAATTCTTTATAGAATAGTTTTTATTTAAGACCTTTTGTTGTGGGTTTTTTGTTTGTTTTGTTTTTGTTTTTGGAGACAGGGTTTCTCTGTGTTCTCTTAGCTGTCCTGGAACTCACTCTGTAGACCAGGCTGGCCTCAAAACTAAGAAATCCTCCTACCTCTGCCTGTAGTGCTGGGATTAAAGGTGTGTATCACCATTGCCTGGTTGTTTTGAACATTTTAATGGAATCATAAATTGAATAGATTTCTGTGTCCTGTTTATTTTGCTCTTACATGATGTGGAGTATGTTATTAGTTGATTCTTTTAATGGGTTAGGAGTAACTTATATGAACATACATTTTTGTCTATTTGATCAGCACTTGGGTTGCTTAGAGTTAGCTGTTATGAATTATTTTGAATATATGTGTCCATTTTTTAAAGAGTAATTTTTTCTTTTTGTGTATGCTGTGTATATGTGCACATTTTCATGTTAGTGGGCACATTTGTGGGCTTAGACTCAAGGTTAATATCTGGTATTTTTCTGATTATTTTTCCACCTTAATGTTTGAGGCAAGTTCTCTTAGTCAAACCCAGAGCTTACTAGTCTCATTAGCTACCTTGCTCTGGGACTCTGTCTCCAGTCCTGGTTTTTAAGGCTGAATTACAGGTGAGCCACCACTCATTTACTCATGTGGGTTCTGGGTATCTGAACTCTGTAAGCACGTTGACTACTGAGCTGTGCTCTCCATATAGTCAGGCTGGGCTTGAACTCAGAGATCCACCGGCTTGCTTTCTTTTCTTTTTTTTTTTTTT
>NW_021620714.1:3485537-3511006 GCF_004785775.1 Grammomys surdaster | reverse complement strand
CCCCTTCCTTCCTTCCTTCCTTTCTTTCTTTCTTTCTTTCTTTCTTTCTTTCTTTCTTTCTTTCTTTCCTGGGATTAATGGCATACACCATCACACAATGTGGAAAAGAGTCCTTTTTTTTTTTTTTTTTAAATGGAGACACTACAGGCTCTCTACAACTGAGCTGCATCCCTAAGCCTTTGCTTTCGGTTCTCTTGTGTATATGTCTAACAGTAGAATTGCTGAGTATAGTACCTCCACAGTGTTCTATCAGTTAAGAAATTGCAGGCTTTTCCAAAGAAGCTCTACTATTTATTTTTCCATCAACAGTGTATGAACCCCTCAGTTTTCTTATATCTAATTGATATCACCTGAACTACAGCACCCCATCACCCATCCCTGCTCCTTGCTGTATAGTTCAGATTGATTTCAGTTTAAGATCTTCTTACTCAAACTTCTCTAGTGCTGGGGTGGCAGGGATGTACAGCCTGGTGACAGACAGCCTTTTTGATCATAGCTTTGTTTGTGGCCTTTTTTAACGATGTGGAATTATTAAACATGTGTTTGGTCTTTATCCATTTCCCGGCATGTAACTCCTAAAATGGTTGGAATCTCTAATGAGTTTCTTTTGTATTTATTGAGTGTACTAAGGTTGTAACCTCCTAACTAGCTTCAGGTGGAGACTGATCACAGAAAAAATCTAGGTATGATTTGGGGGTTCCAAGGAGGGGAAGAACAAAGGTTGAAAAGATTTGTCCTTGGTCAGAGTTATAATTTATCCTTACTTAGTGAGACCTTGTTTTGAACACCAGAGAATTGAGTTGGGGAACTGCTGGATAGTTCAGCTTGTGGAGGAGGACCCTGCAGCATATTGTGCTGGAGAGAGCATGGAAGCAAGGCCATTCATTCTTCCCATGTTCCTTGTGCATGTGTGTCTCATCTGATGTTCAATCACTATCTTTTGAATGCCTTTCCTAGTAAGTCAATGATTCTGTTTTTTTTCTGAGTTCTGATGAAAAGCTCCAGCAAATTAATTGGATCGAGGTGGGGTTCATGAGAACCCTGATTAATAGCAGGCTAGTTGCTAGACGACCAACCTGGGGTTACGTAGATGACATTTAAGGTAAAGCAGCTTATCTCTAGATTTGAGTTGATTTAAAGGTCAGTTTCTTAGAGTTTCTGTTGCTATGATGAAACACCATGACCAACAGCAACTTGGGGAAGAAAGAACTCTAGGTTACACTCTATCAACAGGGAAGTGAGGGCAGGAACTCAAGTCAGGAACTGAAGCAGATTTCAGAGGACTGCTGCTTACTGGCTTGCTCCTTACAGCTTTCTCAGCCTGCTTATACGATCTTGGACCAAATGCCAAGAGGGGCACCCTCCCACATCAGTCATTAATCAAGATAATACCCCACAAACTTGTCCCACAGGCCAATCTTATGGAGGCATTGTCTCAATTAAGATTTCCTTTTCTGCCGGGCGGTGGTGGCGCACGCCTTTAATCCCAGCACTTGGGAGGCAGAGACAGGCGAATTTCTGAGTTCGAGGCCAGCCTGGTCTACAGAGTGAGTTCCAGGACAGCCAGAGCTATACAGAGAAACCCTGTCTCGAAAAACCAAAAAAAAAAAAAAAAAAAAATTCCTTTTCTTAGATATGTTTAGGTTTGTGTCAAGTTGAAAGAAACCAACCAGCATGGATGCCCAGCTAGTATCTGTTGCAGAACTTAAGGGAAATCCCTCCTATACTTTTTGGTGACTGGATGTCAGAGTCTTTGTATATTCTGGATCTTGTGCCACAGTTTGTACATACTTCATCGTAACGGTTGTCTTCGCTTTCTTGATGATATTTTTGAAGTGCAGCACTTAAGATTTTTATTTAAGAAAATAGTATAAGATCTATGCTCTCAAAATTATATTTAGAGTATGAAATTAACTAGAAGCAGTGTTGGAAAGCAGAGTCCAGAAGCTTTTCACTTTTAAGTACTGAAATTTTAGATCCATGCACCATAACTCCTTGTTTTCACTTCCTTGTCCCCTGGCAGCTTGCATGCACACTGACTTTCTTCTGTGGTCACTTTAGATCCCTCATATGGTGGAATCACACACTCTCTGACCGTCTGCCAGTGGCTTATTTTACTTAGCATTTTGTTCTCAGTGTTTATCCACCTTGAATCTCCCTTAAAGTGCTGAATGTTTTGTTGTATTTCTCTACAGTACTTTATTTACTTATTGATTGATTGATTGATTATGTGGGCACACATATACTATACTCACACATAGAGCTTAGATACAACTTGTAGGAGTGGCTCTTCTTGTACTACGTGGACTCTAGGAATGAACTCAGGTTGTCATGCTTGGTAGCAGCTGCCTTTACCTGCTATCCCATTTTGAGATCTGGCCTATATCATAAATATTTTCCTTATCCATTATTTGTTGGTATTCATTTTGTTTCCACATTTTGGTTATTGTGAAGAATGTTATAAGTATCTGTTTGGGATCTGATTTCAGTTCTTTTGAATAAATAAATCCCACCTACAGTAGGGTTACTGTCTTTGAAAAGAGCTTCCATAAACTTTCCTCAGTGGCTGTTATTACCATTTTGTATTCTCATTAGGGTTGTCAATTTTTTTATATTCTCTCAACATTTACATTACCCTTTTGATCATGGCCACCCTAATAGGTGTAAGGTGATAATAGTTCGGTGTGATTTTTTTTTTTTAAAGTTAAGTTTCCCTAGTGACTATAGTTTCCATGGTTTAAAAAAAGGGTTTATTTTTATTTTTTGTGTATGTGTGTATATATGCATGTGTGTATACATGTGCATTTGTGCACATACACCTAGGAGGGGCCAAAGAGGAAGATGGATTCTGTGGCTCTGGAGTTACAGACAGTTGTGAGTTGCCCATTGTAGGTGCTGGGGGTCAAAGGAAGAGCTGTAACCACTGCTAACAATGAGCTGTCTCACCAGCGCCACCCCTCTTTTGTTGTTTTTTCAAGATAGGTTTCTCCATGTAGGCTGTTCTGGAATTAGTTCTGTAGACCTGGTGGCCTGGTCACAGAGATCTACTTGCCTCTGCCTCTTGAGTGCTGTGATTAAAGGACTGTACCACTACCTGGCCCCTACATGTGTTTTTAATGCATATGTGTGTATGCTTGTATGTCTGCAGGTACATGGGTAAGCCAGAGGGCAGTATGCAGTGTCATCCTCAGAAACACCATCTGTTTCCTTTTGGATAGGGTCTCTCCTTTGGCTTGGAGCTCACTTCCTGGGTTAGAACCAGTATCCTTCTGCCTTGCCTTCCCAGTGTTGGGCTTATAAGCACCTCTGAGTGTCCAGTGTACTTAACACATTCTGAAACTTGAAACTTGGGTCTTCATGCTTTACAAGGCAAGTTCTTTGCTAACTAAGCTGTCTTGCAGTCCTCTTTCCATATTTCTGTTGTCCTTTGTATATTGCTTTTGGAGAACCATTTGTTCAGGGCCTTGGTCCTTTTTTAGTATTGATGCTGGAAGGTGGTGGTGCAGGCCTTTAATCCCAGCATTTGGGAGGCAGAGGCAGGTGGATTTCTGAGTTTGAGGTCAGCCTGGTGTACAGAGTAAGTTCTAGGACAGCCAGGGCTACACAGAGAAAACTGTCTTGAAAAACCAAAAAAAAAAAAATAAAAAGAAAAGAATAAAAAGAAAGCTGAGCGCCTTGGGCATGCCATCCTTTTGCTTTGCTACTAAGCCACACCTCTAGCTTGCCTACTTTTTGTTTTATTTTTGTTTTGTTTTAATCAGTATCTGTGAGAGTTTCTTCCGTAGTTTGGATGTTCCCCTTATCAGATATGGTTTGCACATCTTTTGCTGCCTTCAGTATGGCACCTTTTCACTGGATTGTTTTCTTTGCCCAGTAGAATCCTTTCAGTGTGATGTAGTTTCACTTTTGTAGTTTTTGCTTTTATTGTATATGTACTTTTGGGGTCGTATCCAAGAAATTACTGATGTGTCATGAAGCTTTCCTCATCCTTTTTCCCCCTAGGAGATGGATGGTTAAGCCTCTGCGGACGTGGTGGTCGTAGTGACAGGCGTGTTAGGGAGTAAGTCTAGGGCCTTGCCATGACAAGCATGTGCTTTACTGAGCTTTATCCCCAAGCTGCAGGATTTTCTCTATTAGTTGCGTTGAATCTGTGGATGAATTTGGTAAAGTATTCATCTTAACAGTACTAAAATTTCTGATCCACAAATACCAGATATCTGTTTTGATGTTTCTTAATTTCTTTCAGTCAGGTTTTATAATTTTTAGGACCTGTTAACTTTGTAAAAGTAGGTACTTTCTATACTTTTTGATGGTACATTAGTGACCTTTCTAGATCATGCCACCTGGAGGTGTATGCCTTTTACTTAATTTCCTGCTTAATCATTCTAAATTATTCTGTAACAGTGTTTCTAGAAGTACCAAGCACAGACATGTTTGTCTTGTTTCTGATCTTATGAGAAGCATTTACTATTTCAGCATTAATTATGATGTTAACCCTGGCTTTCTGGTATTTGGTGTTTATTAGATTGCAGTAATTTGATCAATCTGGTCACTTTCTTTGTGTGTGTGTGTGTGTGTGTGTGCGTGCGCGCGCGCAGATTTTATTTTATTTTTTTATTATTTTATTTTGGTTTTTCTAGACAAGGTTTCTCTGTGTAGACCTGGCTGTCCTGGAACTCACTCTGTAGACCAGGCTGGCCTGGAACTCAGAAATCTGCTTGCCTCTGCTTCCCAAGTGCTGGGGTTAAAGACGTGCACCACCACTGCTGGGCAAGGTTTTATTTTAAAAGTTTCCACATCTTTTGAGGTGATTTGTTAAAAGTAATTGACTTTGAGTTCTTCATTATTTTTGGTGTTGTATATGTCCTAGTTTTCTTTTGCTGTGATAAAACATCATGACTAAAGCAACTTGAGGAGGAAAGGGTTTGTTTCTTCTGACAACTCTCAAGTCCATCACTGAGGGAAGTCAGGACAGGAAGTCTAGCCAGGCCCCTGGAAGAAGAAAATGAAGCAGAAACCTTGGAGAAATGCTGCTATTGTCTTGCGCTTTATGACTTGCTCAGTTTGCATTATTAAACAACTTAGGATTACCTGCCTAGGGTGGCCCTTTCTCCTGTGGTCTGGATCTGCACATTAACCATTATTTGAGAAAATGCCCCATAGACTTGTGCCTACAGGCAGTCAGGATGGAGGCATTTTTTTTTTCTATTGAAGTTCTTCCCAAATATATGTAGGTTTGTGTCAAGTTGACAAAACCAACCAGCATATTAGATTGATTTTCAGAACTTAAACCACCCTGACATTTTTGAGATGATTTATGTTTGCCTGTGGTGCATTATCCTTTTATGTGTTTGTTGGGTTTACTGTTGTAATGTTTTGTTAAGAGTTTTTTTTTAACCTTTATCCATAAGTGATTTGACTTGTCTTTTCATGTGATGTCTTTGTCTTGTTTCAATTTCAGTAGCACTAAACTCTGTTTGTTTGTTTGTTTGTTTGGATTTTTGCAGCAGGGTCTCTCAGTGTAGCCCTGGCTCTCCTGGAACTCTATGTAGACAGCCTGGCCTCGAACTCACTGAGTCTTTCCCTCTCTGTTTTGGGAACAATAAGTGAACATTTGGTTTCAGTTCTTAATTGACTATTAGGTAGAAATAACTAGGGAATCATTTTATTTTGGAATGTTTTTGAGGAGAGAGACTTCAAGAGCCCAGTTTTCCTTAGTGCTTGTAGAACTATGTATTATCACCTTCTTGATTGAGTTTCGGTAACATTTTTAGAACCTGGGGTTGGGCAGTGGTGGTACACACCTTTAATCCCAGCACTTGGGAGGCAGAGGCAGGTGGATTTCTGAGTTCGAGGCCAGCCTGGTCTACAGAGTGAGTTCCAGGACAGCCAGGACTATAGAGAGAAACCCTGTCTCGAAAAACAAACAACAACAACAACAAAAAAGAAGCTGGGGTCAAATTGAAGAGCGTAAGAGTGATTGCAATATTCCCTTATCTTTTAAATTCAGGGTCTGTAATTGATAATGTAATTTTATTCTTGATACTATTTGTGAGCTCCCTTTCTGTTAGTTTTATAGAGAGGTGAGGGGTGTGTGTGTGTGTGTGTGTGTGTGTTGCCCACAGAGGCTAGAAAAAAGATCCCCTATGGGGCTTGAATTTGAAACAGTTGGGTGCTGCCCAACATAGGTTCTGGGGGACTAATCTCTGGTCCTTTGGAAGAGCATCAAGCTCTCCTAACTGCTTAGCCATCTCTTGAGCCCCCAAGCCCAATTTTTAAATTATCATTCATATTAAGTGCAACAGTTTTCTTCTTGACTCTTTGTAGTTGTTTGGCAGTCTTGTTATATAGTCCAAGCTCAACAGGACTCGAGATTCTTCTACATCAGCTTCCCAAGTGCTGAGATGATAGGTCTGTACCACCACTATCCCTTGCTTCCGAAAGATTTTTATTATTATGTAGCTTTTGTTCATGAAGAATTGACATGTTTGGATATGTGTGGTACAGTGATTTACATCAAGTGTCTTTTATTGCTTTCCTTATTATTTTTGAATCTTAAAAAAAGTACATACTTATTTTATGTGTACACACAGGAGCATGACATGGCACACATGGAGGTCAGAGAACAACTTGTGGGCGTTGGTTTTCTTTCCCCCACATGGGTTCTAGGGATCAAACTCAGGTCATCAGACTTGATATCAGGGTGGGTCTCCAGCTTTGTCTTTCCTTTTAAATTGTTTTTTTTTGTTGTTGTTGTTGTTGTTTTTTTTGTTTTTCGAGACAGGGTTTCTCATTCTGTAGACCAGGCTGGCCTCGAACTTAGAAATCCGCCTGTCTCTGCCTCCCAAGTGCTGGAATTAAAGGCGTGCGCCACCACCGCCCGGCTTTAAATTGTTTTTGAAAAAGGTTTCTTTTATGTGTGTGTGTGTGTGTGTGTGTGTGTGTGTGTGTGTGTGTGTGTACAAATGCCTATGGAGGCCCCTGGATCTGGAGTTAAAAAGTAGGTAGTTGTAAGCTGCTTACTGTGGGTACAGGGAATCAAACTTGGGTCCTGTGGAAAAGCAGTGAGCACTTATAACTGGTAAGCCATATCTCAGCCCTTTCACTTTATTTTTTGAGATAGGGTCTCTCATTAGGACCTGTGGTTCACTGACTGTCCAGGAAGCCTCTGGATCCTCTTGTTTGCCAGTGTTGGGATTGTAGGGATGCACTTACTCTATACATGGCTTTCCCGTCATCAGGGTTAAATAGCAACAGGGTTACGGGTGTGAACCACCATAGTTACTCTGTTTTCTGTTGGTGATAATTGATTTTTTGATTGAAAAATATTATTTCTAATAGCAGCTTATAACATAATTTGGTAGACTGAAAGTATGCACTATGGACAACATGCAGATAGACTGGAATTACTTGTAACTCTAGAAGTTAATCTAATTTTTCTAGAGCCAAACAAGAAGCATTTGGCATAAAAACAAAACAAACAAAAATTTCCCCAAACAAAGCAAACAAATAAGCAAAAATCCCCAGATCCTAAACTCCATTCTACCAAGTTCATGCACTGTCTGAAATCTGGCTGAAAGAGAACTTTGTCAGTTCAGTGCATTGCAGATAGCCTCTGAGGCACCAGTGTGTATGTGTCTGTCTCATTAAGGGAAGAAAACAAAGCACTTCCTCCTGGATTGGTTTGACTGAGAGGAAGCCCAAGTTTGAACTCTCCACTTCTCTCCCTGTGTCTTCCATTTGTAGCTATGATTTCTCTTTTGTCTGTAGTCTGTCTGTATCTGCCTTGCCTGCCTAATGTTTGACTAACTTGTCCCTAACAAAGGGCATTGCTCTGTATTTGTTTAACAGCATAGAGAGAGCATAACATGGGGAAGGAGTGAGGGATATCTTTACAGAAGTCTTTAACAGAGTTTTACAAAGGATTAAATCAGTCCAACTGTCCCATCTGTTCCAGGTAGCAAACTGTATCATCATCAAACAATACCTTTTTCCAACATTTATGGATGATGTTTGTGGTATAAGATCATGTTTTATATATTTGCTGTTTTCAGCAAATGATTATCATAACACACATTTATACACACGTGTTGTTCTCTGGGTCAGTAGCATGGAAGAGTAAATTTAAAAGGATGCATAAGCTTAGGTTGTTAAGCCTATGGGAAATTCAAGGCAAGTAAGGTTGGTTGTTACATTGTTCTTTTAAAGGCAGGTTAAAGGAGGAGGCTGAGTATACTTTAGGATAGCAATTTTGAGTCCAAGTGACCTCAGTGTCTATTGTTAACTGAACAGTGGGGTCTAGCAAAAGTTTCTGTCTCTTTGAATACAAGAGGTATTTTCATAAAATATATCACCACAAACAAGAACTTCTGATTAGTTGTCATTCTTTTAAAGCATTGTAAAATAAGTTCTGTAGTGCTAAATTATTCCTTACATCTTGCTTTTAAAACAAATAAGCTGGATAGGACGTAACTATTCTGTACGTAGCTAAGACTCATCATGCTGTTTAAGTCAACTCAGGCTTCCAGAATCTGTTGTGAAGACCAGAAGCCTTTGAAGGGAACTCTCCCAACACTTGAGCCCTGCCGCTTACTGGTTGGGTTTTGTTTTGTTTTGTGAATGAACCTTCAGTCTTCTTATTTGTAAAATGTGAGTAGTAAGTAATGAATAGTAACAGTAAGGAGTGTATATGCTTTAGTTGAAATACCTAAGACCAGGAATGTTCTGGGTGGTGGAATATCTGTCTCCTCTCTTCTCTTTTCCTCCCTCCCTCCCTCCCTCCCGCGCGCCCGCCCTCCCTCCCTCCGTCCCCCCTCTCTCCCCCTCTCTCAAATGAGAGAATAGTTATTTGCATAGATGTAATGAGATATCTTAGATATGAGACCCAAATCTATACATGAAATTCATTCATTTTTTGTGAATACCTAAAAATGCATAAAGTGAAGGTAATTTTATATATATATATATATATATAATTTTAAAAAATAATTTTGTGTGTAGAACAGTTTTATGGTATGGAATTTTTTATTTGCATCAAATTGACACTCAAAGTTTGGGATTTTAGAACATTTTAAATTTCACATCAGAGATACTTAACCCCTGTATCAGTTACAGGTTTATTTCTTGGATGCCTGTAAGTTCCTGCGAATATTACTCAGCAAAATCTAAATACTGTTCTCTGTATTTTGTATGTGAAATCAACATTAATAGGTCATCCTTTTTTGGTTTTGTAAAGTTAGCAGAGGCAGATAAATTATTCTCACTTTGATTTTACTGTGATAAGTTTCTTAAACTTCTGCTATAGAACTTAGGACTTTATTATCCCAAATGGATACTGTCTGTGTACTTACCATTGCAAAATTGTTAACTCCTCTGACAGTGTCTTAGTCTTTTTCTGTTACTCTAATGAAGTATGAGGACAAAAGCAATTTAGGAGAGGCTTATTTTCTGACTCACAGTTCAAGGTACAATCTATGGGAAGGAGGTCAGGGCAGCAGGAGCTTCAAACAGCTGTTCATGTGACACCCACAATCAGAAGACAGATTAGTGCATATTAGTGTTGAGTTCTCTTTCTCCATTTTATACAGTTTAGGATCCCAGCCCTGGAAATGGGTGCTACTCATAGTGGGCAGGTCTTCCTATCCCAGTTACCACCACCATCATCCCTTACCAGCAAACTCAGAGATGCAAATGTACTGTCCCTCCCTCCCTCCCTCCCTCCCCCTCTCTCTCCACACATTTTTTTCCCCTACAATAATAACAATAATAATTTGAGATGGAAAGGTAACACAAAGACATTTATGATTTCAGACTATTTTGTGTTATATGAAGCATGTTTCTTCTTCTAGATTCATTATTTTTCTTTTTTAAACAAAGCTAGTTATATTCTTTGATACGTGACAACCTTTATTTACTATATTCAGTAAAAGTTATATAAGGAAGTAAGTAAGTATCCTTTTTGTGAAAATGTTTATGGAACTTAAAAATTTCAGAACCATTTTTCTAGGCAAGAACAGTTAACATATTTTGTAGTTATAATAATGTCTTGATGATGAAGGCGATATAGCAAATCAATTTTTAAAAAGGCTGAGATAGAAATGAGTGTTTATACATTCTAAAAATTTCATTTGCACACCAGTGTTTGCCTGTCTGATACATGTCACCAGGTGTGTGAGCTCAGAAGAGGGGTCAGTCAGAACCCTGAGCTGGAGGGACAGATGATTTGGACAGTTTTATTTTGTGCACCTAGTTTTGCAGTTCTTCTATCTGGTTGTGTGGCTGTTAGCAGTTGTGAGAAGTGAATACAGCGATGTCCGTAGGACCAGAGAATGCGAGCTCTGATAGAGAGGAAGATGGAGATGGAGCAGAGTGCAGTGCACACTCAGTGTAGCTCTGACTCTCACCGCCTCTACTTTCTCTTCTGTTGCTATAGAAATAGATACTTAACGTGTTTCTGATGTGTGGAGGCAGAAGTGGGAAGATTGCTTAAGCTCAGGCATTTGGGATCAGCCTGGAGAACATAGTAGGACTCTGTTAACAGTAATAAGAAGCGTATATTGGCTCTTGAGTGCTTGGCTTTGGGACAGGCAATGAATGGCTTACTAGAAACTTTTGTTGTTGTGCTGGTGACAGAGCTGTTTTGTGGCAAGTTTTTTTTTCTGGGGAGATGCAGCACATGGATCTACTCACTTCAGCTAGGGATCCCACCACAGAGTCAAGCACAGACACCGCCAAAGTCAACTCGGGGAACCAACGAACTCTCCTGGGGTTACTTGCAGGAATATGAGTGGTGATTGCTCACAGGAGCAGACATGTCTCACAGACAGCTAGCTATATCACCAAAGCCTACCCTAGCATAGGTGACAGCTCACAAAGCTGGGAACCTGGAGCTCACTGCACAGCCTGCAGGCAGACCAACAGTTGGGCGAGTGTCATTGTCAGGTGCCTCAGCTGGTTTAAACCTTTTCCAGGCAGCTTGACTGTTTCTGATCACTGCAGGCAGGTGTCTGGTCAGAGTCTTCTGTATCTTGGCTTGCCTGATAATCTTTTTTTAAAGCATCATTTGAAGATTTATTTATTTATTTCATGTATATGGGTACACTGTTGCCATTTTCAGACACATCAGAAGAGGGCATCATGTCCCATTACAGATGGTTGTGAGCCATCACGTGGTTGCTGGAATTAAACTCAGGACCTCTGGAAGAGCAGCCAGTGCTCTTAACCATCTCCAACCAGAGAATCTTCTTTTCAGCTTTTACTGCTTATTCTGTCAGGGAGGGACCTAGGGAATCTTGATAGTTTCAGGGATTTCCTGGAGTGTCATCCATGCTGCAGTGGGCTTTGGCTTGTCTTGGAATCTCTGTCTGGGGTGAATAGGGGAGAGAAGAGAGTGTGTGTGTGTATGTGTGTGTGTGTGTGTGTGTGTGTGTGTGTATGTGTGTGTGTGTGTATGTGTGTGTGTATGTGTGTGTGTGTGTGTATGTGTGTGTGTGTGTGTGTGTGTGTGTGTGTGTAGCGCTCAGGTTGCTTTGTGTGCTAGGCAAGTGCTCTATCACTGAGCTACATCATTGTCCCATGAAATGGATTACTTTAAAGTACATTGAGAAAATAATTATAACTAGAGCTATTCACTGGCTATAAAATGATAAATTTTCAGAAAGGTTACTCTTTGGAAGCCCATAATAAAACTACTATCAACATAATTTTTAATTGCTTGCTTATTTCTTAGCTATTACATTGATGACTTTTATTGATTTACATGATTTGTACCAAGGTTTAAAAATGGGTGAGGGGAGTTGGTAAGATGGCTCAGTAAATGAAGTGCTTGGGGATTTGAGTTAAGGAATAGTTGCTGACTGAAATTCAGGACCTGGGAGGCAGACAAGGAATCTGTGGGGCAGACCAGCTAGCTAGACTATTCAAATTGTCCAGCTCTAGATTCAGCTTGGAGACCCTGCCTCAATAAATAAAGAGGAGAGTGATGGAGGGTGGCACTGACATCAACTGTGGGCTTTCACATGCACATGTGTGTGCCGCATGCCCTGGTGATACCTCAGAGTTACGGCCGACACATGAAATGCCACACATGTTTTTTCTGTATACACTTACTTTTGGCCTATTCTGTGTCTGAGAATTTAGTTTTTAGTTTTCATAGCATTTGTTTCATATACCTGGAAAAATATCTCAGCTAATATGAAGAAAGTGGATCTGTGTCCTATATCATTACAATGCAAACAGAATGTTAATTTTCTTTGTTTTTGCTAAGAGGTTGATTATTATATATAAATTAAAAATCATCTATAGATTATTTTGACATTATTAAATCTTTTGTTGCCTTACAATTAAAAATATGTATGTTTTTCTACTTTCACAATCTACATTCACCTGTTTTTTTCTTTTCTTTTTGGGGATAAAGGGGAAGAGGATGTGAGTATCCAAAGTCTCATGGAGCTTAGGATGGCCTTGAACTTGTTATGCACTCAAAGATGATCTTGAATTCTGATCTCTTGCCTCTTCAAGCTTGAGCTATAGAGATAATACCACCATACTGTGCTTATACAGTTCTGAGTTTTGAACCCAGGGCCTCATAGATGTTAAATACATTCACAACTACCTGTCCTCCCCTTTCCCTCCCTAAGACAGGATCTTGCTGTGTAGCTCTGACTAGCCTAGATTAATTTCACTATGTAGCTCAGGTTGGCCTTGATGGGCATCTTTCAGGCTCAACCTCTTGAATGCTAGGATTTAAGGTATGCGCCAACATTTTTATTTAAAGTGTATGGGGTGTGGAGTGAGGTGGGGTGGGGTGTGTGTGCAGGTGCCTGTAGAGTTTAGAAGAGGGCATTGGATCTCTTGGAGCTAGAGTAATAGGCTTCTCAATATGAGTGCTGAGACTCGAACTTGGGGTCCTCTGCAAGAACAGTTGCTCTTTCTGCTAAGCTGCCTTTCCAGCTCCCAAACTACAATAGTAATACATTTAGCCATTTCAGCAAGAGGAATTATTGCTCTGGGGTTTTATTAAGAAGTAAGTAGTATCATATGAGTGATCAACACATGGAGTATGCTTGTTTTTATATTTTCATTTCTTTGTAAGTAGCCCAGGCAGTCCACAACTTGTTTCTGATCCTCCTGTGCCAGTCTCTTTATACCAGCAACACATTTGTGCTTTTTTTCCTACCTTAAAATGACTTAAAATTGTCCTAACTTTCAAAACATCTTAATCCTTACCTAGAAGTTTAAAACACTGCAATCTATTGTCCTTGATAAACAGCTAGCATTGATGGGTCATTGCAATTGAATTGTTAGTTGTGAATTATGTTTAATCCAATAGCATGTACTTAAGGAAAGAATTTTGTTAGATTTTTCACATTTAGTTACAACTATTTTGCCTAGCTGTAAGAATGTGTTTAATTCAGTTCTTTTGGGTTACTAACTTGTATTTTCATACTTTTACAGGATAGAAGAGAAGAATCAGTGACTTGGAAATTTAGCCAAGTGAAGTGGCGGGATGGGCTTATACCTGACACATTTTATAGAGGTAACTCACGAGTGCTTTTTCTAGGCTTTGGTTTTTACATTCGATTCTTGTCCTTATGCTTACACAGATACTCTTTATTTCCTGGATAGTGCTTTTGTATTGCTTGTGCATAACATCACCTTCAAAGAGTAGCAGGCAGTTCTGTGTGTTTTGCACAGATACACTGAAGAGAATTCGTAAGTTGAGGGCTATTGTCTTTTCTTTTAACCAGATCTGGTTTCTTTGATCCCTCAGTTCTTTTATGTTAAGAGGACAGTTGATGTCTTGGTGTTTGTATTAAACTCGTGCCTTTATCAGACAACATGAAAGAAAATGAAATGTTATAGGATATTTATGTATTACAGTTACACACATCCATCCATCCATCCATCCATCCATCCATCTAGGTTTTTTTTTTTGAGACAAGGTTTCTCTTTGTAACACTGGTTGTCTTGGAACTTGCTTTGTAGACCAGGATGGCCTCCACAATACCATCCCACACCCTCCCACACCCCACCCCCAATTCACTCCTCTTCTGTTTCTCTTCAGAAAAGGGAAGGCTTTTCTTTTTGCATGTGAACCAAACATGGCATATCAAGTTGTAATAAGATGAGGTATATCTCCTCATATTAAGGCTGGATGACGCAACCCAGTTTGAGGAAGGGGATCTCAAAAGCAATCAAAAGAATCAGACAGCCTCTGCCCCCACTGTTAGGAGTCCCACAGGAAGACCAAGCTATACAACCAAAACATATGCAGAGGACCTAGGTCAGACCATGTAGGCTCCCTGACTGTTGGTTGGTTCAGTCTGTGAGTACCTGAGCCTAGGTTAGTAGATTTGTTGTTTTCTATGGCGTCCTTGACCCCTTTCATTTCTACAATCTCCTTTCACTCCCTTCTGCAGGATCCCCTGAGTTGCCTAATGTTTGGCTGTGAGTCTCTGTCTGCATCTATTTCCATTAGTTGGAAAGAATCTGGAAGCAAAGTTGGAGCTGGATGAAGCCTCACTGGTGATGATTATGTTAGGCGCATTATGAATCAGTTCCTTGACTTTCTTTTTTTCTTTTCTTTTTTTTTTTTTTTTAAATTGCTGGTCTTGTTTGGTTCTATCCTGGGTCTCTGGGTTATCCGGCCTCTGGTTCCTGGCTTTCTAGGTAATATCAGGTAGGCTTCCTCAAGCTGGACCAGGCACTAGTTGGCCATTCCAGAATTTCTGTGCTACCTTTACCCCAGGATATCTTACAGTGCAAATTGTAGGTCAGAGGTTTTGTGGTTGTGTTGTAAATGTTTTCTTATGTCAGTTATAAAAATTATTATAAAATTGTATTATAAATTTTTAAATTTGTTTTGAGAATTCTTTTAGACTGAAGATTGAAACATTCTAGCTTTAATGACCATATTTTAGGGTTTTCTTTATTGTCCATGTCTGTTGGCAAATGTGGTACATGCTACTTAAAACCTCCTTTACTTAGTTTTCATTGTAAGCAGTAGAGAATGTCACAATGTTAAAAACAAACAAGCACAGAAAAATGATCTTCTCTCATTCTTTGTTAATATTATATATTCTCCCAGATATCTCTGAATACACAAGGACCTAGTTACTGTTTTATGAGACAAGGAGTCTGCATACTTTATGCTGGTTTCATAACCCTTTTGTAGCCTGAGCTGGCCTTGAACTTTTGTGACAGTCCTCTGTGAGCTGGCTGCGTGCACCACCATAGTGGGTCATATTTACTGTTTAAAGACAGATTTTATGTAGAATGGATTTAAAATAGTGTCTTTTTATTGTTGAGTTATTTGTCAAAATGTCAAAAAATATTGACAAAATGTCAAAATATTGACCTTTTAAAATGTCATTGTGCTCGGCAGTTTGGATGAGTCTGCACCTCTCCAAAGTATGCCCAGCATCAGCAGTCACTAGAGTGAGCTCCTGTTTGTCTCCTTGACAACACCAGCAAATGATTTATATGTCCATGCTGAGGTTTTTTGTGTTTTGTTTTTTGTTTTGGTCCTTTTATAATTTTTTGTAATTTACATATTAGGGATAGGATCCTTGTTATTATGTTAGGACAATTATTTTTATTTAATATTTGCTTTTTTTTCTTTTCCAATTTTGGTTTTGTTTCAGTTCTACAGAAGTTAATTTTTTAAAAATTGTTAGATGCTTCTTATCCTTGGCTGTGGTAAATGTAGAGTGGAGGTTTCTGCATGCCCTTGAGTGTGTGACTATACCTTAACCTTTACATCATAATTTCTGTAAATGACCCACATTCCTAACTTGTCCTGGTTTAACATTCTTTTTCTCTCTTGGTGATATAAAATAGTGTGTATAACACTAGTAGCTTTAGATGTAGTGAACTGTGGTATTAAAAAGTCAATAATAGGACATAGAAAATGTAGCAAATGGGCTGCACGTCCTGTACAGCCTGGGTGGGTACCCCTGTACTCCCAGCACTTGGGAGGTAGAGGCAGGAACAGGAGTTCGGCTTGCCTTGGACATAAATTTGAGTCAGGCTGGGCTACTTGAGACCATGTCTCACAAAAGGGAGAAAGTTTAGTAAATGATAAGTTTGTTTAAAAAAATGTAGAAAAGAAAATGATAACCTACAAGACGCCATGGCTAATCCATCTGCATTTGTGGCTGTTGCACAGTTGCTGCTGTGACCCCAGCCAAAGTACAGCCAAGGGGAAGCTAGAGAGTCAGGGCAGGAAAGGGAGTTTGTCTCCTGACTGATCTCCCCAAAGCACCCACCTCAGTCAGCTTTAATTAAGAGACATGGAAAATAAGGCTCATTTCTTAAAAACAAACAAAGGAAACAGGCAGCCTGGTAAACAAGTTGGGATAGTTGGCTCATCATTTAGAAAAATGTAATAAAGATACCAGATTTTATATGTCTGTCTGTCTTTCTTTCTTTCTTTCTTTCTTTCTTTCTTTCTTTCTTTCTTTCTTTCTTTATTTATTTATTTTGAGACAAGATCTTACTGTAAAGCCCTGGGTGGCCTGGAACTCACTATGTAGAATGGGCTGGCCTTGAATTTACAGAGCTCTGCTAGACTCTGCCTCTCAAGTACTGGGATTAAAGGCAAGTGCTATCATGTCCAGCTCATAAATTCAGATTTTTAGGCAATTCAAGTTATAAAAAGTAATAGAACATTTATTTATCTAATTTGAATTTATTATGGTTGGAGAGCATATTTTGTAGGAGTTGAGTCCTTTTAATTTTACTGAGGCCGTTTTACCACTTAGTTTAGTGTCTTATACCTTAGTTTGCTAGTCTGCTGCATATTGTTAAAACTTAGGTTGGTCTCTGCCAGAGAATGTACATTTAGAAGCAGTATCTTCTTTTTATTTGTCCATTCTTTCTTTCCCCTCCCCTCTGAGTCTACAATCCCACCGTCTTCTAACCTCTGTTGTCACTGGTTGGAAATTGGCCGTTTTTTTGATGTTTGCATTAGTTACTTTTTGGTTGTTGTGATGAAACACCATGACCACAGCAACTTATAGAAGAAAGCATTTAATTGGGCTAATGGTTTTAGAGGGTGAGAATCCATGATGAAGGCAGGAACAGCTGACAGCTCACATTTTCAGGAAGCAGGAAAAACCATCCTGGGCCTAGTCTTGAAACCTCAAAGACTCCCTTGAGTGTCACATCCACTTCAACAAGGCCATACCTCCTAATCCTTTGCAGAAACTCCACTAGCTGGGTGAGCAAGGCTTTACACCTGAGCCCATGGGCTCTTCTCCTTCAGAGCAGCACAGTGGCACAGTGCCTTTCCCTTCTCCTGTCCAGATGCTCTGCTCCCTGTGCTTGTTTTCAACAGTTTTATTTTGATCCAGGAATAACACTTTTCAAATCTATTGCAGTGGAAGTTGATTGAGTTTCCTGGATTTGTAAGCTTATTTTTTAAAAATAGTCAAATATGAGGACTATTTGGCTTCTGTTTTATTAAATTTTACTTCTTTTTTCTCTTTCATTCTTATATTAAGAAATATTGGTAAGCAGGATTTTTGTTCATATGTCTCTGGAGCTCTTTATTTTTTTCTCTTTATTTAATTGAGTAATTTTCTTGTTTATTTTTTAATAAAGATTAACTTATTATATTTATTTATTTATTCTTGCTTGTGCATATATGGAAGACAGATGACAGTTTGTAGGAGTTGGCTTTCTCTTTCATACGCTCAGGCCACTAGGCTTGATAGCAAGAACTTCTACCCACTGAGCAATCTGGTTAACCCTAGTTGGGTAATTTCTATAGATGAACCATTAAGGCTACTGATTGTGTTTTGCAGTTGTAAATTTGGTTTTGAATACTTGGCATACCTTTTTGTATTTCAATAATCACATTCTTCTATTTCCAAATTTCTATGGATTTTTTGAAATAATTTCTTTGCTTTATTGAGAATTTTACTTGCTAGATGATTGTTTTCATAGTTAAAGGTGAAACATAAATTACATTCATAACAAAATAAATGCTTTGAAATCTTTGTTTAAACCAACCCATGAGAACAGTTAGAATCACTTTATATTGCCTGATTTTGATGAATATATATGCCTGTATCTCCCCCCAACCACCCTTTCATATTGCTTTTTTTAGACAGAGTCTTTCTATGTAGCCCATGTTGTCTTGGTACTGGATATGTAGACCAGGCTGATCTTGAACTCACAGAGATCTTCCTGCTTCTGTCTGCCAGAGTTAAAGGTGTGAGCCCCATAGTGGCTTGTGTTACCATTTTGAGAGCCATACTGAGGACTGAACCTAGGCCTCATGTATATTATGCAAGTACTCTGCTACTGACCCTGTAGTGTGAGTTACATTTTCTGGTGTTTTTAAGTGTCTTGTGACTGTCGAGACGGCTATTTTGTTATAATGTGATACACATATAATACTGCAAGTTTAGATCATCATTCCTCCCTATTTCTCTTGGGCTGGTTTTATTTTTCATATTGTTTATGTATGATAACAGTCCTGTTGAAAAAGAGAGCACATTTTGTGCATGTTTTGATAACAAAAACATAAGCATAAATATTCAGAAAAAATTAGGAGTAGAGTAGGTGGATAGGTTTGACTTTGAGCTTTCAGATGCCTATAGAAGTTTTAGAAGTTTATCTTTTGTTGTATCAGGCCTCACTGTAGCCCTGGCTGGGCTGGAACTCACTGTGTAGACAGGGCTGTCCTCAGACTCACAGAAATCACTACCTCTGCTCCCCTAGTGCTGGGAGATTAGTACTGTTTGTGCTTTAAGTGGGCACTATTATCCTTGTTGCCTTTGTGCCATTGTAAACATGTCAGAAAATGTCTGTAAATCCAATGCAAACTGTGCATGGACCCCATAGGGTAGGAAGTTTTATAACATCATTCATTCATTTGATACTTTGCCAAGAAGAGCTTGCTGTCAGAACATTTTCTTGTGTATAGCCTGTGTTCTTCGCTCTAGGTTATATTATATATTTTCTGTGTGATTATTTCTAAGATTACTCTGATATTCAATTTTAGGATGATACTCTTTCTGTTATGAATATACACACTATTGGTATTTGTTATTTTTGAGACCTGTCTTTATCTGCTTCTCTTTCACTTCACAGACTTTTTTTTTTTTTTTTTTTTTTGAGACAGGGGTTTTATTTTGTAGGTTGGCTGGTGATCTGGAGCTCACCATGTAGACCAGGCTGACCTAGAGTTAAAGGAATGTATAACCACACCAGTCTACAGACCTAATAAAATAGATTTGACTAGTGTCTTTGTGTTGCTGCTTACCTTATAGTTCTGTAGCCCTCTGAAATTTGATGTAATATTTCATATCTCAGAGTTGTAGATTCCAAGACTAGGCAAATTATATTTACCTAAAATCTTACCCATCCATCCATCCATCCATCCATCCATCCATCCATCCACAGAACGTGTGTGTGTGTGTGTGTGTGGGGGGGGTCAGCTTGCTAGAATCAGTTCCCCACTGCCTCCATGTGGTTCCCAGGAGTCAAACTCAGATTATCAGGTTTGGCAGCATGCATCTTTACCTGTTGATCATCATTCTGGCCCCAAATCAATTTTTCTTAAAAATTGGGGTTGCTTCTCAGTCAGTTCCTCTCCCTCAGGCACAGCTCTGTAGACTGCAGGCATCACACAGTGTGCACGCGGTATGTCACAGCGTGTTTTCCCTTGCAGAGTGGAGTATGTTTCCCTTATCCCTTATGTATTCTCTTGTAGGCATTGGATGGCGCAAGTGACTGAGAGGATCCCGAGAGTTTCTGGAGCCTGTGAAAGGTAGAAACTCAACCATGATTTCTCTCTCAACTCAACAGCATTCCTTTCCTTGAAGTCTTCGTTTTTACTTCAGCCTCAGGTAACTTTATATCTTATAATCTTGAAAAAGTACATTTTACTTATTTATTTTTAGGCCGTGTTTTAATTAAGTCATGAATAAAAACAGCATACAGTTTGAAGTAGCCATTCTAGCTATGAAGGCCACTGATGTATATATAGTTTTGGACTAGGAAAGTGTTTTCAATGGCTTCAGCTATGTTGAAGTTAATTTTTTCAAATATAAACATTGTTTTCTTGGATGATAGATTTTTGTTATTGAGTTTGTATAATAGTTTCAGTTTGGATATTCATATGTTGAGGAAGTATGTATTTGTTTGTCTGTTTGTTTAGTTTTTTCAAGACAAGTTTTCTCCATGTAGTCCTGGCTGTCCTGGAACTTAACCCTATAGACCAGGTTGGCCTTGAACTTAGAGATCAGCCTGCCTCTATCTCCTGAGTACTAGGATTAAAGTTTTATGTCACAATGCCTGGTTTCTTAAGAGATTTTTGAGATGAAACTGATTAATATATTGTGTAATAAGAAGTAGTAGTTGTTCTCCTTAACAATGATTATACTTTTACCCCACCATCCCAACATTGCATTTCTAAGAAAATCTAGAGAAACTTTTTATTCCAAGAAAAAAATGTTAGACTATTATTATAATTGTATCTTCCATATATTTTTAAATACTTTAAAAAATATTGATAGAAATGTAACTGATGGCTAATGTCAGCTAGTTAGGATCTAGAATTGTCTAGAAACTAAGCCTACAGGCTTTCCAGTAAGGGATTATCTAGGTTAAGTTTAAGGTTAAGGTTAAGGTTAAGGTTAGTGTCTGAGACTGTCTGTGAGGAATTAATTGATGTGGGAAGACTCATCACAGTTGTAGATGAGACCATGGCATGGACAAGGAGTCCTGTACTGTATAAAATGCAGCAGCTGAAGCTGAGTGCTAGTGTGCTTCATTCATTGTTCACTGCCTGACTGTTGATGGAGCCTGTCTCCTATACTCAAGTAGAGGCCTGCTGCCTCTACATCCCTACTTTGAACTGGGAGCCAGAATAAGCCCTGTTTGTCTTGAGTTGCTTTTGTCTAAGTATTTTATCACAACAAAAGGAAAAGTGCTCTAAATGTGTACATGTTGTATGTTTACCTATAGTAAAACAGCAAGCAAGCAGTCTGATGTAGTACCATGTAGAATTGGCTACGGCGATAGCCTTATAATCATAGAAATATGTTTTTATGTAAACTATCTCATGGTTGTATGGAGGTTCCATAATTCTGATGCTCTAGGACACCTTTGCTTTGGGGAGTTGGGTAGGGTGAGGTTGTTGAGGACTATTGAGCTTAGAGCATTGCTCATTCTAAGTGTATTATACTCTGTCATTGAATTATCCTCGGAGCCCATGCTGTTCTGAATAGTTTTAAAAAAATTTTAAAGATTTTATGCAATTGTGTATGAGCATTTTGTCTGCTTGTATGTGTACGCACTACATGCGTACAGTGCTCTTAGAGACCAGGAAAGGGCAGTGGCTTTGGTAAACAGGAGCTATAAGTGGTTATCAGTCTCCATGTGGGTGCTGGGAATCTAGGATAGGTTTTCTGTAATAGCAGCTAGTGCTCTTAACCCATGAAGGATCTTTCCAGTCTATTATTAATATTTAAATTCCAGCTTGTTGGGTATGGTTGCTACAGTGCCTGTCAATGGAGGGAAGGAAACAGAAGAATACTTTGCATTTTTGTAGGCAATTTACTATTTTATTTTATGTATATGGATGTTTTGCCTGCATGTGTGTCTGTTCTGGTTATCTGTAAGAGCAGCAAGTGTTTTAACTACTGAGTCATCTCTTCAATCCCAATACATAACTTATTAGATAGAAGACAGTAGATTTGGGATATGAGTATTGGGTAACCAGCTGTCTGTCACACTAGAGTTTGTGTTAGATTTCATTTTATAAACTGTTATACAATTATAAACTACTTTTAAGTTGTCATATTTACAGATTTTATGGACAGTTAACATCTTTTCTGTTCTTAGACAAATCATAGTCAATGATCTAGCACATTAAACAAAGTATCAGGCATTAAACATTTGTTCATTATATCTAGGGAAGTTTAAGAAATATTTCTTATATCTGTGCTACATAAAATGATGGAATTCAGTTTTCTATGGAATGAGTAGTTTGAGTTTGTGCTAGTACTAAATGTAATGTCCAGTGTAATCAGGACCACTGTGTGCTCCCCCAACCCCATCCTTCTCATCTTGATAAAGATAAATGATACCTGTTTCTTAAATAGTTGGCAAAAATGCAGTGTTTTAGATTCTCAGTGTCACTATATTCTGGTTGTGTCATTTTAGAAGACATTTTGATAAATATTTGAAATATATTATGTGCTTAGATACTAGATTTTTGAGTGGTTTTCCTGTTATGTTGGAATGTCTGTTAACTTTCCTTAAATATTTATAGATTATTTTTCTATAGTTAAAAATGGTCACTTTTATCTAAGTTGTCATATTTACAAAATGGAGAAACTTTATTCTAACTAATAATTTTATTACTATCTGTTAAATTATGTTTATCACTTCAATGTCTTCTGCTGCTCGCATTGAACATAACTCTCACTAGGCTGTTTTGAAATACTAGCACTTAAAAATAGTTTTCAAGAAAGACCTTATAATATGCAAAATGATGTTTATACAAAGATATGTCGCTGGGCATGGTGTCATGCCTGTAATTCCAATGCTTAGAAGGATGAGACAGGAAGATAGCTGTGAGTTCAGGGCCAAACTGGTTCTTGTCTCCAAAAACCAATATTAAAAAACTAAAACAGCCGGGCAGTGGTAAGGCACGCCTTTAATCCTAGCACTTGGCTGTCCTGGAACTCACTCTGTAGACCAGGGTGGCCTCGAACTCAGAAATCCACCTGCCTCTGCCTCTCAAGTGACAAGCTAATATTTTTATGATGAGATTTCTCTCTGATTTTCATATAGAGTAGAACTATGAATATCCAGATTAATGTAACTGAAATTTGGTGAAAATGTTTTGGTTCAGAAGTTATTTGTGAGGTCTAGGGACATAGTTCAGTGATGAATGCTTATCTCCCAGGCACATGCCTCTGGGTTCTACCCCTAGTGTCTTGGTGATGGGCTAGAGAAATAATTGATTTTCAGAATAAGTACCTTTGAGTGTCTGTCTAAAGAGAAGTTTCTTTTTAGGTTGAGAGGGTGGCATAATGTTGACCCTTGAAGAATAATAAATAATCTAAGTTGGGAATTATTCTTTTCATAGAAAGTAAAATGATGCTTAGGTTCATCTGCTTGCCCATCAGTATTCTGTTTTGACTCATAATGCACATTTGAAGTTCCATAGTGTTCAGTGACAGAGAATAGGAAACAGTGTTACCACCAATCTCAACAAATAAATAGAAAAGCAGAATCGTGAAATGAGGTCTTCTCTTCTCTTCTCTTCTCTTCTCTTCTCTTCTCTTCTCTTCTCTTCTCTTCTCTTCTCTTCTCTTCTCTTTTTTTAGTATTGCTCTTTATGAACAATATATTGTATTTCAAAAATTACAAATGGATGTAGAAAAATTCAGGAGAGATTATCTTCATTATGATTTGACAAAAAAGGAGGAAATAAGGTAGTTTAAGAGGATAAATATGGGAAAAAAGAATAGCTTTTTTTTCCATGATAAATAAAATAAACGGAGGTGTGACTAATAAATGGAAAATGGAAAATGAGAAACGTAAAAAGGGATCTTCTCACCCAAAGGAGGACGATAGATTCTGCATCAGGAAATTCTCATGTGAGCCTCAAGGTGAAGGGTACTCAGAAAGGAAGTGAAGGGTATTCAGAAAGGAGGTGAGAGGGACTCAGTAAAGAGGTAAGGGGTTGAACTCATCTCCGAGATGTTGAGCCAGTCAGCTCCCTTATAAAGAAGTCAAAGATCTGCCCCATTTCAGTGAAAGCAAACAAACGCTCCTCTATACCAGTTGTCCTGAACTAGGTGAACGACTGTTTCAGGGTTTTCTCTCCCCCAAGTTCCACCTAAAAAAGTTTTGAGAGGGGAAAAAAAAAGAAAAAAAGGTGAGGGGTGCTCAGTAAGGACACCTCAGGTGTGGTCAGTAAGGAGATGAAGGGTACTTAGACCTGAGTGATGGCTTTGTAAATCTTAGTAGTGGTGATGGAGTTAGCCTCAGTAGGTAGTGAACAAAAAATGAACTCAATAACTTCTGGACAGTTCTAAAGCCTTTTTGGGTCTAGAAGTTGCTTGATATAGTAAAAACTGCGTTGGATCAAAGAAGTTTCATTTTAAATTCCAGTTTATTTCATAACTGTGTGACCTTGTGTGAGGTTCTTTGTTAAGTGAGGCTTATTTAGCACAAGAACACCAATGGAGGAGTTAGGGGAAGGACTGAAGGAGCCGAAGGGGTTAGCAACTCCATAGGAAGAACAATATTAACCAGCCAGACCTCACAGAACTCCCAGGGACTAAACCACCAACCAAAGAATACACATGGAGTGTCTCATGGCTTCTACTGTATATGTAGCAGAGGATGGCCTTATTTGCCATCAGTGGGAGGAGAGGCCCTTGGTCCTCTGGAGGCTCAGTGATCCAGTGTAGGGGAATGCTAGGGGACTGAGGTGGGAGGGAGTGGGTGGGTAGGAAAGCACCCTTACAGAGGCAGGGGAGGGGGAGGGAATGGGGGTTTAACTGGGAAAGGGGATAATATTTGAAATGTAAATAAACAAAATAACCAATAAAAAAATATTGAGCAAGGTAAATTGTATAACAGTGTCCAGCCCAATGATTTTTACCTAGTAAATAATCACATATATTAATTAGTTGTCAGCAGAATTCTTCCTCTATTAATACCGTAATTATTTATAATATAGACACAAACCTACTCATGACTGCAGAATAATATTCTTCACATTAATTGCATAAAATTCCTTTTAAAACTTAATGTTTCTAATTTAATGAAAAATAAAAAATAACTTATTTTAGTGTCTTGTATAGTTGATTAAAAATGAGTAGTAATGCTCAGCTTGTGTATATGTGACACTTCTGTTGAGTGCTGAAGCAAGCCCTCAGACGCTGAGTCTTAGAAGTGACAAGCGCTTGTATTACAACTTAGATCTTAGCCAGGCACACACCTTTAGTCCCAACTCAGCAGGCAGAGGCAGGCAGGTCTCTGAATTCAAGAACAGCCTGGTCTACAGAGTGAGTTCCAGGACAGCCAGGGCTACACAGAGAAACCAAATCAAACCAAAACTAAACCAAATGAACCCTTACATTCTTTAATAAAAGCTCAACTCAAAGCTTGTTTATTCTATATTTACTTGTAAATCTGTACACCTTGGTTTCTAAGTACTTGTGAACATTAAGTTAGAAGATGACGATAAGAGTCAGCTTATCTCTTCCTGAAAACAACAGGAAGAGGAGGCTGCTAATTGACATTCTCTTCCAAGAGTGTCTTCACTCTAGCCTTGAATGATAGTGGAATTACCCAAACTGCTACAGTGGAGATAATTTCTACATAGAATGAGCCGAACAGTTGTCAGTAAGAAATGACAGTGGTTGTGACAGAGAGGAGCACATACCACACAGCCAGAGACAGAGCAAGTGGGCTAGCTGTACAAGCTTACG
>NW_021620714.1:3441742-3485437 GCF_004785775.1 Grammomys surdaster | reverse complement strand
GGGCAAGCTGAGGAAACAGGGTCTCAGACAGTCTTTGACGGGCCACTCACTGTTCTTCCAAAGCCTAACAGCATCAAGGCTCTGCTGTACTCTCCCAGCACTGATGCAGAACTCCAAACAGAAATCTGCTGCATGGTCATAAGGAGACAGCTTATGACTAGCCTTTTTCCTATGGGATTTTTGTTAGTTCATTTTCTAAATTTTTCACTGTTTCTTTACAGGAAAGAAAGTCTCCATGGTAACAGTTTAAAAATGCATTAGAAGGCTCTTAACTGTCTGTGAAGTTCCTTAACTTTCATTTGTTTTCTCCTGTAGAACCACTATAGACAGCTAATTTCATTCCCTTTAATGGTATAGACATTCTGTTGTGTGACGGGTGTGTTCAAGTAAGTCTCTCATTTTCCCATTAAAAGGTTGCAGCAAGCATCACCCAGTGTAGATGTTAGATAGGTTTCTGTGAATAGAAACACAGACTTATATATCTCCTTTCTCCCTAGCACTCAGGTGGCCACTTAAATCACATACTTGTCAAAGGGACTTGAAGAAAAAATATGGTTTTGGGCAAAACAAGTCAGTAATATTTGGAAGGAGTGAGCCGAGGAGGATAGGGATACTGTTCCACAGAGACCCAGCCCCATGATCTGCTTCCTTCAGCTCACTGCTTTGAAGTTTCTAGAACCTCCCTAAATACCACCCCCATTGAGCTGCCAACCTTTTAATAAATACTCCTCTTGGGGTTAGGGGAGCAATTCATAGTCAAACCAAATCTAGGTCAAGAGTACACACTTTTTCTTTTGATAGATATTTTCAAGGCTTATTTTAAAGTCTGAACAGTGACCATCGATAGAAAAGTATTTTCTGATATTGCAGGAAAGCTGTGTCCATAGTTTGTAGTTATTTAAGTCTAAGTTTCTGTCGTAATTTCTGGTGTATGAGTAAGTAACCATGGGTGAGGAGGGGGCCTTCATCTCTGTATAGGCTTGATCTCAGCAAGAGTTTTGAGAGCCAGGGCTGTTTTTTGTTTTGTTTGTTTTTTGTTTTTTACTTGGACTGTGTCTCCTTATTTTTAATACTCTCTGCTTGAAACATGCTATTTTCTGTTCTAAGACCCTAACTGAAGTCTTTGGTGCTTCCCCCACCCCAAATAGTGTTGTCTAAAGTGCTGTTTTGAATCTTACTGTTTAACTTGATGCTATACTTTATTTATTTTTGCGGCCCTCCCGGTCCTGCAGTTAATACAAGTACAAGAATGTGATTTTCAATTGTTGATCAAAACTATGGCAGTTAAGATTGTCTACAATAGGAGAACTTAGTCTTATCTGGAGTATCAGATTAGCTGGATGCTTTGCTATTGATAAAGCACAAACCCCAAAACTGTCCCTAAGCCACTTACTTAGGCTGGTCTTTTATTTTATTTTAAATTTCTTTTAAATCTTCCATATTCTCTAAAACTGACAGGTTTTTGTTTTTCCCAGACACAGTTTTACTGTGTAGCACTGGCTATCCTGGAACTCACTCTGTGGACTAGGCAGGCCTTGAACTCAGAGAGATCTTCCTGCCTCTGCCTCTCGAGTGGTGGGATTAAAGGTGTACACCACCACCCGTTTTTTTGTTTTTTTTTTTATTTAAAATAATGGAATTTGTGACAGCAGTCAATGCAGTAAAGGATGTCTTGTATATGTGTAAATTTCTGTAAGTTGGGGGGGGGGGTTTCAGTCCTTGAGAAAACAGTAGAAACATCATAGTTTGCCAGAATTTCTAAATAATTGGCCAGAATAATCAACTTTTAGTCCTTTAAACAAGATTCACTTAGTAAACTTGTTTTCTAAGAAATGTATAAAACAGAATGTGAAGATAGCAGCTATTTGGTAAGATGTTCAAAACGATTGACCTTTAAGAGTTTGTTTGCTCTGTGAAGATTTTGAAAAGTAAAATCAAATGCTGCTCTTTGGTCATATGTTTTTCAGACTGATAATATCTGGTAGGTACCAGGAAGGCAAGAAAAGCAAGTCTGAATTAGACCTTTGTTCACTCCGCTGATCATAGAGGTCCATGAAGTGTTCATTTAAGAAAAGGTCCTTCCCTTGATGACATCCTTCATAGGGACTGGGATCTAATGACATGTTGGTCTTGCATTATGAAACCGAAGGTGGTCTTCAAAACTGTCTTTAGGAGAGACACCAAAACAGCACCCTCCTACTTGTGAGCTTCCACTCAGGGACCAAGGGTTACATTTGTTGTATGTGATTTAGAGACCTTTGGTGCATATCCTGTGCCTGTCGTATGTGCTGCTGGAGTTTACTGAGCCGAGGACTAGTCGTGCATGGCAGCCAGGCACTGTTGTAACTGAGCTGCATCACATCCCCACTTAGGAGCTATGAGGATCTCTGTTTGCATCTGTGCTGTGCCTCGTAGCGTTCTCTGTCGGTTATGTTTTACAAAGTTCATCCTTTTAAAGTTTATGACACTATAATATGTTCAAATCTGAAAGTTCTTGGGCTGAAGCTATAAATACTTCGTTTAATCTGTTTTGTGTAAAGTTCATTTTTAGTAATGAAATATATTAGGATTATGCCTTAATTTCAAAATGAAAACTTGTTTTTACTTCTCTAGCCTCTGGAAGTCAGTCTTGGTAATTATATGAATTAGATGAATAAAAATTTTCTATTTGAATATAAATCTTTTATAATTTGAAATAAAAAAACTACCAAGTAGGACATATAAACTAATTTTTTTATGCTTTGTTGCCAAACTTGGTTTTTCTAGGCAGTTATACTTAAGCATGAACATTGACGACAAACTGGAAGGATTGTTTCTTAAATGTGGCGGCATAGACGAAATGCAGTCTTCCAGGGCAATGGTTGTAATGGGTGGAGTGTCCGGCCAGTCCGCTGTGTCTGGAGAACTGCAGGAGTCAGTACTTCAAGATCGAAGTTTGCCTCACCAGGAGATCCTTGCTGCAGATGAAGTGTTACAAGAGAGTGAAATGAGACAGCAGGATATGATATCCCATGATGAACTCATGGTCCACGAGGAGACAGTGAAGAATGATGAAGAGCAGATTGACACCCACGAGCGGCTTCCTCAAGGACTGCAGTATGCACTTAATGTCCCTGTAAGTACGAAGCTAGAAATGGTAAACAGTCCTAGAAGTCACCAAAGAAATTACAATGGTTAAAGGCTAGTCAGGTTTTTTTTTTGTTTGTTTGTTTTTTTAAGCTGTGGACAGCTATCATATTTGAAAGGCAGAAGTTTTTGCATGTCCTTATTTTTGAACTCTATTTTCCAACATTTATTCTTTGGTAATGGTTATGTGTGTACTGGATTTTAAGTGCTTGCTTTTGAAAGACACTGTGATTAGCATTTCGTTTTGATTTTTGGAGATGGTTTCTTTATGTAGTTCTTGCTGTCTTGGAACTTGATCTGTTTGTGGCAGGCTGTTGGTATGTAGCCCAAGTTGGCTTAGAATTTACTGTGGGTAAATTTAAGTAGTAAACTTAAACTTGCTGGTATCCTCCTGCCTCTGCCTCTTTGGTGCTCAAATTACACAGCTCCAAGAAACTCATTTTTAGGCATTCATGTCTTCTCTTCCTCCACCTTTATTTTTATTTATTTTGCTTGTTTTGCAAAGAGTCTTGTTGTACACCCCATGCTGCCCTGCGTCCTTACTATGTAGCCCAGGCTAGCTTCAAACCCCTTGGCAATCCTCTTGCTTCTGTTTTCCACCGCCCCTGGTATTGATATTTATAGGGTTGCTGACACCATACCTAATTGTCTACTTTATTTTCACTCTGATGAGTAAAACCAGAACCATATTTTGAGTCTTAGCTCTTCCACCACTGGTTCTAGACCCTAAGGCATTTTTTTTCTCCCTTTATTTATAATGCAGCACTTTTTCTTTGAGGATCATTGGATATCTGTCTAAATAAATATTTCAGCCAAAACTCAGTGCTGTTTTCAGCATAGATAGTGCATCTTTATCACTGTCCTGTCACTTCCTGGAACTCTAGTTGAACCCTAAGATAGAGATTTGTGGTGACTTACTCAATGTCTATCTCTCTTGATACATTGTGGGTTCTAGAAGGCAGCAGTGTTGTCTATGGTCTGCTATATACCACGTGTTGAAACAGTGTGACTAACTGGATAACCATTTACAGTTATGCATATGTGTACCGATTTGTACCTAGCCCATTGCAGAAGCCGTTTATAATGGATTATATGAATTGCTGTTTGAGTGTTGAGCCAGCTTTTCATGCCTTCATTAAATCCCAGTATAATTGTTTTTATACATTGCTAGATTTGATTTGATAACACTTTATTTTTTACAACTTACGGGAGAGACTGGTATGTAATTTTCTTTCCCTGTAATGTCTCATTGTTTAGTTTTGGTGTTTTGTATTTCTTCCCTCAGAATGAGTTAATCCTTGTTCTTGTCTTCTGGAAAAGATCGGAGACAACTGATAAATTTACCCCTTAAATGCTTTCTCGAATTCACCAGGACCTGATGCTCTCTGTTTTGGAAGACTTAGAAAATCTTTGACAAATTTTCTTATAGATGCAGGCCTGTTAAGATCATCTATTTCTTCTATGAGTCTTGGCAGCTTGTTAAAAAAAAAAAAGTCAATTCTGTCAAAGTTTTCCAATTATTGGACACAAATGTTTCCAGTTTTCCTTCCTTCCTTCCTTCCTTCCTTCCTTCCTTCCTTCCTTCCTTCCTTCCTTCCTTCCTTCCCTCCCTCCCTCCCTCCCTCCCTCACTCCCTCCCTCCCTTCTTCTTCTTTCTCCTCCTCTGCCTCCTCCTCCTTCTCCTCCTCCTTCCCCTCCTCCTTTTTCTTCTTTTCTATCCTTTGAATGCACATGGAGTTGCTTTTGTGTTTGATGTTAGTAGTCTGTTTGTCTCTTAGCCTGGCTATAGGTGTGTGTTTGTGGTTTTGTTACTACCTTTACCATTCTTAAGCTTACAGAGTAGTGTTAAATTGTATCTGCAGTGTTGTATAGCAAGTCATCTCTAGAACTTCCTTGTCCTATAAAACTGAGACTTTATGTGTTGAATCCATGCTCTGTTACCTCCCTCCAGGAGTGACTTCCTGATTTTATTGATATTGTAAGGAAACTTTATTTTTTTCTGCTGATTCCTGTTTTTTATATATATATATTTAAAGATTTATGTGTGTGTATGTGTGTTTTTGTGGGCAGTGTGTGCATGTGAGTGTGGAGTAGTGCAGAGACCAGAAGAGGGCCTTTGAGCAGCAGGTGATGGTAAGTCATCGGCTGTGGTTGCTGGGAACTGAACTCAGATCCTCTAGAAAAAACGGCAAGTGCTCTAAACCACTGAGCTGTCTCTCCTGCCCCTGACTTACTGTATTCAATTCATTGATTTGTTGTAACTCTGTGTGTGTGTGTATGTGTGTGTTGTTCTCTTCTAGTGTGTAGCTCTCCCTAGTTAGTTTCATTAGATTGTTGATTTCAGACCTTCTCTCCTGACATACACCAGTACTGTGAGTTTTCCTCTAAGTGCTGCTTCAGATGTGTCACTAGTTGAATGTTTAATTATATTCTCTTTCCTTATGTCTTTGATTTCTTAGAACTATGCATTATTTGGAAGTGCATAGTTTAGTTGACAAATAGTTGATGGAAGGATATTTCTAGTTTGTTTTTGCTGTTAATTGATTTCTAGTTTTAACTGTTGTCAGAGTAAATACTATTTGATTACTGTGTTAAGGTGTCTTTTATGGCCAGATAGTGGTCTGTCTTGAGATACTTGAGAAGTATATACATTCTACTGTTGGTTTTACCCAGTAATACAGAGGCCACAGTAACTTTATTGGACAGGCTGTAGCCTGGATCTTCTTTGTTTTTTTTGTTTGTTTGTTTGTTTTGTTTTGTTTTAATATAGTTTCTGTGGTGATCTTTTTCTTTCTTTTTTTTTAATTAAAAATTTTTAATTGGTTTACAAAGGAGCTATAGTCTACATTGAAACTAAACTTTGTACAAAAGGCAGAGATTGAGATAGAGATATAGAGAAAGAAATACTGAGATCTTCAAAACACCCAGGGGCAAATTTAGCCAGAGAGAGAGAGAGAGAGAGACAGAGAGAGAGACAGAGAGAGAGACAGAGAGAGAGACAGAGAGAGAGACAGAGACACAGAGACACACACACACACACACACACACACACACACACACACACACACACACGGAAGATACTTGTGGTGATCTTTTCAAATGCGATATTAACTTCTTGCTCCCTTTGTAAAATGACATTACTGGTTCCTCATTGCCAGATAGCTAAAATGTGCTTATTGGTATGGATGGAGATAGTCATTGTGTCAGGTCTCTTAGGTAACGTCATTCACAGCTGTTACTAAACTCTCTCACTCCTAACATTTGCAATGTCTGTACTTTTCATTGGCATATCACTCACAGGATTCTGAGGGGTTTCCTTCCTTATCAGCACATGAGAACTTTAACTTCTTATTCTTTTAACGTGTCTGCTTGGCACTCCATTTGTATGGGCGCTCAACTGAATTGTTTTCTACTCTAAATTAGTAGAGGTCAACTTTTTAGTGTATAGTTTACTCATTGGACATTTGTTCTCAAATACGTTACATTAATTTAAAACTTGAGGTCTTTAACCTCACTGGACATTCTGCAGATAAGTGAATCTGAAAAATTGGTCATGCTGTTAACAGATGGTTAGAATTTGGGATTTATGTAACATTGTTTTATTTTTTTATTTTTTATTTTTTTTTGGTTTTTCGAGACAGGGTTTCTCTGTGTAGCCCTGGCTGTCCTGGAACTCACTCTGTAGACCAGGCTGGCCTCGAACTCAGAAATCCACCTGCCTCTGCCCCCCAAGTGCTGGGATTAAAGGCGTGCGCCACCACCGCCCGGCGTAACATTGTTTTATAATGAGACCTAAATAGACACGAGGTATTATTTCCATTCTTAGTCATATATTGCTGTTGGTGACAAGGGCTAGGGGCTTGGGCTATAAGTATGTATTGGTTTTTATTGAAAGGGGTATTTTACCCAGAACAGTAGGATTTTGTTTTTCAATGTGAACAGACTCAAGAGTAACAGGCCATTCTCAACATTCTTTTTAGAATGAACTTTAAAAATGATATTGAACATGGTAATGGTTTTCTTCCTCTGTTTGCTCATTCACTTGGAAATCACAAAGAACTCCTTTTCATATTGCCCCTTGTTAGTATAGAATTAGCAGTTGAATTTTCTCAAATTGTTAGTGACTTTAGGTTCTGTATTCTTAGTAAATTAAATTACAGTTCAAAGTTGTCATTTGTGGCCACTTCTCAGGATTTATTTTGATTTTCTACTCTAAATTAGTAGAGGTCAACTTTTTAGTGTATAGTTTACTCATTGGACATTTGTTCTCAAATATGTTACATTAAATTAAAACTTGAGGTTTTTAACCTCACTGGACATTCTGCAGATGTTTAGCAACTGCATGGTGCATGTTGGGCAGTGTCCATGCAGGCTGTTTCATCACTGCCTCTGTCTCTCTAGACAGTGCCATGGTAGAAGGTTTGAAACATCTCAGAAAATTAAGAAAAGATTTCACCTTCCTTCTCATTCCTATCAAGCTCATCAAAGAAGATTTGAGAACTCTTAAACTTCTCTGTTCTTTTCTTTCCCAGTTGATGATGGCACGTTAAGAGGAAAGGTTTGCAGTCTGTATTTACAAATTGGAGAAGATTATAATTGATGACAATACATATGTCTTCTGAAAAACTGTTGGGCTATATAACATGAATGAAAATATTTTATAAATTGGGAGTTATCTAAAAATTCATGTTCTTGTCATACAATAGTATATAGAAAAGATTTTAGGAATATATAACTCCTGAAAGATATACTTCAGAATTTATGTGACGTTCTTTTAAACATCTTTTAAAAACTTAGACGTGAAGGTCAGAAAGACAACCTGCAGGGATCAGTTCTTATCTTCCACCATGTAGGTCCCAGGGACCAGATTCCAGTCATCAGGTTTGGAGACAGGTGTTTTTACCTGCTGAAGCTTCTTTGTGGCTTTGTGTGACATTTTTAAATCATAAATTTCTAAAGCAGGATGATAGAATTATAGCTGTACTTTAAGGTGTTTTATATGTTTGAATAAGTTTTTAATGGGCCAGGAAATTCAAAATGTATTTGACCATTGGAGTAAGACTTCTGTTCTCCTTTTCTTTAATTCTTGAAATCCTTTCATTAAGGAAGATGACACAGGCAATTATAATTATATTGTATGCTTTTTCAGAGTCATTTGTAAGTTACAGTCTATTCCTAATTACTATTGCTGATCTTCAGAGTCATTGAGGGATTCAGTCGTAATTTGTTATTTGTGGGCTGTTAGTTCTTTGGTTCAGGCTGTGTTCCAGGAGGTTAAGGTGGTTTGTCAGGTACAGGATTCTCATGATACAGTAATGAGAAGTCACTTGATAGAGGGTGGTTTCTGAGCAGAGTTAGCATGGGCTGAACACTGATCTTTCATGAACCAGGATTTAATGGGAATTATGTTGTTGCTTACAGATACTGATTTCAGTTTTTTATTAATTAATTTATTTATGTATTGAGACAGGTTTATACTATGTAGTCCTGGCTGGCCCAGAACTCACTATATATATTCCTAGACTCATAGGCAGGCCCACCATAGTTCAGGTTGTGTAAGTGGATGAATTAGAGTAACACTTTGCAGGTTGAGATACTTTACCTATAATGCTTGTGCCCAAAAGTATTTTAGCATTTTTTAAAAAAATTTGGGATATTAACATTTGAATAACAAGGTTTTGGTGATTGGACCTGGGTTAAAGTAAGATAGTCATTTTTGTTTCCTATACTTATTACATGAAACCTGGAGATAATTTTATTTAGTAGTTTTACTGTGCATTTTGAGTGTAGCCTTACCCATGAAGTCAAGATTGCCAGGTTCCACTTATATCAGAATATTTTGTAGTTTTGGATTAAGAATGCTTGATTTGTAGTTGATTATTTTAGGGAACAAACCTAGCAAAGTCTGCTTTCAACTATTTTCTTCTGGTTTTAAACTAATCTGACTCAATTCACTATACTTTTACTCCCATAGGTGGATGCAAATTATTAATAGATTTTTCTTTAGATTGTTTTATGAGAATTTACAAATTGGATTTCATTTAGGTCAGGGTTAGAGGCTTAGTTCACCTGGGTCAGAGGTGTTTATTATAATATGACTACATAGTTACTACAAAAGTTAAAATACTATGATGAGGATAATTACACACATAAAAGGTAAACGTTCTTTAGACTTCTATATAACTCAGTTATAGAGTGCTGATGTAGGATGCCTACACAGAAACACACACATAATAGTGTGTCTGGATGGATGGGTGGGGATTCCTTGTTTATATCTTTTGCCTATTCTGATCCCAAAGAGATTGCTAACATTGATATTCTAGAAAATATTAATTTGGTATATTTATTTCTACATAGTATGCTTTAAAGATATATCATCTTAATGATAATTCTATCATGTCACTTTTGAAATTGTGTTTATTTAATGATACTTTGTATTGATTTTCATGTCACCACATATAAAACTGCTTTGTTTATTTTAATAATTAAATGACATGCTGTTACTTACTTGACATGTTGTTGCCAGGTCTGTTTGCTTGAGTGAAATAATGATAAAAGGAACACTTGTGCATGTATCTGTACACACATGTAGGCTCTTTCTGTACATGTATGTATTTATTAGATCAGAGTGTTCATAAAAAATTGGATAAATTGTTAAGTTAATAAATTTAAATTCATAAATTTAGTCAAAAGTAACTCCCATGTGCCTAAATCATGGCATAATCATTAGTGACCCTGAGACACAGCCCCCCCAATCCAGTTCCTATTACCTTGATGCTTTCTTTTATCATGGTCTGTTAGCTTGCTTGAGTTTGATTTTGATATAAACAGAACTGTGTGCTCTGTTTTTGTTTGTTTGTTGCTTATGAAATCAGTCATCTCGTGCATTTAGTAGGTTAGTCTCAGTCCTGAATATCGTGTTCATTCTGTCATTGCAGACTGTTTCTAGAGTGAGCTGTAGGTGTGCTCAGTGCAGATTGTTTGCCCAGCCAAGCGGAAAGAACTAGTTTTAATCCCCAACACATCTTCCTTCCTCTCCAACAAAAGATTGTGTCTGGATATTGACCATTCTGAGAAGTGCTTCTTTGAGTATTCTTGGGATGTGCGTTTTTGTACATATTTGTACTTACTGCTTTTGCCTGTTTCCTCAGTGTCCTGCTCCACTGGCAGTTGATGATTGGTTTGGCAAGTTATAAAGATTGTTCCATATCCTTGGTATTTGGTCTTGTATAGTGTAACGAAGTGTGGCTTTTGTTTTCCTTTTACTGATAACTAGTGAAGTTTGTTAACTTGTCCTGTTTAGCCACACTTCATCTGTGTATTGTTTGAGTTGAGTTTTCGCAGGTGATGTAAGAACCAAACCAAACCAAAACTTTTTTCTGAATGCTATTTAATTTTGTAAATTAACCAAGAGATATTTTCTTTCGGTTTCCATTGGTAGCTGTTTGGGTATATCAGTGTATAATGAATGTGTAATAGAAGATTTTTCTTCCCCCTGCATGGCTTTCTCACTGTGTCTCTTCTCTTCCTCCCTTCCTTTTACTCTTTCCCGCCCTCTCCTCAGTCCCCCTCTCTCTTACTTATTTACTCTTCTCCTATGTCCAGGGCCTCATGTAGGCTGGCCTACTCACTGCAGCTGCACATGACTTGACTCCTGCTTCTCTTGCCTCCACTTTGCAAGTATTAGGCTTGCAGCCACGTGGTACCGTTCCTCGGACAGCTTTCCTTTTAACAATGAGGACTTGTACTAGATAGGACTTGATGCCGTTTTAGGATAATAAAGCAATACACACTTACTGAGAAAATACTGAAGGTTCGAAACCATAAAGAACAAAACTGGCTGTAACCTGCCTGCCCTAGAATAACCACTGTTAATGCTTCCTTGGCAACATTGCAGTATTTCTTTTGTTTTTGTTTTCCTGTGTAGGTATTTGTGTGTTTGGACAAGTTGGCCCTAAACATATGTGTATATTTGCATAAAGTTTTAAAACATTTTTTCATATTTATTTCTATTTACCACTTAACCTTCACCATGAATGCTTATCTGTCATTTATGTTAATCAAATGTGATATAATAACATAACTATAATAACCATAGTTCATTATCAAGTATTAGATTTTGTAGTTTTTATTATCATAAATAATGTTGTGTGGCATTGTTACGGTTTTTATTTCTTTAATATGGGTTTCTTTAGGCTTTGGAAATATATTGGTTAAATTATAATTCACAAAGGGAAAACCAAATTAATTTAGTTTTTGTAGTGGTATTTGAAAATTCCAACTTAGTATCTTTATAAGTAGTGTAGCAGAATAATTTTAAAATATGTTTCTGGGTTCACTTATGATTCCCCCAAAAGTGACAAATGTCCTTGTAGGCTAGAGGGAAAAAAGTAAAAATGATATGCATGCAAAACTTTGGCTGGGTATGTGTGCCATGGCACAACTTTGTGCTGTCAGTTCTCCATCCGTCCGTTTGTCTGTATGTGGTTCTGTGATAAAACTCAGGTTGTCATGCTTGTGCAGCAATTATTTATTTCACCTGCTGAATTGCTTGCCAGCCCTGGACATGCCTATTGAAAGGCAGGAAAATTGGAAGGATAATCTTTTTATTTTAATGTACACATGAATATTTTGCCTGCATGCATGTCTGTGCACCACATGTGTGCCTTGTACCTACAAAAGCCAGAGGGGGTTTCGGATACCCCATCCTTCGGCCCTGAAACTGGAGTTACAGACAATTGTGAACTGCCATGTGGGTGCTGGGTATTGAGCCCTGGGTCTCTGGAGGAGTGTAGACAGTGCTCTTCACCTGAGCCGTCTCTCCAGCCCTGGGAGGAGGGTTTTAAATGAAAGATGACTGAGCGTTTAGCTGTATTAAACTTTAGAAAGCACGCTGTGTAAATGGGGCTTTTGTAGCAGTTGTAACCCTCTGCATGTCTGAGAAGCCACACTCCTCAGTGTGTGCTGATGATTAATGACAGATACGTTTATTTGGTGCCTTAGGACTTTTCAACGATTCCTTTTGTACTATTGTTTGATTTCTTTTTTGTAGAAATGGGGACTGTTACTGCTCTAGTGGACAGCTGAGGAAATGACTGAACTAATGGGTAGCATCATGAATTGGAGATTGCTGTCACCTATACCTTTTTCCCCTGTGCATAGCATGTGGAGAGCCTATCAGTTTAGTCAGGGTTGTTTACATAGCACAGGTAGAGGGGTGGCTAACTGGTGGTTGTGTCACTGAAGAAAATGGCACTTCCCTTCCCTAGCAACGAGTGACTAGCTATAAATCCTCCTGTGTGAGGGAACACTGAGAGGCCCAGATGTGTGCAGGCCTGTGCAGGCAGGCACTACTAGTGCCATTTTCTGAGTGTACTGGAGGTCTTGGTTCTAATCCTAGTTTTGAAACTGTACAGCATGGGGTGGGGGAAGAGGCCTCACTGAACTTACTGGTGGAGTGAGTATAAGAAATAACGCACAGAACATAAGAGTTTTCTTTGTGTCCCTGGATTTTTACATTCTCTTTTAATCGGTACAGTTTTAAGCATTAAGTTTAATCTTTTTTTGGGCCTTAGTTTTGTTTTCCAGTGAGGTTAAAATTTAACCTTGCTGTATACGTGCAGTTCTATAACAGTCTAGAGACTATGTATCCCCTACCCAGCACTCCAGTTCACAGTATCCTTAGCTAGTGCCCTGGTAGTACTGATGCAGGGAGCCCAGTGCTCTGCATTTCTGACAGTGCCACAGATGTGATCTCGTATCACCCTTGGGTCGTCCTACAGGGGACATATGTGGCCTGTAACTTCATTTAAGATGGTGTTTGCCAGGTTTCCCCATTGTAAAGGTAATGTTTTTTGTTGTAATTGTTAAATATCTTTGATGAGATACTCTATTTGTCATTTCAGTATGGATATTTATTCCATAGGATTTAAATCCAGTATAGCCATTGCTTATTTGCTTGCTTATATTATTCCAGTTTGGGCCTTTAGGAATTCTTTCATTTGGCTCCTTTTGACATATTTCTGATCCCTTCTTTAAGCACTTGAATTTGTGGCACTACAGAAATTCAAGTTTAGCTCTCACCACACTCTGGTTTTTCCTGTCCTAGATGTGGAGTCAGCTAAGTAGTCATTGGTCTATTGTGTATTAAATGATAGAAACTGATTTCTGGGCACTGGATGTAGTGAGTGTCATTCCTTCTTGTGGTCTCAGCCAGTGGACTAAGAAGTACAGGTATGTCTGCTCAACCACATGTGTGCACAGCTTCTATACATGTGCTTTTATCTTAATGGGGACAAGCATTTCTACAAAAAGAGATTGGCTGAAGGAGGAGGAAGAGAAGATTGAGGTGTATCTAAATCACTTGTCATTCTGTTGTTGGAACTGCTCTTCACACTCTTAAAAAATTGAGGACTTGTAAGAGCTTTTGCTGTTGATTGGATTAGTATTTTCTCTATCAGAAAAATTAAAGTGCAGTAATTTAAAGTTTTATCTTAATGACAAAAGTATTTTAAGTAGTAACATGTTTATAAAAACTTAAAAAATTTTTAGATTTATTTTATGCTTTTTGAGTTTTTCCTTCATGTATGTATGCCTTTGTACCATGTATGCACCTAGTACCTATGGAGGTCAGGAGAGTTGGAAGTGTAGTTACAGTTGGAGCCACTGTGTGGATGTTGGGAATCAAACAAAACAGGTCCTCTGCAAGAGCAGGATGTGTTCCCAGCCATCAAACCATTTTTCAGTTCCAACCTTTTGTTGTATTTTGGTTTTGGTTTGGTTTTTTTAAGACAGGTTTTTCTATATAGTCTTGGTTGGCCTAGAACTTGTTCTGTAGACCAGGTTGGCTTTGAACTCAGAGCCACCTGCCTCTACATCCTAAATTCTGGGGTCAAAGGCACCACCATGCCTAGTCTTGTTTTAAGGATCTATTTATTATTTTTATTTATAGGTGTACGTGTGCACTTGTGTGAATTTCTCTGTATCATGTGCATATAGGTACCCTTGGAGGCCAGAGAACATCTGATCCTCTGGAACTGGGGGTGGTTGTGAGCCACGTGATGTAGGTGCTGGGAACCAATCTCAGGTCCTTTTCAAGAGAAGTAAGCAGTCTTTACTTCTCTACAGCCCTGAAAAATAACTTTGATAAAACAAAACCATTAATGAGAAGTGAGTTGTGAGTTTTGTAGCTCTCTTCGTTGTCTAGATCGATATCAAATGTTTGGGTTCTCATACTTACTAGTACACCCAGTCTCTGATACCCTCACTTGTTAAACACCATAAACAACTGTTTGATCAAGAAACATGACATGGAGAAGGTCTCAGAGCCCTTCAGGAGATTCCCACACTGAGGCATCATTGATGTAACACTTACCAGAAGTTTATTACTGAACCAGTTCAAAGCCCTTGCCACAAGGCAAAGGAGAGAACTTAAGTTGGTGCAATGTCATCGAGGTTAGAAGAATAAAATTCCAGTGAGAAGTAATCAACATTACTTCGTTCGAAAGGGTAACTTGACATACTCATGTATTCATTTTGTCTGTAGTTAACTATAAAATGCTGATATTGCAGCATCATTAAATTTATAGTAATAAGTATGCTTGGGAAGTAGGCCAGAATGTGAACTAGGGATTCCTCAGCCTCCTCACCATCATAACGACTCTTCAGTTCTTCACCTGACAGAGAAGGCTCCTTATAAGAGTTTGCATGTGATCATGGGTCCAGAAGAGGAGAGGGTGCGATTCATAATGCACAAATAACTGCCCATCAGCTTCTCCTCCCCCATGCTATTCTGTAGCTTTGGGACCTTAGATTTTTGAACTCTTCCTGTTGGCTGGTTGTATCTAGTTCCTGTCAAAAATGTCGAGAGTTAGTCACCTCAGTTTTCCTTCTCTTCCTCGCTCCTCCTTGTGTCTCCTGCCTTACTTTCTCCTTTCCTATACTCAATAAATATCCCCAGTACTGCTGGCATTCTTCCTTTAGCTTAGTATGTTTGTGTTACAGGTAATTGTGTTATAGTTTTCTTTTCACACTTAATGCTTGTTATACTTGTGATCATCTTGCTTCAGCTTGTTCCCCAGACAGTGTTTTGGGACAGTTCCTTCTCTATAGTATGTACATACTATAGCTATGTACTACTTTGACTCCTAGCATAACCACTTTTTAAAATTTGGAGTCAGTTCATTCCAGCTATGGAGTCTTATAAAATCTTTGGCTTTAAGAAAGATATTAATTATGCCGGGCGGCACACGCCTTTAATCCCAGCACTTGGGAGGCAGAGGCAGGCGGATTTCTGAGTTCAAGGCCAGCCTTGTCTACCGAGTGAGTTCCAAGACAGCCAGGGCTACACAGAGAAACCCTGTCTTGAAAAACCAAAAAAAAAAAAAAAGAGAGATGTTAATTAGAAAAATTTGGGTCCACAAGAATTTATAGTATGTGTTTTTATGTATGGTGTTTTTAAGAGGAGGGAAAGGAGCTGATGGAGCCAGGCATGATATTGTAGGGCGGTAGTGGGCAGCAGAGCCCTGGGGGATGGATGGGGAGGAGTCATTAGAAGAGTTAGAGGGAAGTTGGAAGGTCAGTGAGTGAGGACTCAGAAATTGAAATTGAAAATTGACAAGAATACATTTCTCCAGAAGTGGAGAGATGAGTAAGCCCAGATGTGTTTGCTAGAAGATGACATAAAATCATGAAAGCTGAGATTTGGAGCTAGTTATTAATTCATTGCCAACAGGACAGTGTTACACTAGAGAAACTGTTTATATTAATATATCTGTAGAAGGCTCTTAATCAGAGGATGTCCTAAGTTAGCAGAGTTGGCGATGTAGCTAGATTAGCATGTAGGGTGTTGGGATGAGAAAGACAGGGCCAAAATGCTGGCAAGGAGTTGGCCGTCTTCCTTCTGGAGAGAGGAAGAGGAGAGTAAGTGAAAATACGTAGTCCTCATTAAAGTGTCAGGTGATATTTATGTGTATTACATTAATAACATTATTAGGTCTGGGAAGAGAAAGCTGGGGAGGGAGGCAAATTTAGAAGTAAAAATTAAAAGGAGTATATAATGACAGACTTGCAAATCTAATTAAGTCTCTTGTTTCATCCATGAAACCTGTCAGGTTGTCGTCTTTTTCTTATTCTGCCTTTGCTGTTTTCCTCTGTACTGTTCATTTAGTTAGAGAATGACATGTGTTGTCTCTCTCCAAGTGTAAGTTTTTCCCTTGGGATTCAGAACTATGCCATTTATACATTTATACATAGGAAAAGGAGACCTTATATTTAAAATGTGTTCTTTACATTTAGAGCGATACATTGCACATAAGATCTCAGTAGGATTTTGTTTTATTCTTTTAGCTTTACTGAATTTAATACCAAACAGGTACTTAGTAGCCATGAGATGAGTACAGAATATAGGGAATTATAACCAAGAATGTTTTCTGTATATATTGGAATCTTTAAAGTCATTCTGGACTCTGGGCTTGATTTATGAGTTCGGGCTTGAGAATGAAGAAAAGGGTTTTTTAAATTTACTAAGGCTTTTTATGTTCCAGGATGCAAGAATACAAAGAAGCAACGGGAGAGCAGGAGCGGGCCTGCCAGGGGACGAGCAGAGGGTTTAGAGTTTTAGGTAGAGAAATGTTTGAATTTGGTTAATGGGTTTGGGAGTCATACTGTTATTTCTAGATAGAAAATGCATTGAAATTCGGGCTCTTAGGTTACAAGGGTGCTGTAAGGGACTGGGTGGGATGGTTAATGTCAAATGACAAGCGACACCTGAAATTTTTATTTTGCTCCTTTTTTTTGTTTGTTTTATTTGTTTGTTTTCTTTCCTTAATTTGATATATTTTAGCTGGGTAGTGGTGGTGTTCGCTTTTAATTTCAGCACTGGGGAGTTTGAGGCCAGCCTGGTCTACAGAACGAGTTTCAGGACACCCGAGGTTACACAGAGAAACCCTGTCTTGAATAAAAACAAAACAACCACAATAACAAAAAGTTGATGTATTTTGCAGACTGTTTTTTAGATTCTATTATGGTTTTCAAAAATCTGGCTACCTAGTTTCTTCAGATGTTCAACCATTTTTTACACCTGCTTTTATTAATTATTATAGTTTAGTTTTATGAAAATAAACACCTTGAAAATGATTTCTTAAGAAGATTTCTTAAGCTGAGGAATTGGCTCAGTTGGTAGAGTGCTTCCAAGCATGTGGAGTGCCCATCTCCAGCATCACGTGTGCCAGACATGGTGCCACAACTTGCAGAGGGTAGAGCTAGGAGGGTAAAAAATCAAGGGTACTGGAGCTGGAGAGATAACTCAGCAGTTGAGAGCACTTGATGCTCTTAGAGAGTACCAGTACTCAGCTCCCAGCACCTACATTGGATGCTCGTTGTAACTTGAGCTCCAGAGGATCCTGCATCTTATAGCCTCATCATGCACCCACACATGCAGACACATATGTTCACAAAAATAAAATACAATTTAACTTTAAAAAATGTCGAGATCACCTTCGAGTTTATGAGATCTTATATGTAAGTTTCTTAAAAAATCAAAACCTTTCTGTTAGTGTCAGGCGGTAGCAGTGGCAGCGGTGGTGACTGTTACAGTGCATGCCTTTAATCCCAGCACACTGGCAGCAGAGGCAGGCGGATCTCTGTATTTGAGACCAGCCTGTATTACACATTGAGTTCCAGGATAGCCAGGGCTACACAGAGAAACCTGCAAAACAGAAAGAGGTGCAGGGGAACCTCTGAAGGAAAGGGCAGGATGACTTAATGAATATCTTTGTCATATTTACATAGTTTTCTTGTTTTTATAGATTTTTGTTGTATTCTTGCATGGACCAGGAAAGACTGAAACTCTTTCATGCTGTCTATAATGTATTCTTTTACCTCTCATACTTTTCACTCTTATAATTTTCTAGCATCTTTGAAAAATTTGACTATTTTTATTATCTGTGTATGTAATGTGTGTATGTGGGCAGAGATCAGAGGACAGCTTTGTGAAGTTGGTTCTCTCCTTCACCTTTCTGTGCCTTCCGAGGATTGAACCTTGCCTCCAGGCTTGTTCAGCAGTGACTTTATCCCACTAAACCAGCTCTTTGACTTATCCCTGTTCTTTTTATAGAAAGCTTTTTGTAAAAGTTTGCAGTGAGGAGGGTTAGCTGAGTGTAGTTTGTCTTTGGATGGACTATGTACTTGAGACTTGAACACAGTCACATTGTTCTATTATAGTAACAAACGTTTTGGACCATTCTAAAACTATAATTTACTGTCTGCCTGGGTTTGTACCTCTTATATGTTACACATGTGCCTCATATTTGAAAGATAGTATTAATATGATCACTGTATTTTTTAAAAAATTTTGTGCTCATGAAGAGCTGTCACCTGTAGAAGTTACTCATGAGTCTGTCTTAGAAGTTCCTATGTTTTCTATTTTGGTGTTTTTTTGAGACATGATCTCTGTTTAGTCCTGGCTACCCTGGAACTCACAGAGATTCTCCTGCCTCTGCTCCTTCAAAGCTGGGATATAGTTGCGTGCGTGCGTGCGTGCGTGCGTGCGTGTGTATGTATGTATGTATTTCCCCCCATCAATTTATAAACAACAACAACAACAACGTGTCAGAATTGCCTTTTGGAGTCCTGTGAAATTGGAACAATTGCACAGCTGTCTTCTCTCTCTTATCTCTATTTGCTGTGTGCCCAGCCTCAATGTGTGGTTGTTTCAGGGAACTCAGTACTGAGGGGTGATTGACTATTCTGTGCTACCTTCTAGCACCAAGATAACTGTCTTATGCTGCAGCCTGATACAGTTATTAGCCAAGAAATCATTTGCTTCTTTACATGTGATTTCGTAGATGTTGAGTTCAGAGATTCACCGTTGCTTCCATTTCCTCATTTTGTCTGTTGTCTGAGGCCCCTTCCTGGCTCACTGAGGTTAAAGCCTCTACTCATGAGTCCTCAGCTGCCACTGTCTTGCAGCTCAATCTGTGAGATGCTCTGGATCTTCGGTACTCTATTTTTTTGTAGTGTTTTTAAAATGTAATCACACTGTTGTTTTGGGGGCACAAGACTCAGTCTCAGTGTCCCTAACAAATGAGCCCCAGTCTCCTGTTGACAGCATACCAGCTGACAGAAGCAATAGTGAAGAGCACAGAAAAGAAAGCCAGTCTGTGTCCTTAAACTGAAAAGAGGTTTCGAGAGAGGGCTGGTGGCCCGTGAGTCCATGGTTAGGGTTCTGACATGAGAGTTAGGTTTAAACACAGAGCAAGAGTGTAACTTCGTAGCTAGCAGCCCTGGTCAGAGCATACTTCTGCTTGGGATTTGACTGTCTTTGTCTGGGCTTTAGTCTGTCCTGAGGTGGCTTGTTAATTTGTTGAAATCTGTGTGAAATCCCTTTCTAGGAGACAGTTTCTTCCTTGGCTGGCACTTTGGGCTTTGGTCATCCCCTCCCTAAGGAAACAGCAGCTCCTTGGAGCCTAGTAGGCAGTTAGAGGCACTTGGTTCTTGTCAGGACACTTAAATCATTAGCACTTTGTGCTTACTTAGATGGTTTTCAAAGGGTTCTAGTGTATTTTTAACAAAATTTCAGAATTTTTGTATTCATTTTAATGATATTTAGAAGGCTGCAGTGAGGAGGAGGTGGACTGAGCATCCTCAGTCCAATGACAATTAACTGTATCATCAGTAACCTTAGATAGAACCTTGCTGTTTCAAAGATAAGCAGCTCTGGAACCCAGATTTGAAGACAAGATAACAGTCTTGTTGATGGCGTATGTCTCCTGAACTCTGTTTCTCTAATTATTGTATAGTAAGCATTATGTCTTGAGTAAAACCTTATACAACTTTATAATTATATATTTGGTAATGATTTGTTGAAAAGGCTAGGAAATGTTGAGCATAGAAAAGGGAAAAATAAAAAAATATTGAGCATAAATGAAAAACATTGGTTCCACTTAATTTTCTTTCGATATAATCAATTTTTAGAATTTTGTGGTTTTCTTGATCTAAAAAAAAAGGACATCAAAATGTCTAACTATAGTTCCCAATACTGTACTGACTTTTGTTGAAACCTAACCTTTCTTGTGCTTATAACCTTAGTGTTAGTCCCTTAATTGCTTGTGGCAAGGAAACTGATGTCACTTACCTCACTGTATGCTCTCAAGTCTTAGAAACACCCCTTTCCAAGACACCGTTAATCTTTTTTTCTCTACTTCAACAAAGTTTCTCAGTTTCATATACTCTGTTTTTGTTTCTCAACTTGCCTATTAATGATTTTTTTTAGCACTTTGTTTACTTGGTGTATATATACATTCAGTCACTCTGAAAACATTATGTAGGTTCAGCAAAAGATAAGAGTACAATTCTGAGGTGAGTGATCACAAAAGACTTTCTCCTGTGTGTGTGAAAAGCAGAAAGCTGGGGAGGTTTGTTCACATGAAGAAGAGAACAACCCAGAGTTCCAGTGAGCCAAGCTTTGTTTTTAGAGCACTGACACGAGGTTTAGGTTTAAAGGAATTGGGGTGTTTGTAAGGTGTGGCAGTGGCAGGAGGTAATGAACAGTCCTGAGTGAGCAGTCTTTACTAGAGCTTCCCAGTGGGTGGCAGACTGTTGCCTTAGCTCTAGTAGATCTTGAAGAAGTCTCTTGTTTACTCAGATGGGTGTTTATCAGAATAGGATTAGTTCTGCTCCAGGGAACTCTTCCTTGTGAGGATATGCTGTTCTGGGTAGCCAAGGTGACTCAAGAAGAAAGGCTAAGGCCAATCAATGATTTATCTATGCTTTCAACCATTTAGGAGCAGAGATAGATTATACAGACACTCCTGGAGAGGGGAGAAGGCAACGCAAAGTAAAGGAGACAGACATAAAACCAAAGAAGAGAAGCCAGGCTTTTACCCTGAATTTAGTTACCTTGAAGCCCAAGTAAAGAATAGCACTTTTTTTGTTTGTTTGTTTTAAACAAAAGCAGTTTCTAAATGCCCGTTACAATTCTCCTCTGTGTATGAATATTCTCAACCTTGAGAAACTAGAGTATCAGCTAATCTAGCCCTATAGATTTCCTGACCAATGATAAAGTAGTTTATGAGAAAGGGGCAGGATCTAATGCAGAGATTTATAGGGGAACAGAGCAGGATGTTTATACCTAAAAGTAGAAGTGCCCCTATAGAGCAGAGTCAAAGACATGGAGGAAATTCTGTTTGCAGAAATCTAGTGAAGGGAAATTAGTGTCAGGTAACCATGGTCCTCCTAACTTCTGGCTATAGTTACTTTTGGAAGGGTAAACACAAGTGTCTTCGTTTTTGTTACTGACTTTTAAGACAAGATTTTGGTATGCAGTCTGGGTTGGCTTCAACCTCATGATCACCTCCCCCACCTTTAGCCTTCCAAATGTTGGAAGTACAGGGATATGTTAACCATGCCATTTCAATTCTGACCACCTCCCCCCAGCCCCACCCCCATCCCGACACATACACCCCTTGTCTCTGAACAGTTCTCTTGACATTGTTGGCTAACTGTCCTGCGCTTTGATTTTCTTCATCCCTCATCACAGTGGAATTTATCCTGGTTGGTTTTCATGTGTAGGGAGAAAGAACAGATGACAAGGACTTAACCAGTCAAAGCTTTTTGGCTAATTTCAATCAATTTAAGAAGTATAGACTGAAGTATACAGAACCTACTTGGAGTCTATCCTTAAGCTTATTCTGTCTGTCTTGTGGGAGATGTCCTAGCCTCCCCAAATTACCCCTCAGGTTATCTTCTTAGTTGTACTTCTGCAGAATGCACATTGGACTTTATGCATTTCTAAAATCAGCTTTGTTTTTTTTAAACAGATAAGTGTAAAGCAGGAAATTACTTTTACTGATGTATCTGAGCAACTGATGAGAGACAAAAAACAAGTCAGAGAGCCAGTAGACTTACAGAAAAAGAAGAAGCGGAAACAACGCTCTCCTGCAAAAGTAAGAGAATATGTTAAGGTGTGGTCACTAACCTTTTCATTTTAACAGTTGGTTTATCTGGTGGGCAGAACCTATTTGGACCTTAATCCAGATGTAGAGGTCTTAATGTGGGTTAGTATGGTGTGCTATACCAGCTTCTGTAGGAGGGAGTAGAGAAGAGAGATGCATACCTGTGAGAATGTGGTGGGCCATGCTTTCAATCTCTCTTCCCCGCCCCCCCCTCCTTCCCTTTTTCTTCTCCTTCCCCTCATCTGTATTCCCCCTCCTTTTTTTTCCTAAAAATGAACTTTCATCTTTCCATGTCTCCCTTGTATTTATAAACTAACAAGATATGTAGGATCCTTGTTTATTGTTCATATTTTAATACAAGTGTTAGTGTTTCATGACCATTTACACCTTTAATAGACTGTGCGCTCCCTGAGGGCATTTTATCACAGCTGTATCAAGAGCTTGAAGTGGGAGGCTAAAGAAACACATGATTGATCCTGTTAGGGGTGTCCTCTTTGGCGTTCCCCTTGCAGTGGCAGTGTAGTATGTAGCAGTGGTAATTCATCTTCAGAGTTACTTCCCCCATGTTTTACCTTATGTAGTAAAGAAGCTATCTCTTTATTAGCAAGAACTCAGCCAAAACTAGCCCTGAACTTAAGATGTAGCCAAGGATGACTTTTTGCTTTTGATTTTCCTCCCTCTACCTCTTAAAAGTGCTAGGATTACGCAGGAGTGTGCCACCATGCATAGTTTTATACAGTACTGATATTGAATAAAGGGTTTTATGCATGCTAGACAAGTGCTTTGCATCCTGAGCTGTGTCTTCAGTTCTCCCTTTAAATGTATTATATATGACCCCCCCCCACACACACACACAGAGTCTTGCTATGATCTAGGTTAGGCTGACCTTGAACCTGAAGCCTTCCTACCTCCATCTCCTGATTGCTAAGATTATAGGCAAGCACTATCCTGCTGATTAAGTAACAGGATCTTTTTTATGGCTACTTACTGTAGTTTTTATTTAAAATCATAATCATCTGTCTTGTACACTTGATGGTGTAGTGGCAAGAGCAGCTAGTAGTACTGGCTTGCAAGAGCAGACTGCTAACATATCAGCAGACTAGGAAATCCTCTCGTTCCTCTCATTCCCCATTGTTAAAGACACCCCTTGCTGCTGTCTTAGGGATACAGAACACGTGCCTATGGCATTTTATTATATAAAATAATTGAATTATGTTTCTGCCATATTCTCTTTCTGTCTACAAAATTTAGTAAATGTAATTTCCTGATTTTTCAACTTGTAAAGTATGTTAAACCCATTTTTTTTTTTTTACTTAAGTTAACAATAGTAAGTTTGTTTTTATAGTGGCAGAGATTACACACACATACACACATACACACACACACACACGTACACACACACTCACCCTTGCTCATGCTAGACAAGCATTGTATCATTGAGCCATATCTCCAACTCTGTAAAGTTTTTAAGCATTTTTATTAACTGTATAGTAAATACTTTGGCAAGATTATGTAATAATTAATGATTGTTTTGCTCAACATTATTGTGTTCTCGTTTTTGAAGTTGATGCTGTATGTGTATTATGCTGTCTGTTTATGGAATGAGGGGCTGTACTCTTGATTTCCATAAACATTGGACACATTATATCCCGACTGAGCGTCTGTGACTGGGCCTGCTGCACTCTGAAGAGCCTGGAAGGTCAGGCTTGGCCTTTTGTAGCCACTACGAGAGCCACACTGGGTCATACTAAATTCATCTTTCTCATTTGTCTGACATTTTGTGTTTCACATTTTATGAAAATTTCCCCCCTTTCCTTCTTGCACACACATACTTTTTTTTTTGAGTCTTACTGTTTTTCTCAATGACTAACATGAAGTTTTCATTGTTATTGCCCTTTACATTAACATTCGTCAGAATCGTTTCAGGGTTTATGAGAAATTAACCTCCAAAATTGTAGTGATGGTTGATTTTGCTACTTTGTGCTCCCTGCTTACATATGAGAAATCTGTTTTTAAGATTTTATGTTTTATTTGCTTATTTGTTTTTATTGTATATGTATCTTGTCTACATGTATGTGTATATACCATAATCATGCCTAGAGTCTGTCTCCACCAGAAGAGACTTTAGATTCCCTGGAACAGGAGTGACAGGTGGCTGTGAGCTGTTGTGTGAGCACTCACAACTGAACCTGGGTGCTCTGGAAGAGCAGCAAATGCTCCTAGCCTCTGAGCCATCTCTTGAGATCCTTTGTTCAAAATATGTGCTCAATTATTATTTTCTTAGATATTTTATTGCCCTGTTTTGCTAGTACTGTTCTGTAAGTTAATTCTTTTTTTTTTTTTAAAGGATTTACTTTCTTCCTTTTTTTTTTAAGATTGATTTATTTGGTGTATGTATGTAAATCAAGTATCTGAGGAAGTCAGAAGGGGATATTGGATCACCTGAAAATGGAGTTACAGGTGGCTGGCTGTGAGCCACCTTGTGTGCTGGGAACCAAACACAGGTCCTTTGCAAGAACAAGTGCTCTTAACTACTGAGCTGTGTCTTCAGTTCTTTTCCGTACCGTTTTTATTGTTTGTTAATTATATGTGTTTGCATATGAATACTGCTGCTCTTGGAGGATAGAAAAGGTGTTGGATTCCCTACAGCTGGAGTTACAGGTGGTTATGAGCTGCCTGATGTGGGCACTGGGAATCAGACCCAGGCTCTCTGCAAGAATGGTACATGCTTTTAGCCACTTAACTCACCAGCCCTGCCTTCTGAAATTCTCACTGAAGTCTAGATGATTACTGTCTAGTAGACAATTACTGGAATCTTGTCTAAGTCAGTTCTATGAAGATTTCTAAAAGCATCAGTAAGGTATTTTGTCCCAATTATAGTGGCCAGATGAGAAACAAAGTGTTCTAAGTACAGTATACATAGGAAAGCATTTCAGGGCAGTCCTTTCAGGAAATTCTTAGAACAGTGAAGTACAGAACAGACACAAATGAAAATAACAAAAATAGTTACTTTAAAAATCGTTAAAATTGGGCTGGAGAGGTGGCTCAGCAGTTAAGAGCACTGGCTGCTTGATCTTCCAGAGATCCCGAGTTCAATTCCCAGCAACCACATGGTGTCTCACAAGCATCTCTAATGGGAGCTGATGTTCTCTTCTGGTGTGTCTGAAGACAACAACAGTGTACTCATATAAATGGAATAAATCTTTAAAAAAAATCATTAAAATTGTTCCCAGCAGGGTATGGTGGTGGTGTATTCCTCTAATCCCAGCACTTGGGAGGCAGAGACAGGTGCGTCTCTTGTTTGTAGAAGTCAGCCTGGTGTACATAGTGAGTTATAGAACAACCAAAGTTATACAGAGACCCCTGGTTTTTTAAAAAACACTTAATTATTTTATTTACACGACTATACTGTAGCTGTCCTCAGACAGACTAGAAGAGGACATCAGATCCTATCACAGATGGCTGTGAGCCACCATGTGGTTGCTGGGAATTGAACTCAGGACCTCTGGAAGAGCAGCCAGTGCTCTTAACTCTCCATCCCTGAGAGACCCTGTCTTAAAAAAGAACAAGAACAACGACAAAAACCCACACAGATTGTTCTTAAAGGTTATAGGTAGTGGACAGAGAACCGTGTGGCTAGTTTTAACATGGACCTTTAGCTCCCTACATAAGTGGTTTCTTTATGTCTGAAATGTTAGACTTTGAGCCATAATCTGGGTTCTGTTACACCTCCTCAGGTAAATGTTAGTGCCCTATTGAGATATTTCATTGAAGGAACTTGTCTGCCATTTTCATCAAAGATAAACAAGTTTATCTTGGGTTTATAGTTTGTAAATCAATGTGTTGAGAATTTTTTTTCTTTCCAATTTTAAGTTTCTCAAAGTTTTAGGTATATAAGACTGGGGAAAGTTGTCAGAGAGTAGAATGTTTAGGAATAATATGTAGTAGATGGGTGTGAGAACCAGAGTTTATTATCTTTGGAGGGCTACTCTCCACCAACACCTCTTCCGAACCTTAGTCTTTGCCCACCATCAGTATCTTTAGTGTATGCTGTCATTGTGTCAGACGGGATCCATGCAGGAAATACAACCAATGTACTGTGATGGGACTCTGTTGAGCACATCAGAGCTCATGCCATGCTAAGTATGTCGCCGCCACAGTGAGGAGTACCGCATTCTTAACCATGGTGGTGAGGAGTACCACATTGTTCTGCCAGCATCAGATGCCATAGGATTAAGCAGTTGTTATGTTCAGAACCTTTGTCATATTCAAGTCGTCAAGGATGCTTTGTCACTGAGTTGGGGAGTAGTATTATCTTGGTTAAGGTATTTTCTCTATTGTGAAATAATCTACTTATGAAAATAGAGAAAATTGTAGACACCTGTTTCTTTCAAATGCCAAATTTCTTCTTTGGATGATGGAGGGAACCCTAGAGCTTCATGCATGCTTGAAAGACAATGTGCTGTTTAACTCTATATCCCCAGTGCAAAGATTATTTCATTTTAATCAAAATAGTCCATTTAACCATAATCATCTTTTGGTGTCTTTGTGCTGGTGTTATAAACCCTTTAAAGTCATACATCTTGTAAAACAGCCTCATGAGAAGACTGTTCTTTCCCCTCACAATGGAGACACAAGCATTAGACTTGGAAGTGTTCTCTCAGCTCCTTGTGATTGTTTCACTGTCTCATTCCTCAAGGACAGACCACTCACTGTTACATTGCTGTGTCTGTGAGCTACTCAGCATCACTTTGTTTTGCCTCTTTAAATCTGTTTTTGTTCTGTATTACAGATAGCTAAAGTTGTTAGAAGCCTGCGATGTCTGTGTAAATGTAGTACAGTCTCAGTGTATTTATGTCAGTGGTTGTACCCCCACCTCCCAGGATCTGTGTTAGTTGTAATCAAGTAGTATAAGCAGTTTCTAGGCTTTTCAAACTGTTTAGTACTCAACTGAGAAAGCAGTGTGGTTTTAGTTACTTCCATTCTGCAGTATTTCTCCTTTCCATTTAACAAAGAACTTGAGTGCCTGATATCTTGACTAGAGCTAAAGAAAGGAAGTGGATTGTTATTAGAGCCCTTTAGGAGATCTGAATACAGGCTAATTGTTCAGAAGTGTGCCGGACTCTTGAGGACTGAGCATACTCTACACACAGATTATGAGCCCAATGGTTATCTCCCAGCAGTTTAGTATGCAGCATTGGTCCTAGAAAACAGCTGAGATTAAGACAAAAGGATTGTTAAAGGAAAAAAAAATATTTTTGAGACAGCAGCAAGTGGATCTGTTTGTCACACTTCTCCATGCTCCCTTGGTTTTTGGAAGAACTATCTTTGAAGATGAACTGATTATAAGACTAAAGATGATTGAAAATAGGAAATCAAACATAATGCTAATGAGAACATGAAGGAAGAAAGTAGAAAATTAGAAAAATAGCATACTAGTAATTCATTAATCTGCTTTTCCCAGAGTTTGACTGCATTATGGGGAAATTGTTTTCTATAGAACTGGACCTTTAAAAAGATTCTGATGCTGAGAAAAATCATATACATGTATTTGTTTGTTTGTTTGGTTGGTTGGTTTTGGTTTTTTGAGACAGGGTTTCTCTCTATAGCCCTGGCTGTCCTGGAACTCACTCTGTAGACCAGGCTGGCCTCGAACTCAGAAATCCGCCTGCCTCTGCCTCCCAAGTGCTGGGACTAAAGGCGTGCGCCACCACTGCCAGGTGAAAAATCATTTTTTAGAAACTATCACGTTTTTAAATTTAGGAAACAAGTTAGGACTTTTCTAAAACTAACAGTCACAGGCTAATGAGATGGCTCAGTGGTTAAAGGCACTTGCCAACAACTCTGACTTCTTGAGTTTGATTCAGGACCCACATGGTAGAAGGAGAAAACTGCTACCTGCTAGTTGTTCTTTGACCTCTGTGTGTCTGCGAGGGTCACATGTATATGTACACTCCAGTGCGAACACATACACTGCATTCACCTTTAAACCCTCAGGCCAGTATACTGAATATGAGTTGTGCTCCATTCTTTTGAAACAGTGAGTTTCATATTCTGCCACTGTTAAAGCTTGTTTACTTAAAAATGAAATTTGCTAATAAGTAAAATGTAGCATACAGACTGAAGAGATTGTGAATGTGTGGGACTAGCTCCGACTAGTATGGTCACATGACTCTTACTCTGTTTGACCTTGCTATGCCTTTGGGGTTGGTTCTTTGGAGAAGGAAGAAAATCTTTAAAGTCCTTCTCTCACCTTCCGTTGTAACCAAAACCTCTCATAACTGACTGGTGAGATTTAAATCAGCGGTTCTCAACCTTCCTAATCCTGCGACCCTTTAATACAGTTCCTCATGTGTGGTGACTCCAACCATAAAATTATTTATTAATATTTCATAACTGTAATTTTTCTACTGTTATGAATTGCAGTGCAGATACCTGATATGCAGGATATGTGACCCCTGTAAAGGGTCATTTTACCCCCAAAGAGATCATGACCCACAGGTTGAAAAACATTGTTTTAAATCATCTCCTCTAAATTCTGTTTGGTTTGAGTGGCTTAAATGTTGATATCAGTTAGTGTTGGAAGGTATTATAACATCCGTAGACTATTAGATTAAAATATCATGGATAATTTTAGTAGTATACACACAGAATGAGAACAGCTGTGTTTGTCTTTTGAGAAGAACCTTTTCTAATGGAGGAGTGTTACTGATCCTGGAGTGAATTCTTTCAATTGAATAAGCAGAATTTAGGCCTTTACTTGATAAAAAGACATGTGTTAAGAGAGCCCTTCTCATCTCATTCCTGATACCTCTCCAGCTCTGTGTGTGTGTGTGTGTGTGTGTGTGTGTGTGTAAAGTAAAACTATATATGTGACACTAGCTAGGAACAAATTTGTCTCAAACCAAAAAAATACATAACGAACTATGAGATTAGTGATATGGAATAGCTAGGGAATTCCATTTGATGCCAGTTTTTCTTTCTGTAAAATTTTAATTTAACATGATTAATCAAATATAAATCGAGTTGAATATTTAAATTATTGCTAATTTGTTAGCTTGGCAATAGGAGATCTTGATTGTTGGGTCTTTAAAATGTGCTGTTTCTGCTGAAGTAGTAGGGCAAGAGGAAGCGAAAGATCCCAGAGCTGCTCCTGTCAGAGTTGGGCTTGGAGGAGCACACCTGTAATTGTAGTTTTGGGGACCATGAACATTCTGGCCTGCAGAGCCAGAGTCTTTCTTCAAAACAGAATCCCGAATCAAAACTAAAAAAATGCTGTCTTCCACGTCCTAAAGATGGATCTGCAGCCCTTTCTGCTGTAATGGTGATCGTCTGTTGAGTAGGAGGAAAAGCAAAGCAAAAGTATGTTTTGGTATTAACAGCAAGTAAGGCAGCTAATCCTTAGAGCGAATGTCTCAAACCAGTAGATCATTATTTGAGAAGATCCTAAAGGCTATAAATGAGAATAAGTCAAGTGCCGAAGAAGACAGTTTGGCCAGAATTACCATGCTGCAGCTGCCATGCCTGAGCTTTGTCTTAGAATGCTTACCTCTCCGTGGTACCTAGTCCATGGGGGAGCCAAAGGCCAAAAGAGGGAGCATAAGTACATTTTTAGCAAAGCCTTTTTGTTTAAGTGGTAAGTTGTGGGGGTATGGAGAGCAGGCAGCTGTCTCAGGTTTAGGCGCACAATCCCCACTGTGCCCCAGACTCCCAAGTTTGGACATTGGAGTTAGAGCAAAGGATGACGTAAGTGAGTTCATGTGGGTGCATTGCAAACAGATTGCAAACTGGAAAAGCTGCTGATGGTTGTTTGTGGCAAGATGGATTTTACTTTGTCCTGTAAACAAAAATATACTGTCCTAACAGAGGAAAAGAAATTAAATTTAAAAATTTTAAGAACTTGATATTTCTGCTTGAACTTATAAATACGCTGGATCTTACGTTTGTCCATAAGATAAGTAGTAGCTGTCTCATCCACATAATTCTACCTTTTATGAAGACCTGAATGAAGACAGCACGACTTCCAGTACAGTAGATAATAACTGTCTATAAAGGGCGTTGTCCAGTCAGGGATTACATCCGCTTCACAGCTAAGCCTGACAAAACCTTTCTTTGCTGTTGCTGTGCCACAGAAAGCCAGTGAACTGCCATGGCTTTTGGCACTCATTTTTATCAACACGTGTATGAAAAGAGGAAAGCCTGATATTATTGTCTTACTTATGATATATAACACTTAGCATAGTTCTGTTTTGCATATTTTGAATTCTATTTTAAGAGGGTTTGTGTATTTTCTTTTTATACAGTGTTAACTTGCATTATTATTATGTGACTTGGAGGAAGTAAAAAAAAAAATTTAAACTTGACTGGCCAGAAATCAAACTTTTATTCTCCCTGACTATTCAGGAAGCTGTGACACCCACTTCCATTCTCCTGCCAAATGTGTCCCTTCTATGTCTTGAGTGCATAGACTTAAAGCATTGTTGACCATGTTGGCAATTTGCCCAGAACTCAAAAACCCTGTATAATTTGCATACTAATTATCATTGATTTGCATTCAGTATAGGCTGAACTGTCTTCCTGAATTTAAAGTAAAAAGATACACTAAAGATTAAAGCTATTTGTCCTCTCCTACTTGTCTTTTCTAGGTTGAAGAAGCTATGGTTTATAGGCCCGAGTCACTTCCCATGGTCCTCTGTAGATCTTATGTTCGTCAGTCCCTCGGTGTTCTCTCTCTCTCTCTCTGTCTCTCTGTCTCTCTGTGTGTGTGTGTGTGTGTTTGTGTGTGTGCGTGCATGTGCATGTGAGTGTGTGTCTGTGGGTGTTGAGATAGGGTCTCCATCTCTCTGGCTGTCCTAGAACTCTGAGTGTAGACCAGGCTGGCCTTGGCCACACAGAGATCCACCTGCCTCTGCCTCTTGAGTGCTGGGTTAGTGTGACACCTTTCTCAGCTTACTTTCTATATGCTTTTCGCCTCAAGTTGTTTCCCACTTCCTGGCTAGATGCCTGTTGCTCTGATCCTGCTTTCCCTCTCCTTGGCTTCAAGTTCTTGCTGTGTAACTCAGGCTGCCCTTGGACTCTCCGTCCTCCTGCTCCAGACTCCTGATCTCTATTACACCTGACGTCCTACTAGAGTTTTCTGTGCTTCTTCACATCAGCTTTTGTCATCTTTTCTTCTCTTCTTGGTAATGTTGAAAGGGATCGTGTGTCTGACAGGAGGTGGTAAATGTTGCATGCTGAGTAAGTTGTTGGTAAGTTAGAATTCATGAGGTTAGAGGTGAGCTTACACTGCTAACTGTCCAGACCTTATTCACAATGTTCCTAATTACAAGACACTTGGGATAGAAGAGGTGGTTTCTTTTCTCCCATCTTCCTTTCCCTTTCTTACGTTTATTTATATTTCTGACAAATATTTTTAGGACATGTTTAGCAGTGATAGTTCTATAGTATCCGTATAGATCCTAGACTGAGACAAAAATCCAGACTCTATGTGATTACTGGAAAACTGAATTTTCTCTTTTTTAAAATATAAGAAAATAACAGTAAACTCTTCTGTGACTAAAAAGAAATTTTCAGTCTGTAAAATATATGTACACCTTTTATTTCCTCATCCATCTCAGTCAAGGTATGAATCCTTTTAAAGTAGTTGTTAAACATATATAAATAAAAGTATATTTATATATATATATGGATATGTATTTATATCCACATATACACAAAGGATACTATATATCGAGATTGATAGACTCTGTCTGTCTGTCTATCTATCTATCATCTATCTATCTATCTATCTATCTATCTATCGTCCTTTTATATTGAAAAATTATATACTGGGTTCTGAACTTTTTTGAGTTGAACACATGCTGATGTTTTTTTCTTTTATGTAGATAGAATTTCTCAATTTATTTATAGTAACATAAAATTAAGTTAAATTGGTTTTCTGTACGTCAGCTGTTCTCACTGATTGATACCTGACTTTTCTCCCTGCATATATGAGAATGTGAAATTGAAACTGTGCTTACTCTAGCAGCCCTTTATGGGAGCACTTAGGGACTCTGGTAGCCATTAGCATTACAGGGGAGGTGGCACAGTGCTTCCAAGGTTTTTACTACAGACTTTACCCAATCTAAGTCATATTGTACTTTACTACTTTAAAGGTACCACTGTCTTAATAACCTTTTCCAGATTATTTCTGAAAATTTTTTTACAACCTCTAGTGACCGTTGCTTATATTGTCCTTTTAAAATGTAGTATTTACCTTTTAAGAACTTTGTTTTTTGCCTTTTTTTTTTAAACTAGATCCTTACAATAAATGAGGATGGATCACTTGGTTTGAAAACCCCTAAATCTCATGTTTGTGAGCACTGCAATGCTGCCTTTAGAACGAACTATCACTTACAGAGACATGTCTTCATTCATACAGGTATTGAATTAAAATGGGCTTGTGGCCATTAAAATTATTATCATTGTTATTTTCATCTTCGTATAAATGCCATCCAATCTGAAGACCATAGCTTACTTGTCATTGTCAATCAAAATCTGTAGCCAGACCATCAGGAAGAAACCAAGAAAGACTTGAAATGGGAGGACAATTAATTAATGCAGATCTATACATTTAATAGTCTTAATTGGGTACTCGCTAGCAACTCTCTTTTTTCAACTAGAGAAACTGCTTACAGATGTATTAAGAGCCTGTCGAATTTGTCTTTCTGTGCTAGGTGTATGACCAGCACAGGCAGTGTTTGGGAATCAGATATTAGAAATGATAGCCAACAGAAGTTGAAGTTAAAAAACATAAAATGGTTAAAAATAGAGCTAAAGACTGACCATATACCTTTAGAACAGCAAGCTAGAAATGTAATTGACTTGGTGGTGAAGGAGATGTGTTGAGGTAGAAAAATGCAGTGATGGCCAGAAGCTGACAGAGAGAGGATTTAAGGAGGCCTCTGGGTAGAGGATGGCTGCAGTCTGTGGAACAGAGGGGATGACTTCTATAAGGCTCAAGCCACAGTGGGGAAGCACTTGAGACTTGAGACTGCCCTTGTAAGGTGTAGAGGGAGGAAGGAGGAAGGTGCCAGCTTAGAGGCAGGGCTTCCCACGGCAGAGCACAGCACTGGGGAATGAAGGTGGGCTCCCACAGAGATAGTGCTTAAGAGAACAGGGTAGAGGGCAGAGAGGGATGCTTAGCCAGAGAACAGGATGCACATGCCTTCAGATAGGGAACACCAGGACATCTGGAGAGTGCTTTCTTTGCTCGTATATTTTTTAAGCTTTGTTTTCTTTCTTATTAAAAGGATATAAATGGAATTTTATTTTTGTGTGATTGTGAAAATGTGAAGCTTTAAATCCTGGAGGACACTTTAAAGGGAAAGTATAACGGTTAATGAAAAGTGTTTTTAAAAATCATATGGTGTTTTAGAATTTTCCAAAATTTGGGCTTCTAAGATTTATATATCCTCAGAAGTAATAACATAAAGTGTTGTTTATTCATTAACTAATGTATGGATATCAAATTATTTTAAGGAGAAAAACCGTTTCAATGTAGTCAATGTGACATGCGTTTCATACAGAAGTACCTGCTTCAGAGACACGAGAAGATCCATACCGGTGAGTGCTGCGTCTTCTCTAAGCTCATTGACATCACCATCAGTTGGAGGGAGGGAGGAGTCTAATAAGGCGCACTGCTTAAGACCACCAGTCTCAGCTCGTATCTTAATAAATAAATCATTGTAGTTAAGCCCAGGTTTTAATGTCCAATCACAATAAATTATTTTGAAATAGTTCCATAATAATCTAAATTACATATTTTAAGTAACAAAGGAGGAAACTTTCCTCAAATAGCTGTTTCTTAAGCTAAGTAAAATTATCATTCACACTAATTATCTTGTGGACTATTGAATGATTTGGAATACTATCGCAATAGCATCCTTAATGTCTTTTCTTTATATGGCATAGTGTATCATGAAAGATAATGGTGTGTGTGTCCATTTAGTGTTAATGATTTACAAGCAAGTATTTTGAGAGATCACTAACGTGATCATCAATATGTTAAATTTTTTAGTCTCATTTTTAAAGCAAGTATCTTAAATTTTCTAAGTGACTGATTTAATAGACTGACTTCTTTCAATATTTCTAAGCATTGTAAAAAGATGTTTCTTTGAAATTAATTTACAGTGTTTAGGAGGTGGTGTGTGTGTGTGTGTGTGTGTGTGTGTAGTCTGGGTTTTATATTTCGTTGGAATTGAGAATGATGATGAATGCGAACAGTGAAAATGCTAGACCTGCGGGTTTTATGTTGCTATTCAAGACTAAGCTGTTGTGGACATGGAGAGGGTGGATGAGGCAAGTTGTTTGTATTTCTCTGTGCTACTGCTTAGTTAAGTACCTGTCCCAGAGTTATTTAGATGTGGTCTCATAGTATGTGCAGGATTTGTGGAGTGGGATTCTTGGTCACACTAATAGATACAAGCAGCCTTTTTTAATCAAAAGCTTTCTTGCATCTTTGTTGCCATTAGAGAGAAGTGTGAAGGTGGCCATTCTGCTGCAATGCACTACCAGCTGTGCGGCAAGTCTGTTGACATGTTTGGTTTTATTTTGAGACGGGGTCTTACTCTGTAGCTAAGATGGCCTGGAACTCAACTCTGTCTTTATGTCTCAGCGTGCTGAATGCTGGTGTCATGAGCATGAGCCACCGTGCAGGCTAGATGGTCTGCTCTTTAACATACTGTTTTGTATATCATTAGGTAAACATTTATCTCTTTAATATGTAGTAGAAAAATAGTGTGGTTTTTATGTAACTCAATAGCTAATTGAAATTTCTGTGCAATGATAAAATGTCAGACATAAGGTGAAAGTACCTAACTCTTTTCATATGTTTATTAGATTTTGATGATTTATTCATTTAACAAAAACTTAGGGGTGGTCTTCCAATGTTTTTCGGGTACTAGGAGTACACAGAGACTGTATGGAAGGGTCTTCTGTTTTCTTTCATTTTGGAGATAAGAGACATATCAATAAGTATCATATATTTAAGTATTGTAGTTTCTTGAGAATTACCCAGGGAAAGCCTCAGCAAAGCAGCATGAGGCAAAGTTGCAAGTCTGTGTGTGACTGGATGGGTGAGTGTGAGCTGAGAAAATGAGACATCATGCCTGTCCTTTCGTCACTCTCAATGCACTGTGGTGAACTTTGCACGCCCTGGCCACAGTCTTGTAATAGCTGTGACCTGGTTTCATTCCTGACGAAACAATGCAGGGGAAAAGGATTTATTCTAGCTGCCATTTCCAGGCTGCAGTCTGTCACAGGCAAGCCAAGGCTAATGCATGCATGCTGGCTCAGTGCACTTTCCTCCAGGCTCAAACCAGGTGCTTCTTACTTCTAGGCTGTCTTACCACAGCTATGAATGTAACTAAGAAAATCCCCATAGACGTGCTTACAGACCAACCCGATCTAGACAATGCCTTATTGAGACTCCCAGGTTATTCTAAAGTGTGTTTTGTTGACTATTAAAATGAAGTCACACTTACTGATTGGGTTTAAGTGGAGTATGATGAGTCGTTTATTGAGAATTTACTAAATATCAGGTACTGTCATATAGTCCTCACATTAGTTTTGAAAGTCAGGAGTTATTACTGTCCCCATTTTATTGTTCAGTTAGGCAGCAGAGACACTGAGAACTTCTTTAGCTTTCTACAGTGTAGTAAATGAAGTTGCCCAGGCTCCAGTTCAAGGCTCTGTCACTCTAGAGACCAAGATGTAGTCACTGAGCAAAATAAGACAGGAAGTAGATATATAACTTTTGGCTCTTTGAATTTTTCTTCCTGTCAGTAAGCCAGTCAGTTATGGCTTAGCTTCTCTCTGTGTTAGTAACATCCTCAATGAGTGGAAAGCAAAGGCCAGAGTTCTCATGTTACAAAACACAGCCTAGGAGACATACCAACTCCAGAGGAGTCATAGCAAGGCCAAGTCTGTCTCTGTGTCTCTGTGTCTGTGTGCCTGCCCCCCCCCCTTTTTTTCTCTCTCTCCGTCCCTCCCTCCCTCTCCCTCTCTCATTCACACACACACACACACACACACACACACACACACACACGTGCGCGCGCGTGCGTGCGTGCGCGCGCGTGTGTATGTACACGTCTACCACAGTGTGTATGTACCTAGAGGTTAGAGAACAACTTCACACAGTTGCTTCTTGCCTTCTACTTTGTTTTAAGACCGGTTTCTCTCGATCCTCCCAGTGTGTTTTGTACTCCAGGCGATTGTTCCCACCGTCCATCTCAACACAGGAGGACAGGGTTACAGGTGTGTGCTGCTGTATCTGGCTTTTATGTAGGTTTGGGTAATCTGTTTACCCGGGAGCCATTGCTCCAGCTTCAGAAGCTTCTTTTGAAGAAATAGTCCTCTTTATTCCATTGCTCCCCCTTTGCCATTCCCCTCCCCCAGCACATTTCCTATCAGGAACTAGGAAAAGTGGGATTAATTTTTGTTACTAGTATTAGATTCCTTCCTTAGATTGATTTTAAAGACAGGAAAATATTTTTTTGTCTTGAAATCAAATTGCCTGTTTTGGAATACATGTCAAAAATATTTTCTGCACTGATTGTTCTACTTTGCTTTCTGTTGGCTGTATTAAACACTATTATGAAAAGCAATTTGGGGAGGAAGAAGTTTGTTTAACTTTGTGTGTTATAGGCCATCATTGAGGAAAGTCAAGGCAGTAACTCAAGACAGGAACTTGGAGTCAGGAACTGATGCAGAGACCACCAGGGAGTGATACTTGCTGGCTTGCTTCCTCTGGCTTGTTTAGCTACCAAGAAAGGTGCACACCTGCCTGCCCAAGGATGGCACTGCCTACAATGGACTAGACTCTCCAGTATTGCTTAGCAAACAAGAAAATTCCAAAAGACTGATCCAGTGGAAGCACATCCTCAGTGAGATTCTTTCTTACCAAGTTATGTTTGAGTGTACGTCAGGTTGACAGAAACTATGACATACACTTATCTGCTTTCCAGTTGGACAAGAAATGAGTTCTCCATGGTCAGCTGGTGTGAGACTGTGTAGTCCGATGACCCGTCAGTTTTTAAAGGCTCCATCTTCTTTACAACCTTTTACGTCCTGGTAGAGCTCATTACAGTGTCTACTCCTATTCTCTCACTGCCCAGCCCATTCTATGCTCCATTTTTAACATGAGTAAAACTCATTACTGGCTTGGTTGATTTGACAAACAATACAGTGTTTTCTGGGTCTCTTAAGAGCTAAGAATATAACTAGATTGAGTCTTTGAATTTCAGACATTTTAACCTGCCTTGGTCATCACTAAGCGTATTCCTGATGTTGGTCTTGTGTGTTCAGTACCGTTTTACAGTAAAATACTTGGTCATCTAGAAGCTAACTCAGAAACTCTAGTCCTTTTAGACCAATGCCCTGAAAACTGTCATGAGGTGAGTATCCTTGGAACTGCTGGTTTAGGCAGTCTGAGAGTCATGGGCCCCTTACTTTGCGTATATTTTGGGGGGGGGTGAGCAGAGTGAGCTCCTAGCTGAGGCTGAAGACAGTAATCTAGAAGTGCTGCTTGGGTGTATTCTCCCGTGAAACCATCCTTGTTATGTGCAGGGTTACTTGAGCAGGGCTTTATGTAAGGTCCCTTGTCCTTTGCATTTCTAAAAGAATGGGTACATAAGATGGAAAGTGTATGAGCAGTGGCAGGCTTCTCTAAGACAGCGCCCGCCGTCTTCCATCATGGTGATGGAGCTGCTGAGGAGTGAGACTCTTAAGTAACAACTTAAATGTTTCTGAATTTCTTTACTAAGTACACAACACCTCTTCTGATACTTCTGATACACAATTTTAGCAAACTGTGGCTGCTTTTTATAGTGGTAGCAGTTTGTTTATTTCTGTAAAAATTGCATGAAGCCATTTCTATTTAAAGAGACTTGATATAAACACCCCCATCCAAATTTACAAAAATTTAAAAATGTAAGCCACATTATTGGGACTTACCTATCCTGACTAGATTTCTTATCCCCTGAAATTTTCTTTGAGGGGCTTGTGGGTTGGTGTATTTCCTACAACGTCACAACTTGAGTTCCATCTCTGGGACCTACATACATGGTGGGAGGAAGCTAGTTCCCACAGTTGCCCACTGTGGTAGATAGGATCTGTTCTCCAGTTAACAAACACATAAATACATGAAGAAAGGGATGAATGAATGAAACAAACTACAAAATGGGGTTCTTGTGCGTACAATTTCTTTATGAACATAGTAAATGGATATGATGCCACACCCTAATCTTAATCCCAACACTTGGGAGGCGGAGTCAGAAGCAGGAGTCAAAGCAACCCTTAACTACACAATGATTCAAGGCCATTCTGCAAATATCCTGTTTCACAAACAAAATGAAACTAACAGAAATATTAAGAAACGTTGGAAAACATGTTCTTCATCTTCTCTTGACTGTGACACATTAACAACCATGTTAAGTAGCTGGGGTATGTAGTACCCTGTAACAAAACAAACACAACAACAACAAAACAACAAATCCACCAATGCTTGGGAGAATTCGGTAAGGCAGGCAAGCAAAAGGAGGAGTACCTTAGGAACCTGGGCCATCACTTAGCTTGGGCTACTCACGTCTTCCTCCAGGCAAAACCCCTCCCCTACCTGCACTGTCCATGTCTTCTAACAGTACCTAGCAACCTGCCCCCCCACATGAACCTACACTAAACTGCACCCTGCTCCAAACAACGCTCTCATGTAGACCAGGCTGGTGAGTACTGGTCTTGGAAACATGTATTAGCATACCTGGTTTTATGAGATATAGGAAAAGGAACTCAATCGACCCTAATTACTGTACTGGGGACAGATCTCATTTGTCATTATAAGGAAACAAGTTTTAAAACAATGTTAATAATTTGCTCTAATACATGCAGTTGGTTAATGACATCGACTAGTTCTTCTGAGTTCATGCTGTTAACCAGCTGCTATTGAAAGGGTACATCAAGCTCAAAGGAAAATTTTAATTGGCAACTTTTGCTTCTAACAATAGAGGCTTTTATTTTGTTCATTCAAGAGCACTGGCAGTCCTGCATCTGGCCTATAGCCTGTGGGTGATTGGGTGTGTTTACCTAAAATGAAGTCTGTGAGCAGATTGCATCCATTTATAGATGGAATGGACAGAGGCAGGCAAGATGGAGAGGATGTAAAGTATCGTTCTGACTTAGCAGGATGGGTGGAGAGAGGGGTAGTTTAGAATTATGTTGGCTAATCTTGATGTCAAGTTAGCAAGTATCAGTTTTCTTCTGTGAGTGGTACAAAGCATCTAGCTGATTTGTTTAGAAGAACAATGGAAATTGTGGAGCTATTGGGGGTATTTTGTTATTTGTAACTAATATGAGACTTTAGTATTCAACATTTTTTCTTATAATTTATTCAGATAATTGCCAACATATTAACCATATTTATCTTTAGACATGCAGAAATATTTCTTTCAAAACAATAAGATAGCATTGCCTTTAGTACTACTTAAGTTTGAAAATGAGCCAGGTGGTGGTGGCGGCGGCGCACGCCTTTAATCCCAGCACTTGGGGGGCAGAGGCAGGCGGATTTCTGAGTTCGAGGCCAGCCTGGTCTACAGAGTGAGTTCCCGGACAGCCAGGGCTACACAGAGAAACCCTGTCTCGAAAAACCAAAAAAAAAAAAAAAGTTTGAAAATGCGGCAGAGCTTAGAAACCATAGGTTAGCAGAGCACAGCCGAGAAGCATGTAACTCTCAGAAAGTGCCTTAGGTTTAACAGATGGCGCTTGTTTTATAGTTACTCCTGACAACAGTTTAAAACATTTCTTTTTCCAAGTTTGAGCAGCTTTAGAAACTTTATTGTCAGACAGTATGAATTCTTCTCCTTCCCTGAGCTCAAACGCTTGATTTCTCAGACTCCGTACTGAAGCTGCTTTTCTGGTAGCTGCTAGATTACTGTATCAGAGCCTGTGTTTAATGGCCCACTGGCATCCATGTCTTAGCATGGGTTTGCAGACAAATGTTTAAATCATCTGACAAAGACTTCCTGTTGTCAATGAAGTTTTTCATTTGGCTTTTTAATAACATCTAGTCTTAAAATTCATGTACTCGAGTTTTTAACCAAGAAAACCCCGAATTGTCTTGAGTTGGGCATAATCACAGTGAAGAAGGAGAGCTTGGAACCCTTGAGTAAATGTGTGTTCCTATGAGGTTATTCGCAGCAGTTCTGGGGTCTTTGATGACCTTTACATGTATAATCTCTGCCAAGTTTCTCTTCTTTTCTAAAAATACGTTAATGTCAGCATTTCAACCTACATTTGAGTTTTTGAAAATGTCTTTTAATTTATTTTGCCCTTGTATAGAAAGTTTAAGTTTCATTCCCCTTTGACTTAGTCTTTTTGTCCATAGGTGAATGAAATGGATATGAAAGTCATTTCAAAGGAAGAACAAATATAGGTGAATTTTAATCACAGTTTAATCCAAAGGAATTGAAATTTAAATATTACAAGGGCAGTGATTTTCAAACTCCCATCCATCTTGTGACAGCAAGCTTACTCTTTTTGAAACTGATTTTTAAATAAAATCCAGCATTGCAGGTTAACAGAAATCAAGGCCTGACCTTGGTCCCCAGCACTAACAATGAAAAAAGCAAAAGGTGCCAGGCTGTGGTGGTGCACACCTTTAATCCAGCATTCAAGAGGCAGAGGCAGGCGGATCTTTGAGTTTCAGGACTGCCAAGGCTACATAAAGAAACCCTGTCTCAAACAAACAAACAAACAAACAAACCAAACAAACAACCTAAAAAAAAAGAAAAGAAAACTGTAACAGCCCGTTCTGCCCCACATTTGGGGGCCACTCTGTTCCGGCCCAAGCTGCTGTTCCAGTCCTCGGGTCAGGGTCTAGCAAGAGAGAGTGGGGATGGAGGGGCAAGAAACGTGAAGAATGGAGACAAGACAGAGTCTGATCAAGTCTCTCTTAGTGAAAGGAAATCCTGGGTATTTATACCCTTTTCCACGTGCCTTGCCCTTGTGGACAAGCAGGGGAACACAGCTGAAGACACTTTACCACGTCCACCTTGCAGCTGGGGGCACTAAACAACAAAACAAGATATGTGAGAAAAATAAGATGTTTATCAGAGTGTGCTCAGCTGTTGTGGGCTGTTGAAAACAAGTCTCTTGTCAGGGTATATGGCCTGAGATGGCTGCAAAGATGATTGCCGCTTTCTGCTAGGAGTCAGCTCCCAACAGAAAACCACAGAGAGAACATCCTAGGGTCAATACCCAGCACTACAGAACAAACAGTTCTCTAACTCCCAGGACACATTTGTGCCCTACAATTGGATACAAGTACTCTGACAATACTAGAGCTGGAATCCAATCCCCCAAGGGCCTGAACAAGACCATCCTCTCTTCAGATGCTGTTTTACGTCCTCTCATCTGTACTTCTGTCCAGTTGTAAGCTGAGGGTTCCCATGACCTCCTATTCCAGTATAAATATAATTCACAGAACTCAGAAAAGCCCTTTACTTGTATTTACCACTTTGCTGTAAAGGATGTGGACGAACAGCCGGATGCAAGGTGAGTCTGGAAAGGTCCCTCACCTCCTCGAACGTGGATGTGTTGACCACCAGAGGCCTCTGAGTGTTAGCATGCAGGGGCTTTAAAGGAGGTTTCAGAACCGTTGAGGTTGGGGAGAGTGTGGTGAGAATTGAAGGCTAATCAAGGCATGATGTTCTTATGAAAAGCCTCACCTTGAGCCTGTCTAGGGTCCCACCAAGAGTCAACTCAGTAAAACAAAAGAGGATTCTGGGCTGGGAACTGCCCAGGAATTGAAGAGCTTTGCTGCAGGGACAAAGACACTTAGCACTACCATCACTGAAGAGGGAGCATGAATTTGAGGCACTGTCAGGAATCAGGATCAAAAACCCAATATTGGCATAAAAGACACTGAGTAATTCCAGTCCCTCAGGAAAATACAAGAATTTTAGGAGCTGTTTATCAGAACCTAGAGGCAGAGTCCAACTCTTTACACTCTACCAGTATTGCTGGTGCTATTTTAAGAAGTCAGTGGCAAGTTTATAGTGACTGAGGAATGATCCATCTGGAACATAGGGAAGAATATTTTTAAATCTAGTCACATAGTGTAAATGAATGCCATATTGACTTAAATCTCATTGAGACATTTTTTTTTCCTTTTAAGACTATTATTTTTTAAAACGGAAGGAAATATTTTGGTCTAACCTGAAGTGAGTCTGTCAAGTTTCATTGTAACTAACGGTGGAGAAAATATCTAGGTTGAACAGAAAAAAGTGTTTGGGCAGTAGAAGCCATTTAAGTCAGTCTCTTCACTGTTGTTTGTGAGTACTGCTATGTGAAGTACTTGGAAGCACTATGCATCACTGGAGTAGGGATGTCAGCAACAGGATTTGTTTGCTCCAGTGACTTAGCCATCACTGCCTGTGAGTCTGACTTTCCTGCTATATAGTACGTTGATGTTTTAGAAGTGATAAAGTTTTAGTGGGAGGTTTGCAAACATGTCTGAATACCATGGTGGTTTAGTGGGAAACCCTCAGGGGTGGTTTTTTTCTAGTGTGGATTCTAGGAATTAAACTCAGGACTTCAGCCTTGACAGCAAGCACCTTTACAACAAGCTAAATCTCTGGCCCTTATTGTGAGTTTCTGAGCATGAAATCAAGGGGAAATGTCCTTCCTTCCTTCCTTCCTTCCTTCCTTCCTTCCTTCCTTCCTTCCTTCCTTCCTTTTTTTCTTTCTTTCTTTTTAAAGACTTATTTATTTTATGTATTCACCATTGCTCTCTTCAGACACACCAGAAGAGGGCATTAGATCCCATTAGTTGGTTGCTGGGAATTGAACTCAGGACCTCTGGAAGAGCAGTCAGTGCTTTTAACCACTGACCCATCTCTTCAGCCTGGGAAATGTATTTCTGAATAAACTAAACCACACTCAGTTGTTATTAATGAACATTGCAGGACAGTTTTGTAAATTAGCTTTTGCTTAAGATTGAAGATGTTTCTTAATATATTCAACTTAGTGTTACAGGGGAAACTACTTTTGTGGCAAAATTACTTCAATGGCAGCTGTTGAGCCCCAAAGTACAGCTTTAACCACTGCCATACTGTTTGTGTGTGGCATAGAACATCCGGCTGTTCGTCCACATCCTTTACAGCAAAGTGGTAAATACAAGTAAAGGGCTTTTCTGAGTTCTGTGAATTATATTTATACTGGAATAGGAGGTCATGGGAACCCTCAGCTTACAACTGGACAGAAGTACAGATGAGAGGACGTAAAACAGCATCTGAAGAGAGAGAGGATGGTCTAGTTCAGGCCCTTGGGGATTGGATTCCCGCTCTAGTCCATCAGCTTCTGGACAGTGAAGCGAAGGAGATGTCCGTGTTTCTGAGTCCATTTAAACAGACGGCCTCACCCAGTCCTTTACTGGCAGTTAGTAGTATATAATGTAATGAGTAAACGCCTAGATAGGCAGTTAGTAGTATATAATGTAATAAGGAGTAAACGCCTAGATAGGCAGTTAGTAGTATATAATGTGATAAGTAGTAAACGTCTAGATAGGCAGTTAGTAGTATAT
>NW_021620714.1:3427165-3441732 GCF_004785775.1 Grammomys surdaster | reverse complement strand
CGTCTAGATAGGCAGTTAGTAGTATATAGTGTGATAAGTAGTAAACGTCTAGATAGGCAGTTAGTAGTACATAGTGTGATAAGTAGTAAACGTCTAGATAGCAGTTAGTAGTATATAATGTAATAAGGAGTAAACGTCTAGATAGCAGGGATTTACTATCATTTTACGAATTGCTTTCAGTTTTCAAATCATATTTTCATGGGTTGATACCAATACTTGTGATAAATTTTCATAAAGATGGAAAACATAAAAATCATATTAATGTTTTGTTGTTATTTGTTTGTTTTTACTTTTTCAGATAGGGTTTCTCTGTGTAGACAAGGCTATCCTCAAACTCAGAGATCTGCCTGCTTCTGGCTCCCCAAGTGCTGGGTTTAAAATCATGTGCTACTGCTACCACTACCCAGCTAAAAGTTGCACTGATTATCAGCATTGTCATTTAAAATAGTCTCGAAGGACACACTCTTCAACGCTGACATTTCATTGAGCTTTTTTATTACTTTCCATCATAAAAGAGAATTCCAGTCTTTTCATATTGTGGTTTGAACTTTATTAATAAAAACTTTGTAGAAGTTTATCTTTTTATATTTGTATCATACAGCATCTTTGATTACGTATAAGAACACCAAGTCTAATATATTTACTGTCTATTTTTTATAGGAAAGATATGCTATCTTAGTTCTCCCCTTACTCTCAGTTCTTATGTCTCTGTTTTGTTGACATTCCTGTATGTATGTATGTATGTATGTATGTATGTATGTATGTGTATATATATATATATATTTTTTTTAATTGAGACGGTGTCTCACTGTGTACCTCCAGCTGGTCTGAAACTATGAAGACTGGGCTGGCTTTGAACTCAAAACAATCCACCTGCTTTTACCTTACAGTGTTGGGGCATTAAAGGTATATACCTTACACCTGGCCCCTGTCATTTATTCGATTGCAGTCATGGTCTCTCCTTACAGTGATGGTGTCTATGGCCTTAAGACATGCCATGTTTGCTTGCACTGTTAGTACCTGGATTTTAAGATTACCTCTTCTCTAAATTACTTTTTGTCACTATGATAAAACACTGACCAAAAGCAACTTGAGTGAGGAAAGGGGCTTATTCCAATATATGGATTATATGGATATAGTCCACCATCAAGGGAAGCCAAGGCAAGGACTCAGGGCAGGGACTGAAGCAGAGCCCATGGAGGAAGAACATGCTTACTGGCTTGCTCCCTTTGGCTTTCTCACTTATCTGTCTTATACAGCTTGTACCTTCCTGTCCAGGCGTGACACCACCCACAGTGGGCTGAGCTTCCTGCATAAATTAGCAATTAATAAGATGCCCACAAGCCCATCGGATAGAAACAATTCCTCAGTGGATGTGCTCTTGTCTCATATTGAGACATGTTCTTTTGTCAGATTGAGAAATTGAGCTGTGACATTCCACTTTGTCAATTTTGACACACAAACCTTTTTAAAACTATAATCTTTCCTATCCTATTCTCAAAATCTCATATTAATATCACTTTCTAAAAGTCCCAGTCTTTAAAAAATTCCAGTGATTTAAAAGTCAATCTCTTTTAAAACTAAAAAATCCAAAATAAGCAATATATTTTCTTATTCCAGGAGAGAAGAACTAGGACACAGTTAAATTCAGATCAAATCAAAACTAAAAATTAACTGTATAAATAGTTAATGTTTACATCTGGGACTTACTCATGATCTGGATCCCAAACGGCTCGAGTTGTTCACCTTTTCCGAAGCACGGTCAGCTTCTTAGGTAGGCTCAGGCCATCTCCACTCCATACCTGCTGCTCTTGCGGTTAGTTTTCCCACGGGTCGATCTCATGAGCAGCTCATGCTACTCTTTCACCAGTAACTTCTTCTAGGCTTTTCTTCTGACCATGCCACATGATGCCAGTCTTCAGCTGATCCCTTCAGTACTGTAGCTTTCATGCTGCCAGAGCCAGTTCTGTATGTGATGCTCTGCTGTAGCCCAGATGGTCTCCAGCTAACCAGCATCCATTGTTCTAGGGAAGCACAGGTTCACACTGGTGATGATGCTGGATGCTGGTCTCTTCTGACTCGTCAGCCCTATTAACCAAAAAACCAGATTTTTAATTTTTTTTTCTTCCTTTTTGGTTTTTTTAAAGCAGGGTTTCTCTGTGTATCCTTGGCTATCCTGGAGCTCGCTCTGTAGACCAGGGTGGCCTTGAACTCAACAGAGATGTGCCTGCCTCTGCCTCTCAAATGCTGGGATTAAAGATGTGTTCTACCACTGCCCAGCAGAAACCAGGTTTTTTTTATTCAAAATCTGACACAAAATGGCCGGACAGCCTTTGCTCCTTCTAAAAGTTTACAAGCCAGGCCTCCTTCGTCTGCCTCCCTCTCGGGCATTCTTGCAAGCTCACACACAACAGCACATAGAGTTCTGAGCTCTCCTTGGGTTTTCTGTAGCAGAGCTCCCAGAGCTTCCACAAGCATCTTGCACACAAGCAACTTGAGGAGAGAAGGGATTATTGGTCTTATAGGTCACAGTGCTCTTACTGAGGGGAAGGGACTGAAGCAGAGACAGGGGAGGAAAGCTGCTTTCTGCTCTGCTTTCCCTGACTACGCAACTGTCTTTCTTAAAGAGCCCACCTACCTAGGTGTAGCCCCATCCACAGTGGACTAGGTTCTTCTATATTAACAGGCCAATCTGACTGAGGCAGTTACCTTTCCAGGTGTGTCAAGGTCACAGCTGAAACTAACTGTGACAGCTCCCTTTCATCATTTTCTACAAATCTTCAGTCTACTTACGTAAATTCAGTCAATTACAGCTGCTCCTTTGCCTTTCACATTTTAAAATTATTTTTGTATATACATTAGTGTTTTACCTATATGTGTCTTTTCACCTCTTGCATGCATGGTGAATGAGGAGGCCAGATGAGAACATCAGGTTCCTTGGAACTGGAGTTACAGATGGTTGTGAGTCTACGTGTAGATGCTGTGGATTGAACCCAGGTCCTCTGGAAGAACAGCCAGTGCTCTTAACCACTGAGCCCTTTTTCTAGCCCCAACCATTGTTCTGTCTTTTTTTTTTTTTTAAACATTTCTATTTATTTGTTTATTTATGTATTTAATGTATATGTGTATGCTGTTGACACACCGGAAGAGGGCTTCAGATCCCCATTACAGATGACTGTGAACCACCATGTGGTTGCTGGGAATTGAACTCAGGACCTCTGGAAGAACAGTCAGTGCTCTTAACTGCTGAGGCATCTCACCAGCCCCCATTGTTCTATCTTTATCAGACTTTGTTTTGTGTGGCTAGGGTCCCAGGGATTGAACTGAACGCCCTATGTCCTAGGCGAGTACTACTGAGGGCTACATTCTTAGTCTTTCCCTGCCACCCTCACCTCATGGAACTTACCTGGCTGAACTTTATTTTAGTTAAATTTAATTGTATATTTCCACTCATTTTGCTATTGGAATAAAAAAGCTATGCCAAATTAGAGTCAGCTTATAGGTATTTTATTTGTATATTTTTATTTCTTTTGTAAGAGGTCAGGAGTGGCATGTGCATGCTATAGCTTTTGTGGAAGTCAGAAGACAACTTATGAGTTTTTCTCAATCACGAGTGTGAAATTCAGGTTGTCAGACTTGGTAACACCTTTGCCCACTAAGCCATCTTTCTGGCCTCAAGAATTAGGATAATTTAACAATGGGTTCTGAATATCTATTGTGAATGGTTTCTTTAGTTCACTCATCTGGAATGGGTATGTAGTTTTATAACACATTGAAACTTTTATGTATGTATGTAATGAATGTATTATGTATTTGAGACTGGGTCTTACTATCTAGTTCTGGCTGTCATTGGAAGTCACTATGTTATCAGGCTTGCCTCGGACTCAACAGAGAGATTTGCCTGCCTCTGCCTCTCAGGTGCTGAGATCAATTTGTGGACCACCAGGCCTGGCTGTATGTGGTGCTTTTAAAAGAAAGACTTAGCCGCCTTTTTTACCCAAACAGGTTTTCAGACTTTCTCCTTTCTATAAAACACCAGTAATTCTGCTTCCCTACTCTCTTGTGGTTGATTGCCTACTCACTGTATGGTGGAGAAGATTGGGTTACTCAGACATTGAGATTTTAAATTCTTAGCACTGTGTGTATTCATCCATGTGTTGGAAGTCTTTTGGTGGAAGATGAGCTAATCACTTTCCTTTGAATGACAGTTGAGAGTAAGTAAATGTAATAAAGGCTTGCACAAATAAGGGCTGTTAACGTAGCTAGAGTTCCTGGGTCACAGGTTGACCTCATAAGTAGTACGTGTGAGAAGCAGGAACCATTAGGAAGTCAGTAGTACTTGGGAAGATTTATGGCACGTTACAAAACCTCTGAGGATTGTCAGGGATTTGTATAGCTGTGAAGAGAAGAAACTTTTTACTATTCATTCATTTATTTGTGGTTTTCTGAGACAGAGTTTCTTGGTGTAGCCCTGGCTGTCCTGGAACACCCTTGTAGACCAGACTAGCCTTGGATTCAGAGATCCCTCCTACCTCTGCCTCCTGAACACTGGGATTAAAAGTGTGCACCATGGTGCCCAGCTAGCAGAGGGCTCTTTTTTTTAAAAAAAAAAACTTTTAGGGGGAGAATATGTGTTGAGCTCGTACTTAACAATATTTACAGAGCAGTGTTTTCACTTTTAGTGTTAGTTGTCCCTTTTTGAAAAACACATCTTTGTAGCCACACTCTGTGTTTGTTGATGGAGAAGTTCTGTTCAAAATTTTTCTGTCCCATTTTATAAGCAAAGCTATATTTTCTGTCTATTGTTTTGCTTCTTTCAGAATATTATTTAAATGAAAATATATGATGTGTAGTCCTAAATCTGAATTCTCTCATCAGTAAATTTGAGTCTTTTATGGTTTTGATGAATCAGTAATTAGTTCCTTTTTGTTGCTTTCCATTTTATGGATATAAGCACTTGTGGAAGCATATTTAGAGTTGTTTCCAATGGTAGAAATTGCTTACAGGGGCTAGATAGAGATAGCTCAGTGGTTAGGAGCACTTGTTGGAAGACCAAGGTTAAATTCCCAGCACCCACATTGCCACTCACAACCATCTTTAACTCCAGTTTCGGGAAATCTGACACTTCCCTCTGACTTTCACAGGCACCAGACAGGCACATGGTACGTAGATAACATGTAGATACCATTCATGTATATAAAATCAAATTAGTATTTTTTAAAGTTTCATACAGCTTTTTGGTCAACATGTGTTTCATTTTTGAAAAATATCTTAGAGTAGAATAACTAGTCCACAATGCAAATGGATATTTGGTTTTATAGGAAACCAGAAAATTACTCTAAATTGATTTGCTATTTTACATTTTTATAGTAACTGATGAACTTTCAATTTGTTCTGTAGCATGTAGCTTTTGCTATCCCGATTAAGGTCTGGGAATGGGCCATGCTACAATACTCTTCCCCCACCCATATTGGATCCTTGGGTAAAAAACACAGACACTCACACATTGTTCAATTTCAGCCTGCCTTATTGGCTCAATTACTGGGCACTACTAATCTCCTGCAGCTAGTGTGCCCTTTCCAATACTCTTAGCTCAGCATTTCTCAACTTGCCCTCAACTTCAGTTGCTCAGTTACCTTTAGTCCCAGCTCAACTCCCTAACCTCCTGCCTGGAGAAGCAGCTTATGATTGCTCTGCCGGGATCTCACATGGTTGGTTGGTGTTCCTCCCTCTGAAGCATGGCCAACATTCCTTTCCTCTCTCTCCTGCATCTGTTACCTTGCCTGAGAGGACCAAGAAGTCCCACCTATTCTGCCCAGTTCATTCACTGCTAGCATCTTTATCGATGGATCAGGAACCAATTGGGGAACAGGATCTTAGCATCAGAACCACCCCTATGTTGATGGTAATATTTATAACAGCAGCACCTGATCTGGCTTGTAGTTACAGGCCACCGTCTTCCCGACTCAGCAAGGCCTGAGGCCACGTGGCTGTGTTCTCAATGCTGCCTCTGGGGCTCAGGCTGCAGGCTCACACAGGACAGAAGCACCAGTCCTGGCACCCAAGAGATGCCAGCATGGGAGATGGCTCTGCCAGTCTTCCACTCCGTCTCCACAAGGCTGGGCTGAGCCCAGACCATCTCACCATCTACGCACTACCCAGTAGAAATGAGACTAATGTTTAAAGATTATCCAAAGGCTTTATATGTTTGATAATGCTCAAATTAACAAGATGCCCTTAGCTCCTCCTCTTCCTTCTTTTCTTCATCTCCTCACTCCGCCTACCTCTCATACAGCCCAACCACTGAGCTTTATACGGATGTAGTGGGATAGTATCCCGATACATATCACCCTTCTTGTTAAAATTTAAAAAAAAAAAAACTTTCTCTCAAATATAATTAGAGCACAACTATATCAAATTGTAATTGTTAAAGTACAAGATAGACCTAACAACCAGTTCATCATTTTTATTAACTAAACAGAACCTCTATCATCCTTCCTAACTAAAAGACTTAGTTCTGAACCTGGCTTATGTCCTGTCTTTAGGAATGAATGCCATCAGAAAACCATCCTCTCAAATCTGTTCTCTCAAAAGTAAATAGCCTGGGTTGGCTATGAGACTGTAAGTCTTCAACCCCATCAGAAATCTAGAATGACTGAATTAACTGAAGATATAGGAAGCACAAAGCATGGCTTCTAAAACTTACCCAATTTATAGAGATCGCTGATTACCTGGACAGTCCCTTAGTTCAAAACGTTGGAGCATCTGGTCTTCAGCCTTCTGGCCCAGGATCATCTGACAGACCTAGTAATGTAGAATATTGAAGGTCTGTTCACTCTGTCTTGGCAGATATAATCAGTCAACTATTCTGCAAGTGTGCCCTTTCTGGACAGTATTTGTCTGTAGATGAAAAGAGGCAATTCTTGCCTAGTGGCTGTCGTACCGTAACTGGAGTAACTCCAAAGATGCTTAATTTCTTCTTAGAATCCAAGACAGGGAAGCTGTCAGGAGCAGACAGGTCTCTAATCAAAATGAACCTTAATGCAGAAATGTTTGTAACGTCAATTCTGTGGACTTTTTGAAAACCAACTATCTATATGTAAAGCAATCTGGACTGTTGTCCGTTAAATCCTCTCAGCTATTTCTAATTAAAATCTAGAAAACACCCTAACAATAAACTCAGAGCCATAAATTTATTATTAGACCCTTAACTCACAGGCTGACCATCTCAGATCAGTTTAAAAAAAAAAAAGTTAAAGAAGGACTGGGTCTAAGCCTTGTACCCACCAATTTTGAATTAACGGAAGAAATTATACCAATGAGTCCTTTGAATTTGCAATCAAAATAAGTTTTGTAACATCTAAGAATTATAGCTTCAGCTTAATAACAATTATTCAGATTTCTACCAATAGGTTATGGCTATGTAATCAATTCTAGTTATTCCTCCCTGTTCCAATAAAACCATTGCTTTTCCCTAGAAAGACAGCCTAATATTAACGACCTCAGCCCTCAAGCCCAGGGAATTGGGGTGCTGACTCTTCATTAACTTCTTCAAGCTGAATATGGGCATTGAGATATTAGAAGAGGGGCCGGGGGAAGGGTAAATTAATAAGCCTCTGACATCTGTGTCTTCACTGCATCCAGCTGAAATTCCAGGACATCAGAGATTCGAGCAGGTCTGCTCAGCTTGCTTGATGAGTAGATACACCAAGGCTGTGTATTCTGCCATATACAATTCTCAAAAAAAATTTTAGTATCAAGGTAATTTTTTGAATTCTGGAATCTAGTCTTCTGGCAACTTGCCTCTGTCATGTCTAATCCATATAATTCTGGGAGGTAGAAATACCTTAACCGTCTCTTCTAAAAACATTCAGACAAAACCTTTTTCCCAGAACAGCTTATCCTTGAGCCAGTAACCAGAAAAACCTTTATCTTGACCTCTTTCCCAGAGGAAAAATATAACAAGACTGAAAATCACACCCATCTTGAAAATAAAATCAATTTAATAACTAAAGTACTGTATGTGCCTATTCTTAGGCCTTTCCTATTTTGTCAATCAGGAAATGAACCCAGAATTTCTGTGGGGACCATGTTAGACAGAACACAGCTTTGTTTGTTTTTGAGACAGGCTCTTACTGTGTAGCCCAGGCTGGTTCAGGCTCATAAGTCTTGCTGAGTGCTTGGATTGCAGGTGTGTACCACCATGTTCCACTTGATCTGAGTTCTTGACATTGTCATATTTACTTTGGCCATTCTAACGAGCTTGTACTTTGCTTTTATTATTGTATTTTAATTTTACATGTATAGGTATTTTGTTTACAAGCATGTCCATGTGTCATATGCATGCACACCTGGTGCCCATGGAGGCCAGAAGAAAGCACTGGATGCCTTGAGATTGGAGTTACAGATAGTTGTGAGCTGTCTCGTGGGCTCCAAACCCAGGGTCTATGTCAGAGCAGCCAGTGCTCTGTATTTACACTTTCCTACGGCTATAAAAGGTTGGACCTTTTTTTGTGTTCTTACCCTAATTGTTAGAGTGATTGATTTCCTCACTCATTAAAGAACATTGGATTATTTTCTTACTGTTGAGTTTTGAGATTATCAGATACATAATTAGTTCCTTTTCTGCTGTAAATTGATGGAAAAGATGTCAGTCTTTTCCTGGATCATGTAGCAATTAACATTATTTACCATATAACTTTGTATTTCTTGTTGTTATATAAAAAATAGAGAAGGGTAATGAGTTTACATTAATGTATTTTCTGAAATATGTAGATATATAAGTTTAAAACTTTGGCAGATACTAGGTTTAGATTTTTTTTTTTCCTATTACCATTGGAACATGTAAGAAAAGCCCTGGAGTCCAAGTTTTATTATTTACTTCAAAAACCCAATAATTTAGGTAAATGGGCTATGGTTTAGTGCTCCTATCCCCACTACTGATGACTGTGTCCTCAGGCCTTTGAAGGGTCATCAGCTAGTGTGTGAGCCTCAAAGTATGGCAACTAACTCATCCACTGGCTCACTTGTGGCCACTATGGTGAGTACCAGTACTGCCTCTGCTCTTTGGCCAACAGCAGCGTTTGTAAAGTGTTCGGTCTCACTGTCTAGTCTCTCTGCAGATGCTGCCCTGGCTGATGATAGAGGGTCCTGCTTTTTCTTTGGGAAGTTCATGTCATAGTCATGTCCTTAGTGTTGAGTTCCCTTATGTACTTAGCATAATATTCCAAGACATCTAGCAGTCAGGCAGCCCAAAGTCGAGCAGGGCCATCCTTTGTCTTGACATGGCAAAACTGCCAGCCTGGGCTTTCATGTTAATAGGCCAGAGGTATGCTGGACCCATGACCCTGTAAACCAGACAGGGTACAGTGTGCAGTGGAGGCCAACAGGAGCAGTGGGGTGCCCCTTCCTCATTGAGTTCACTGTTTTGGGCCTTTAGCTGCCTTGTACAAGCATGAAATGAAGTCCAAAAGCATCTGCCTTGCAAAACAAACAAAAGCTCATTATATTATGTGCCAGGCTCCTCTTCCTCTCCAGCTCTGCAAAATGGGGTGGGCAGGCTTACATTTCAAAATAACTGAACCTGTAAAGACTAAATACTTTAAAGTTGTGTGTGTGTGCACAGATTCATGACAGAGGGTACACATGGAGGTCAGGGGCAGCCTCAAGGAGTTGGTTCCCTTCTTCCACCATGGGTTTTGAGTGTCAAACTGAGGTGTCGGATTTATGTGGCAAGTGCTTTTACCTGTTCCCACCCCTCAAGAAACTTTATAGTAACAGCCAAATTGCCCCTGCATCAAAAAGAACAATTACCTAACTTCCTCCCTACATATTTCACTTTTCTTATTAGTGTACTTTTTCATAATTTCATGCTTCCATACTTTGAGTGTGGTCTCTCCTTGTTTCCAGCCTTTTACCACTCCTCCTCCCCCCACTGACCTTCCACCTCTCCTCATCTCATCTTCCTTTCTCTCTTTTGGGGACCATTGCATTTCACTTAGGGCAGCCTGCATATGAGCACTGCTGGTCATGGACTTGAGCCGGGGCAACTTAGCAGTGACCACACCACCGAGAAGGGGACTTCTCCCACATGTAATCATTAAGGGCCTGTAGGTCCTCAAAGAGTGGTGGGGTCTTATTGACATCTCCCCACCCATGACTGAGTGCTGATGGGCACAGTTTTGTTGAAGTCTGGTGCAGGTAGCCACTGATACAGTGAATAAATGGGTATAATAGCCATGTTGTTCCAGGAAGGTAATGCATAGCATTGATACCTGTGTTCCCTGAGCTTTGCAGGGGTAATATAGTTAGTTGTCCTATTTAGGGGTGAGGACTTCAGTCTCTGGGGTCACTAACTCTTGCAGCTGTAAACAGAAGGGTCTGTGACCAGGGCTGAGAAGAGGACTCACCTATGGCTGTGAACATTCATTTTTGTTTTAGATAGGCTTTCATGTATCCCTCCCTGGCCTTGAACTCTCTTTGAGGTTGTAAATAATTTCTGGTCTTGCTGTATGCCTCCCTGATGCTGAGATTACAAGTGTACACCACCACACTCCATTTACATGGTATCGGAGATCAAACCACCACCTTCTGTGTGCTAGGCAAACACTCTGCCAACTGAGCTATATATCCCTGGCCCTAGCTCTTTTATTTTTCAGTAGAGATAATAAAGTCATCAGATATTATATGACATCTTTATAGATCCATTTTTAAATCAGTGTAGAATTCTGTACCCAGGGGACTATCCATCCAAAGTGTGGATAGAGTAAAATTGTGTACAGATGAACAGAAACCAAGAACATTTATTTATATTCAGTGGTCCCACAATTTAAGAACTATAAACATTTCCTTAGATGAAAGGAAAATGATTTATATGACAAGAAGGAAGTAGGACCAGCAACATGGCTCAGCAGGAAAAGTTGTGGTCATACAACCCTGACGGTCTGAGTTCTGTCTCTACAACTATGAAATAGCCAGACATGGTGGCATGCACCGATTAATCCCAGCATTTCTACAGTAAGACAGGAGGTGAGGATAGGAGATGTGCGTGAAGTTCATGGGCTTGCTAGCCTGGAGTATACATAGCACAGCAATAGAATCAAGAAAGACCCTGACTTAACACAGTGGGAAAAGAGAAACAACTCTTTAAGGTTGTCCTTGACCTCCATATGTGCACCTTCTACACATATATCACACACAATGATGAAGAGAAAAGAAAAACATGGAAAGGCCGAGAGAGACAGAAGAGTAGCAGAGACATTAAATATGTGGCTAAGGGAGATCTGTGTGAGTTTGAGGCCAGCCTGGTCTACAGAGCAAATTATAGGACAGCAAGAACTACATGGACCTTGTGTCAAAAAGCAAAACGAAGCAAAATGGGAAGAAAGGAGGGGAATCGTAAAGCAAGTTACAGTCAATATAATCAAACACGACAGGAAAAAAAATTGCCAAGAGATACAGTTTGAGGGTTCTTTACCCTAAATGCTTGAGACCCAAAGTCTTTGCTTAAGATACCTTAGGGTTGGATCTAAGGATAACATGAACTTCATTGCTGTGGCACATGTAGCCTAAAGGGTAATGTGGTAAGGCTTTTAATATGGCTGCACTGTGGTGTAGCATACATACCATGAAAGGTTACGTGTGCAACTGCTTCTTGTTTCACTTTGGCACTCAGAAAGTGGATTTTGTTGCATTCAGATTTCAAAATTCTGTGCTAGAGTTCCTCAGCATGTACCTAAATAACCCCAAATCAAATGATCCAATAGCAACCAAGTAGTGTATGATTATGTTTAATCCAAAAAGGCTGAGAAAGTATCCTAATGTAAATAGCTTAAATACTCCACAATAGAGTCAGGCCAAACCAAGACAGAGACCAAGAGAGATTTCGTATGTAAGAATCAGTACGAGGAAACAAAAAACCTTAGAAAGGCATGCATTGTATAGCTATGGCCACAGGACACAGCCAAAGAAGAGTTTTCAGGCAGCAAACACAAATGAGGGAAAACATGTCACATGATAACAAGGTTTGGTAACATTAGAAGACTGGATGTTTTTAAATGTGTGTATGAGAGGAGCCAACATTGGAAAGAAAAATGTAAACAAGTTGTCCATTAGATTATTATTTTTTTAATCAGCTGATAAAGAACTGGAACCATGACCCCATGGATCTCGTCTGCTCAGCCCATTGTCATTGAGATACGTAATGTGTCATCTACAAATGTGTTGGTCCACATCCATAACAATTCTGAGAATATGTGTAGATCTGGACCTTGCTTTGGACATGTCAGAACCCATGCATCCAAAACTTGCCATACCACATTCTTTTCAAGTACATGGTAATCATTTGTCAAAAAAGACATAGTCTGTCATACGCCAAGACTCTGCACAATATCAGTATTAGTCCGTAGCCAAGGATGCAAATATGTATATTATTATAGATTTAACACAAGCACTAAAAACAGGAAAACATTACAGCTTTGTTTTAAAAACCTGAAAATGTAGATGGGAGATGGCTCAGAAGGTAAAGGCGCTTGTCACCAAGCCTGCTTTCCGGAGTTGGATCCCTGAGACTCACAAAATGGAAAGAGAGACCTGGCTTCCACAAGGTGTCCACGGCATGTGTGGAGGTCAGAAATCAACTGTGAGAGTCAGTTTCACATGTGGGTCCTAGGGATTAACTCAGGTTCCCTGAAACACCAGGCTTGTGCAGCAAGCGCCTTTACCATTGAGCCAGCTTTCCTCTGTAGTTTTAAGGAGATTTAAAAAAATAAAACAAACAAACAAACAAACAAACAAAAAACCAGTGTTACATGTAGGAAGGCGATTACTTCATGGCCATAGGACCTGTAGTGCTTGGGTTTTTTGTTTTAGCTTGTTTTGTTTTTTTTTTGTTTTAGCTATTTGACAGCCCAATACAGAGACAAGATAGATGGCTTAAGAATGGCTGATTCTGGATCAGAGTATGTGGAATTTCTATATAATTGTACTTTATGGTCAACATAAAGCATTGAAGCCATATTTCTCAAATGCAGTGTGTGTGCCTTAATTAGGAAGATACCAAACAAACTTCAACAAAATAAACACTGTATATGGTAGACTATAGCCAGCATTATAGTAAATGAGAGCAAACTGAACATTTTCTCTAAACTCTGGAATGACACTAAGGCGACCACTCTCTCTGTTCTTATTCAGTATATCAAAGTCTTAACTAAATAGAACACAATTTACAGTTGCTAACTTATGAAACCAACAAGAAGAATCTGTAAAGAAATGTGGTAAATAAACACAATGGACTTCCTTTCAGCCATAAAGAACAAATTGTTTCATCTGTGGGTAAATGGGTGCAGCTGGAGATGGTCATACTAAGTGAATCTAGGCAATACGAATGTATCTTCTTTGATCTGCACTGCCTAGATTTTACATGCAAATATATGTATACTTCAGAATATTTACTTTGGCTGCTCTGTTCTGCCAGAGTCCTCCCAGGTTGTATTTATTGATTTAAGTATTATTTGTGATTGATACACCTTAAGTGCATATTTTTATGGGGGACAGAGTGGTGCTGCAGTGCCTATATGCAGTGTAGAGTGATGGGATCAGGGCAGTCTGCACACTCATTCCCTGAAGGAAGGAACATTTGGAATCCTCTCTGATGGGAGTTGACCTACGTTGATTTGAACCACAGTTCTCCCACTGTGCTGCTGTTAGCACAGCAACACAGAGAGAGGTTCAAATCCTCTCTCGGCCCCTGCCTCTCACACCCTCTCAAGCTCCACCGTTTTTGGGTGTCTGTGTAAAAACAAAAAAAATCGTGTATGTGAAATGCAGTGTAAAGTACAGTTAATAAAAACAGGCAAGTCTTTATATTATAGCAAAATAATAAGACATTAGGTGGCAGGGAAGCAACAGAGAGTCTAAGGCCCCTAATTAAGACCCTGATTAGGAAAAACATTTAGTGATAAAGTTTGCTTTTGTGGATTGTTTTTTTATCCCTTGATACTTATAATTAATTAAGAAATTATATTTATTATATATTTATACTATGTATAGTATAATTAATAAATATACAAGAAGGCTGAGATACAGTGTTGTATGAAGAAGAGAAAAGCAGTCTGGTAAGGGGGATTTATTTCTGGTTTATTCAGTGGGAGGGGGTTCAGCTTACACATGCTAAGTGCTGTCTTCATTGTTGATCTGTTACTGTAGAGCACTTACTGTTGGTGGCTGCAAAGTTCAGAAATAGGCTAATTTGAAATGCTGTAAGTCAAGACAGTATTTACTTAAGTATTTTAAAATCTGTTTCTATGCTTTGAAATTACATAATCATTTCTTTTTGGCTAAGCACATAGTAATGATAGGAAACCCATTCATTTTACTAATTCTTGGTAACGTCACATTTAGATGACATTTGCCCTTAATAAATACTACCCCTAAAGTTAGATCTGCTAGAGGCTTTTGGGATGTTAATTACCTAGTATTACTAGGCTGAGGTGCTTATACCCATGTGTACACTGACTGTACAGAGAGAGAGAGAGAGAGAGAGAGAGAGAGAGAGAGAGAGAGAGAGA
>NW_021620714.1:3400319-3427155 GCF_004785775.1 Grammomys surdaster | reverse complement strand
AGAGAGAGAGAGAGAGAGAGAGAGAGAGAGAGAGAGAGAGAGAGAGAGCGCGAGAGCGAGAGCGAGAGCGCACACTTGTAATCCCCACCTCTGGAAGCTGACAGTTGGAGGCCAGACTGCACCGGATAGCCAGGCTTCATTCAAAAGAGAGAGAAACAACGTGTAGCAATGGCTGTCTGTGCTGCTCAGCATCTAAGGACAGTAGGCAGTAGGTTGTTCTGGTTTTCATTTTTTATATCTAGTTTCTAGACGAATGGTTCCCAACCTGAGGGTCATAACCCCTGTAAGGATCACATATCAGATATTTATGAGACATAACAGTAAAATGACAGTTATGAAGTAGCAACAAAATAATGTTATGGTTGGGAGCACCACAACCTGGGGGGCTATGTTAAAGGATCGCAGCGTTGGGAAGGTTGAGGCCCACTGTCCTAGACCAACTCTCAGTTATTTGAAATTATAATTAGGGTTTTCTTGGGATTTCTCTAGTGTTGTTGGGTAAATAAAAGGAGAAGTCTAAACATGTCTTCAGAAGCTGAGAAGCAGTTCCCATATTAGCTGCTTCATTCTCAGGAGTCTAGGACTAGACTACATAGACAGTCTTACAAGTAGATCTTTTCACAGCTTCGTGAGAGAAACTCGACATGAAACTCTTCATTCATTCATGAATAGACCTTGTCATTCTCTGTAGCCTGTGTTTGCCTTGAGCTTAGCTCTCTAGCCTCAGCCTCCCGAATGCTCTAAGTGTGTCCCACCATGCCTGGATCTAGCCTATAATTTAAAAAGGAAGGAAAGAAGGAAGGAAGAAAGGAAGGAAACATTAAGAGTGTTTTAACTCTTATGACTTTTCATTTTAGGCAAAGAAAAGCATTTTATATCAGAAAGATAGGGTTTGAAAATTGCATCTCACTGAAGTTACCTAAAGTTACTTTTTTCTTCCTATTTCTTTACTTTCTCTTTTCTGAGATAGGTTTTCTCTTTATTTTTAGCCCTGTCTGCCCTGGAACTCATCAACCAGGCTGGCTTCAAACTCATCCTGCCTCCCTTACCAAGTGCTGGCATTAAAGGTGTTGATCACTGCCACCTGGCTAAGTCACTTCTTCATTGAAAATCTTCAGGCCACAGTTCTTTTCCGGTTCAGTTGAACCTGACATTGACATGTTTTCATGTTACTGTCTAGTTTGTGTTTAATAAGCTGACTCTCACTTCATGGGTTGTGATTTGTCTCAGATGATTTTCTGTAGAATGTCATTTTCCTGGGTAGTAATAGGCTTCCAGCCTGGTGAGTGTTTTCTCTAGCCTCCTAAATGGACTTGAAATCAGTCTTCGTGCTCATGTGCTGAGCTCAGAAATTCTGATCTCATCTTTGCCCAGGTTCAGTTTAAGAATGCTCTCGTTTGATGTGTATAGCCTAGTTGTTGAACTATAACTACAATTAGTTTGTAGTGTTAATTTACTACCAGCCTCTTCATTCTATGGTAATAGCTAACATATTCTTGAATTGCTGCATTTTGTTAGATTTCATTCTTATATCATTACTAATTTTCATAAGTTGTCCACTTGGTTCTGAGATATACTCTAATGGTTCCATTTTACTGATGAAAATATCTACTCTGAAGGTTTATATACCATCTGCAGTTTCTTAGCTAAATACTGAGACCAGCTTTAAACCTGGCTTTTGATGGTAGAGCCATAGTCTCAAGACTGTTTTATGTTGCTTTCTTAATACTATATGGTCTTAATATTAGCATAATTCATTCAACTAAGATATTTTAATGTCTACTCTTAAGATTTTTTAACCAATAATTTACACCGTGTGTGGTTCCTCAATGCCTGTAGTGCCAGCACATGAGGCTAAGACAAGTGGCTTGACATGAGATTGAGCCAGCCTGGGTTATGTAGTGAGACCCTATCTCAAAAAGATTAAAGTTGTAGAGTGTAAATTCATTTGTCAAGTATGTTTTACTAACACTGAGTGAACTTTGTTAGAGGTAGGATTTTTCTTTGCAGATTGGGGTGGGAGGTAAACAGAATCTCATAGCTTAGGCTCATCTTGATCTCACTATGTAGCCAAAGGTGCCCTTGAACTCTTAATCTTCCTGATTCTACCTTCTAAGTACTAGAGTTCTCAGCTTGTACAGCCATGCCTAGGTCACAGATATGTTAGCCTCAGGTTTTTTCATTGAGTTTATTATTTTAAAGCTTATTTACACTATAGTTAGTAATAAATTTTATTGAGTGTATAAATTCTTTCCATTCATTATAATAAAGAACTAACTAACTAATAATAGTGGGGTCATAGTGTGTAGAAGAATGAATGGCAGCTTTTGAAACTGAAGAAGGATTAGAGTTGAGAAGTCAAACCCAAGAGAAAGGCAGAGGCCAAATAGACTCACATTTTCTTTTATCTTAAGACCATTAGGAGACCACTGATAGGCCAGGTAATGGTGGCACTGAGAGGCAGAGGCAGACAGATCTCTGTGAGTCTGAGGCCACCTTGGTCTACAGAGTGGCTCTAGGACAGCCAGGGCTACACTGTCTTGGACCATTAGGCTTTTAGAGTAATCAGTTTCATTTCTGTCAACAGTCTCTTGCTGTGCTCTGGAGTTAGAAAAGGAGGAAAATGTACCCTGTCAGGACTGCTGCTATTAGAGTTTTGAAATGAAATGTTTTTCTGAAGGCTTGTGGACCCCAGTCACTGAGAGCTGATTAAGTTATTAAAGCTCAGACCTAGTCAATGGATTACCCTTTAATGGATTCATATAATGATATTATTGGGACATAGTAAAAAATTAAAGTAGGGCCTAGTTGTGCGAACGGGTTCGCAGAGGGTTGTAGTACTCTGGAGGGCTACAACTTCTCTATTCTTTCCTGTTTTTCTCTGCTTCCTGGCCATCATGAGGTGAGCAGTTCTGTTTCAGCAGTCCTTAAAAGTACTAAATTTATCATTGCTCTGTGGGGGGAGGCGGGGATTTGAGCATGCATGTATTATGCACACATGTGGAGGTCAGAAGACAAAACCTAGAGTCAGTTCTCTGATTTTACTCTAGGTTCTAGAGATTGAGGTCCACTTGTCAGGTTTCGGTGCTGCTCTAGTTTGCATTTCTGTCAGTGAGAAAATACTCTGACCAGAAGCAACTGAGAGAGGGAAAGGGTTTTACTGGTTTACACTTCCAGGTTACAACCCATCATTTGGGAAATCAGGATAGAAGCCAAAACATTGGGGGGGGGGGTTTGCTGCTCTGTGCTCAGTGTGTCAACTTGCCTTGCTTTCTTACACTATGCAGGCCCGCATGTGTAGGAATGGTACTAGCACATCAATTGGGTGGGCCCTTCACGACTCAGTTGACAGTTAAGACAATCACTCACAGACATGCCCACAGGCCAATTGATGGAGGCAGTTCTTCAGTTAAGGTTATCTAGGTGTGTCAAAGTGATAAAAACTAGTGGGAACACATGGCATGCACTTTTACCACTAAGCCTTTTTGATGGCTGCCACCACTGCCTCAGACCTGTTTTCTCTCTTTTCACATGTACAAAGCCAATGGAGCCAGCCACACTGAAACTTGTGAAAGTGTGAGCCAAGCGAATCTTTCTTTTAAATTACCTAGTTCAGATATTAGTTGCAGCAAGGGAAAGGTGGCCAACACAGCTAGTTAGCAGGACATTACATCACTGTCCAGCCTGGGTCCTTTTTTTGAACTAGAGTGGTGACAGTGGGAAACTTAGAGGAATCGGTAGGATCTGTTAATTGGGAAACTAGGAAGAGACAGGGAAAGTTGTACAGGCCTCTGGCTTGGACAGCTAAGTGAATAGTAGTGACGTTTTAATCTACGTTGTGGTTGATGATCTTCAGTTTACTATGAGATGCTGTTTATTTGAGATCCCAAGTATCGGAAATGTCAGGAGTGGAGAGATGATCTAGTAGTTAAAAAGCACTGGCCCCCCCTTGCGGAGGACCCAGTTCAATTCCCAGCATATACACTGTGACTCCCAACCACCTGTAACTTTGGTTCCAGGAGATCTGACACCTACTTCTGGCCTCATCCAGCATTAGGCTTGCATATGGTAAGCATGTATACATATAGGCAAATATTCATACATATAAATAAGTCTAAAATGAAAAAGAGATATGTTGAGTAGACAAAGGGGAGGTGTGGGTCTAGAGATCAAATTTGAGCATAATTAAAGCCATGGCTATAGATGAGCTTCCATCTTGCCAAAGAAAATAACATGAAAGGAGAAAGGCAGAAGGCTCAGGGCTGGTCTCCAGAACTGGCATTTGCATCCAGAAGAGGGAGGGTTAGCTGGAAATACAGTGCCTTGCCAAGCGAGCGGCAATAGGAGGAGGATCTACGAGGAAATGGAGGAGAGAGTTGTTGGAATTAACAACTTTATGGTGGTGAGTCACAACAACAGTCATGTGGTGATACCTGCCATGATCCTGGCACTTGGAAAGATGAGGCAAAAGGCTGGTGACCAGCGGGGCGCTAAAAAGCAAGCTTCCAGCTAGCCTGGTCTACATGTCAAGGCCCTGTCTCAAACAACAAAACAGTGCCTCAGAAAAGAACTGTTTTGATAGGATGGTGGCTAAACCTAATTTACAATAAAGTTTAAACAGGAAGAATTAGTTCAGGCTGTCAAAAATCAGATTATGTCAAGCAGTAGATTATGCATGAAGTGTAGGTCCTTGCAATACTCATATGACTTTATAGAGAAAGCAAGTTCTGTTAGCTCACCACTTGGAGACTACCAGCCAAGCTGCTGTAGCCAAGCTGCTAACTCGGCCTCTGGTGGGGACCCTGCCACATCGTGTCATCAGGTAGCATCATGGCAGAATTGGAGTCATCTGAAGGGAATAGGGAAGGCCAGAGCATCATTTAATTTCCTTGCAAGAAGCAATCACAGGGTCTACGAACAGTAAGTTTGTTCCTTTTGAGAGTGTTGTCGCCGGGCAGTGGTGGCGCACGCCTTTAATCCCAGCACTCGGGAGGCAGAGACAGGCGGATTTCTGAGTTCGAGGCCAGCCTGGTCTACAGAGTGAGTTCCAGGACAGCCAGAGCTACACAGAGAAACCCTGTCTCAAAAACCAAAAAAAAAAAAAAAAAAAAAAGAGAAAGAGAGAGAGAGAGAGTGTTGTCCTTGATGATGTAATGACTTTATGCTAGGCTCCATTTCCCGAAGATTCCCTGCCTCCCAGTGCCATTATATTGAGGACCAAGCTCCCAACACAGGAGCTTTTGTGGGACACACTCAAACTGTACCATGTGGCCGTCTGTTGGAGGATCCCTACATCCTTACTCAAGGGTTCTGATAGTCTGCAGTATCAAGTGACCAGGGCGAAACATCACAATCAGAAGAAGCTCCAGAGCCCCAGGGCACTAGAAACTTAGTGCTGTGGAACATACTGAGATTGCTTTTTTCTCACATGTTACGCTCTCCTGAATGACTTTTTTAAACAATCACAGGCTTAATACTCTTCATTCAAATTTTTATGCCAGTCTTAAAATGATTTAAATAGTTGATATAGATAGGCTTTTTTTCCAGGAGAGGCTCTCATACTCTCCAAGGGAAAAGCATTAAAGAAATTTTCTCCAAAAGAAATTTCATTGAGTTGTTGTAGTTTTCATAGAAAAGATGTACCATTCATTTTATTTCCACTTCTGTTCAGCAGTAGCAAACACCAAAGTTCCCAGATCAGGGTCATCAGCTCTCCTGCTTTCTAAGATGACATGTGGAAATAGCTATAAAGTAAGTCAGAATGACACAGGCACACGCTTACACAGTAAGGCCTTACCTCAAGAAGAAAATGCAAGAGTCAACTAAAAAATCTTTACAAATGATTTCATTAACATAGTAGAAAGATACACCTTGTACACACATGCATGGGAGGATATTGAGAAGGAGAACATTTTTTAACAGTATTCAGTAACATACTGCTACTGTGTGGTAGGGAAAGCATTCAAGATAACTCTGATCCGCTGTTCACAGACATCTCCTTTTCTCAGTACAAACTATTTGAACTCAAAGTTGTGTTTCCTCACAGCTAGGAAATCTCCAGGGAATAAAAGGAGGAGAGCAGTCATGTGTCTGGGTGACAGCACACAGTTTAATTCTTTCCACAGATGACACGAAAAACGTGGCTTTAAGTTAAGAAAAGAAGTAGCCCTTACTTTTGTTTTGCAGTTCTAGGTATGAATCTCACTCAGGACTGCATGTGTGCTTTGGAGCACATATAACATAAATGATTTCCCAACCTCAAACCTTACTTAGGAAACTTTGTCCCAGTACTTTGTGTTAGTAAATTCTCTTTAAGAGATACTTAGGATCTAGATTTCACTTACTCCCAAGTGCTTTTGAAGGAATTAAGAGCCATACCAACCCTGATGATTTGAATTTAACCCCTAGGACCACAGGGTGGAATGAGAAAACTGATTTCCTTGATTGTCCTTTCACCTCTACATGTTCAGTGACATGCATGTGTCTACCCCCAATACACAGAAAAGTAGAAGTAATTTAAAATTAAAAAGAAAAAAACAAAGACCTAAGAATAAAATAGCCATACCCAGACTAGCAAACTAGCCGAATCCATTTTGGTGTTTGGTGTCAAGACTGAGAGTGTGTCAGTTCAAACCCTGGGACCTCCGTGGTAGAGGGGGAGAGTCAAGCCCACAAGCTGTCTTTTGACCACTCTTCGTGTGCCGTGGCATGCACCGCACATGAGGAAGGGATAATAGAAATCTCCAGGTGATACGTTATTTTTTAAAAACCTGTACCCAAGAATTGTGTTTGATTGCATCAATGACTTTGAGCCTTTAGTATATGGCAGACTTTTTGTTTATGTTAAGAATTTCTTTTGGCAAAACAGCCCATGATTTTACAATGTTTTGTTTTAAATTTTTTAAATCATGTACTAGGTGAAAAACCATTTCGCTGTGATGAATGTGGTATGAGATTCATACAGAAATATCACATGGAAAGGCACAAAAGAACTCACAGTGGAGAGAAGCCTTACCAGTGTGAATACTGCTTACAGGTAAGTTAAACAGTTTGAACTCTCCTACCTTAACTGCAGTGCAAAATCACCAACAAGTTAGGCACTATTTAGTGCTAGAACCATTTGAGATTTTAAACTCTGATTAGATTTTATAATAGAAACTTGATCAGTGAATTGGTTTGGAATTATTTATATTGTTATTAATTATCTTGTTTCTTTTCTTCTCTTCCTTGTTGACAAAACAAACAAACAAACAAACATAAAAACAACAACAACATACCACTTCCAACCTCTGATTTCAACAGTATTTTTCCAGAACAGATCGTGTATTGAAACATAAACGTATGTGCCATGAAAATCACGACAAAAAACTAAACAGATGTGCCATCAAAGGTGGCCTTCTGACATCAGAGGAAGATTCTGGCTTTTCTACATCACCAAAAGATAATTCACTGCCAAAAAAGAAAAGGCAAAAGACTGAGAAGAAATCGTCTGGGATGGACAAAGAGAGTGTATTGGACAAATCTGACCTGAAGAAAGACAAAAATGATTATCTGCCTCTCTACTCCTCCAGCACTAAAGTAAAGGATGAGTACATGGTGGCAGAGTACGCTGTTGAAATGCCCCATTCTTCAGTGGGAGGGTCCCACTTAGAAGATGCATCTGGAGAAATACACCCACCCAAGTTGGTTCTCAAAAAAATCAATAGTAAGAGAAGTCTGAAACAGCCCCTGGAGCAAAGTCAAACCATTTCACCATTATCCACTTATGAAGACAGCAAAGTTTCCAAGTATGCATTTGAACTTGTGGATAAGCAGGCATTACTGGACTCAGAAGGCAGTGCTGACATCGATCAAGTGGATAACTTGCAGGAGGGGCCCAGCAAGCCTGTGCACAGCAGTACTAATTACGACGATGCCATGCAGTTTCTGAAGAAGAAGCGGTATCTTCAAGCCGCAAGTAACAACAGCAGGGAGTACGCACTGAATGTGGGCACTATAGCTTCTCAGCCTTCTGTGACACAAGCAGCCGTGGCCAGTGTCATAGATGAAAGCACCACAGCATCCATACTGGATTCCCAGGCACTGAATGTGGAGATTAAGAGCAATCATGACAAAAATGTTATTCCAGATGAGGTTCTGCAGACTCTGCTGGATCATTATTCCCACAAAGCTAATGGACAGCATGAGATTTCCTTCAGCGTTGCAGATACCGAAGTGACTTCTAGTATATCAATCAATTCTTCCGATGTACCTGAAGTCACCCAGTCAGAGAATGTTGGATCAAGCTCCCAAGCATCCTCATCAGATAAAGCTAACATGTTGCAGGAATATTCCAAGTTTCTGCAGCAGGCTTTGGACAGAACTAGCCAAAACGATGCCTATTTGAATAGCCCGAGCCTTAACTTTGTGACTGACAACCAGACCCTTCCAAATCCGCCAGCGTTCTCTTCCATAGACAAGCAAGTCTATGCAGCCATGCCCATCAATAGCTTTCGATCAGGAATGAATTCTCCACTAAGAACAACTCCAGATAAGTCCCACTTTGGACTAATAGTCGGGGACGCACAGCACCCGTTTCCCTTTTCAGGTGACGAGACAAACCATGCCTCTGCCACGTCAACAGCAGACTTTTTGGATCAAGTAACTTCTCAGAAGAAAGCTGAGGCACAGCCTGTCCACCAGGCTTACCAAATGAGCTCCTTTGAACAGCCCTTCCGTGCTCCATATCATGGATCCAGAGCTGGAATAGCAACTCAATTTAGCACTGCCAATGGACAGGTGAACCTTCGGGGACCAGGGACAAGTGCTGAATTTTCAGAATTTCCCTTGGTGAATGTAAATGATAATAGAGCTGGGATGACATCTTCACCAGATGCCACAACTGGCCAGACTTTTGGCTAAAAAAAAAAAAATGTGTAAATAATGCTGGCACTTTAGAACAGATTAACAGAGAGTGGGGTTACTCTGTAAAATGGAGTGCTGTACAGATCTAAGAGCAGTGCGTTCATAGCAAGCTGATAAGAATAGCAAGATAATCCAATAACCGCATTTCGTTTGGTTAGTCCGCATTCCTTGAACTGCCTTATGTGTCGTCACCATTAGAGAAGCAATGCATTACCTGTTTTAGATCAGAACCTTGCTATTCACCCACACCAAGATAAAAGAAAAAAAGACTTTCGCACAATTGTTTCCTAACTGATAACATTGTACATTCTTAGGAGCCTAGTAATTGTGTGAAACTTCATCATACTGTTTCTGAGTTTTTCAGCATAGTATTGCACTTCAGCAGGGAATCCGAGGATACGTCACAGACAGTGAACTTAAAGTTTCAATGTCAAGAGATTATGGCTTAAATAAGTAGTTTGTCCTATAGGGGGGAATAAAAAGAAACCACCTTTAAAAATGATATGCCATATACCCTTGGTTTTCATTTTGCATTATATTGACATGTTTTTTTTTTTTTTTGAAGAAAAAGTAATAAAAATCTGATAGTCTAAGACTCCACTATTTAAAAGCCTAATTACTTTTAAAGTATGCATACTTTCAAAACTTTTACCAAAACACACAACTGTTAAACATTCACTTCTCTATGGAAGTATGCATATTGGTGTCAGTTTCTTTGTACAGGTAAACTTAGATATTTTTTATGATTTTTCATGTGCAAGTATCAAGGTTTGAAGTTTTAGTAAAAAAAAAAAATATTCTGTAGATTACATTCCCAAGAAAATAATGCTTACACAAAATGTATATTCCACGTTTTAAAGCTGAAATGTATTTTATTTTACACACTTCAGTTGACATAGAGCACTTAGAATTAATCTGGTATTTTTGATTTCTCAAAGTTAAAATCATAGATTTTTTTTTTTTTTAGGTTTGATATGGTTGTGTCATAATCATCTCGTAATTGACAATTTTGCTTTTTGGCAATAAAAGAAAGTTGGGATATCTTTGGACTGTAAAACCTGGTTTAATTCTTCTCTTTCTGGACTCTTGATAGATTGGATAATTGAACAGTATCCCAAGAAACTAAAGATATGGGCATTTTAATTGCTTAAGTTACATTTAAGTGAATACTGCTCACGACAGTTTTACAAAGCAGAAGTGCTTACTGATTCCAGTAACTGCAATTTCTTTTCAGCTTAGATGAGTGATGGGAAATTTTTTGTTGCATTTCAAAATCTAAATAAACTACAGACTTTATCCTTATACCACGAATGTTTTTTTATATATGTATACTTTGTCTTAAAATAATACAGCATGTTACGATAAATAGTGCTTTTATATATATATATATATATATACTTTTATGAAGAATGATGGTTTGAGTTACACATTGGACAGTTTTAATTTTTGGAGACTAACATTCGTTACATTGGCTCTACATCTCTTTTATTTGTTCTACCTTTTTGGGTTTTGTACTTTGCATTTCTGCCATCTTTATCACAGTGCACCAGTGATGATCTGAAACCAGTACCCTTGGGAGATGACACTTTTGTTAACTTCCATTTGACTTTGCTGTTGACCCTGTAGATCTGCGTGCTTTGTTTCAGTGTTGAGTATTTTATCCATTTAAATTATTTTTCTTTTATTTAATGTTATCCCAGGACTGTTCTCATAAAGAAGGGAACAAAGAAATATCCTCCCCCAGTATTCTTCACTTGCAATCCTTTACTCATTTATTTTTTAAAATGTTAGTATTTTTATGACAAGGAATATAAGTTATGTTTAATATGGTTTCCTCTACACTTTGTTATGAAACTTAGCTTGAAATCATAACTTTCCCATTTGACAGCTTTGCTGTCAGATCTTCAAGAACTTTAGACTTCTTTGAAGTAAGTTCTGCCATTGTTGATCTGGAGACTGATGTGTGTCTGTGGCGCATCACATAACCACAGGAACGCTTCATCAGATGAGGTGATAGACCCTGTGCACCCTAAATGGGTGCTTGTAGTTTCCTCATACTGCTTTTGATAAGAGCAGATACTTATTTTCTAAGTTGAGCCTGATTAAAAACACATTGTGGTTCCACAGAGCACTTGATGCATTTCTTGTACAGTGTAAGGGTCTGTTTTTAACATCACCAGCACAGTTTTAAGAATGTGACGGTTGCTGAGCGGTTCAGGTCAGCTTAGGAAGAAAAGCCTTTGAAAATAGAAGTTCTGTAAACAGAATTTCAGGTGTTGCATTCCTGTCTTAAATACATTTCTTTAAATCCACACAATGGCAGACTTTTCTACCAGGTTGTAAGCATTTGAGATAACTGCTAGCCAGCATAACTTACTGACTTACCAGTTAAGTATAGTCATCACTTACTGTGAAATTCCAGATGCCTGCCAGGCTCAGCTTGTATCTTCATCCTACGAGAAACATCTCAACAGGCTGGCTTTCCCCGTGTTGGTTTAGAAAGCTTTCCTACCTGGCATTAGAGAAAGAGAGTGGCCTTGTGTGCTGCTCTGGACAGATCCCTGGAGGATATGAGTTCACACTTCTCACTTCTTCTCGAAGTATAGCTCTACCACCCTTCAGCGTCTGCTCACCGTTAGCCTGTCAGTCTGGGCCCACTAGACAAGACAGGAGCTCTCCAACATCCAGAAGCATTGTTCCTGTTTGAGCTTCAGTTCTTACTGCACTTGTATTTAAATGGGTTTGGGATAGCTGAGTAGCTCCTACGGTTTTTTATTTTTGTGGATCTACAGTGTGCATATGCTACCTAGTCAGGTAGGAATCCACCATCTTAGCTCTGACTCAGGGTGCCAGCAATGGGTCATTTTATCTCTTAAGAGGTAGAAGAGGCCTTGTGCTCAGGGCAAGCTTTCATTCCCACAGGTGAGGGACACTTGCAAAGTGCCAGCGAGGTTAGATCTTTTGCCACTTCTTTGATTTTTATTAATTTGGGCTTTTAAAGGGCTGTTTAAAAAACAAAAACAAAACAAAAAAAACAAAAAACAAAAAAAACAAATACAAAAGAGGCCGGGATCCTCTGAGTAGGCATGCTGCATACCGAGCTCCCTAGAACCTTTAAGCTAGAGTTCATCTTTTTTCAGTGTATTTACTTGAAGACGCACTATTATAATCAGTGAGAATCTATTTGAGTCTGCAATTTAATTTAAACCTTTTCCGTTTCAAATTGCTTTATTTCAGGGAAATAATTTTCCAGTTGTTTTTGCTATATTCTGCAAATAAAAACCGTGTGTTTCCTTTTTCCACCTAGACTTTGGTAGGAAACAGACTAAAGCAGACAAACATTTCTTGTTGTGTTTGTTGCTTTCTTTAATCCAATGGATAAAAAAAAGTAAAACCCTGTAAACATTATTTTATTTTTTTATGCAATACCATGCTGTAAATAGGGTTCATCGAGTAAGGATGCACCTACCTATGATTGAACCTTTGATTCTGCACAGTTAGAGTTTATATATAAACGTGTCTTGACAATCAAGGACTTGATGTGAGTCTTCCTTTATGATGTTTATTAATGTTATGCATTCCATTTGTTTGAAGTGAGTACCAATGTGCTAATTTGTATTGTCTGAAAGTATGTAATGTTTTTACAGCTTGTTTTTAAGACTCTGTAAATATGTACAAACCAGCCACAGTACCGCTGTATGTTAGAAGGCGTGTGACGTTGTCCTGTATGTAAGCAATAATACATAGCAGTGCTAACTTTACAAGTAGCATCAGGAACGTTCTAGAGAAACATTTCAGAGTTATTAGTTACCCTTATTTCATCTAATAATGATTAGCTTTAATCAGTTTTTATAAGCAAATTCCATTGTTCCTCCTGTTGGAACGTAACACTGTTTACACAGCATAATTGACGTTGCAGGGGAGACAGGCTAGATCTGGCTTCGTCTGTGCTCACTCTCACTAAGCATTGAATGGCCTTACCACTCTTGTGCAAAGATGGAGGAAGACCGCAGAACTTAGTGCCCATCACACTGAAGGAAGGGATGTGTTTTATTTTTTGTTTTTGTTTTTTTGTTTTCCCTGCTTCTGCACTGCTACCTAACTGTGGATTGCTTTGGGTTTTAGTATGTGTTTCTGTTCTAGATTCAAGCCCGTAAGTGTTGAGGTAACTTCAGTTCATTTGTGAAGTAGATAGATTGCTTCATATTTCATAGCTACATTTCAATGATTCTAAACTTTCTACTTTGATTTTTAGATACTTATTTTTCAAGCTTGATTTCTCAGCTGACCAGATGAATTTACTCAACTTCAATACAAAGAAAGAGAAACCTTTAGCTTGAAGTGAGTAGATCTTACACTGTACAGAGCAGCTCTCTGAACACCCATCACTGCTTTAGAGACGAAGCCGCCAATTTATAAATGATTATGACCTACATTTTATAGGGAAAATGTTTTTAATGCTAGTCATTTATATAATGTGCTTTGAAGGATTTGCTAGCCCACTCCTGTCACTTTTTCGTACACTGGTACCTTTTCTATGTAATGTATGCTTTTTATTATTGTAGCAAAGCATTTCAGTAGAAAGAATTTTGCAACAATATGGGGGAAATTTTTCATTGTCGGGTTTGAATTATACTGGATTTTATCTGTCTAGTCTTACTTGTCTTTATTTTAATGCTGTCTGGAAGGGACCTTGGTACCCAAATAAAGCAGGTTAACCTCATTGCTTCAAGGGCATACTGTGTAGTGCTGAGTTTCACCTGGAAATCTGATGACTTTGAAAAGAAAAACAGTTTATAAAAATTGTACAGAAGAAATTAAATGTGTGATGGAAATCCTGATGATGGAGCACGTTGGATTTTCTGAGACATAGTGTTATTTTCCTGAAGTCCCTTATGCCTTCTTTGTATTCCAACCAATAAAAGAAAACCTTGTTGTTGAAGGTGGTAGGCTGCTAGGATATTCTGATTACACAGTATTGCTTTTCCTGTCCTGGTCTCGGCCCCTCTCAATCGCTGTAAACTTTTTATTTTCTATTTCCTATTGCTAATTAAACATGTATATAATGTAGAGGCTGTTGTATAGAACTGAATGAAGTGGGTTGCTATGCTTGAATGGGTAGCTACATGGAAATATTTGATGGATACTGAGAATTCCTAAGATGCCAGAGTAAATTTACGTGGGAAAGGGGGTGTCTTTTCTTGGGAAGGCCACAGCAGATGGTTCCTGCACCCCTAGGGGGTCATTGGGAGATCAGCTGCAAACTCAGTATCAGACACAAAGTGGGGCTTTCCTTCCCTTCCCTCAAAATATGAGCACTAAATTTCAGAAGTCTACTCAGGTGAAATTGCTTTGCAGTGAAACTTAACCACATTGAAATTTTCACTGTTAAATACTATATTTGTGATATTTTTAAATACAAACTTTTACACTGCAGTCAGCAGCCTAATGATTGAAATTTAGCCAAGATATTTTAAAATAATAGTTATCCTCCATGTATAATTGTTTTTAAACAATTGGGAGGATTTTTCTGTTGAAAGTTTTTTTATCATCATTGTTTAAAAAAAAAAAACATCTTGCTTGAGCCCCATTTTATACCATGAGTGAGTCACTGAGCCATTCGAATGCAGTGGCGGCTTGTTTGATCCCTGGTCACGGGACATGAACTGACATTACAAGGTTTAATGAGTTCATAGCTTTCAGCACAGTCGTCACAGTTCACCTCGCCTCTCGGAGTTTATAATACTGTTTTGTGTATTGTGATACTAAAGGAAGTTGTTTTACTTTATTTTAAACTGAATTATTAGATTAACTTATATTTGCAAATTCTGCATTTTAAATGTGGACACTTGGCTGTTTGAAAATAAAATACAGAATACAAGTTTTATGAATAATTTTTTAGCTGAATTTTTCACAGTACTTCAAACCAAATAACTACTGGTAAATATGCAAAAAAGTATGGTACATAGTTATCCTAGAGGAAAGGATGTCCGTGTGGAATTAATAGTTCCATAGGTTGAGTAAATATCAGGGCCTTTACTGTAGATTGCTGTGGTATGTTACTAGTTCTAAGATCAAGTCAGCTGTTAACTGTCATTAACTATTTCAGACTTGAACCATGTTGAAGCATAGGGCTAAGAATATATACGGCTTTTCCTTTACAGATAAGATTCCATTAACCTTTCATCAGTAGCATACATGGTTTGTTTGGTTTTTCCTCCCTCCATTAGTGTAGATAGACCTGTTTCCATCCACCAGCCACCTTGCCAGGACCTTGTCTTCTGACAGTGGGATGCGTTGTAAAAAAGCAGTTTGCAGTTGAGAGTGCTGCCTCCATTCGTGGGACAAATGTCAATTAATTGGCCCTTGCAGAAGTCAGTGCTCAGACCCTGGCTTATTGGCATGGTGCTGTAACCAACTGTACGTAATGCTACCACTGATGCTCTACTATTCATTTCCTAGATCCCGGTTCTTGAGTGATTTGGCTTGGTGGGGAGAGGGATGGGGAGATATTCTACCTGACACTTCTCCCACCTTCTGAAGATTCTATGAAAAAAATAAAATTGAAGTCACTTGAATTAATGTGTTGTCACTGAGTCTTGCTTGACAATTTATCGCTCACAAAATGATTTCTCTGATCAGTGTCTGGATAGACTACACTTCCCAGCTGTTCAGTCCCCTGATTTTCTGAATCTGATGGATATTAGGATAAACAACATCCACTTCTTGCATCAAGAGTCAGTGGAGGCCAAAGTGAAGTAAATCGAAGATGGGAGTCTCACAATGGCAGTCTTTCCCCTGCCCCAATCCAGTCATTTTAAGATAGAATGGACAATCAGGATAAAACATTTTATCCGTGGACTTAGGCAGATATATATACATGCCTATGTGTAAGGGCTGGGATGGAAAAAAAGACACTAAGAATGGTGTTTTCAAGTGCCTGGGAAAAGGCAGGTTAAAACATCCTTGACCTGTAAAATGGAGCACATTTGAACCTTTGCCTGTTTACTCACACAGATGAGCTTTTAAAGTTGTAACCTTACTGTTCCTAACTTCTCATGTCCTTAAAGATGAAGCAGATGTTCCTGCCGTGTGGGGAAGGGAGCCTAGGGAGAGCATTCCCTGGGATAGGACTTGGCGGTTCCGATGACTTGGAGCGTCATTGGCTGGGCCTCAGAACTTTCACCCCACATTCAGCACTGGTCAGCAGACATTATGCTAAGTGCAAATAGTAGATGGCTGAAGCAACCAGTGTCTTTTTAAAAGACTAATGTAGTGTTTTGCCTGCATATATGCCTGTGCACCATGTGACTGAAAGCTGAGCAAGTGCTGAAGAAGGCATCCAATCCTCTGGAACTGGAGTTACAGGGGCTTGTGAGCTACCATGTGGGTGCCAGGAACCAAACCTGGATCCTCTGGAAGAGCAGCCTGTGCTTTTTAGCCATTGGGCCAGCCTGGCTACTAGCATTTTAACCTGAAAGCATGGTGGTATCAACTACAGATTCCATGTCACAGTGTTGTACTTGGTATGGTTAAGGCAAACACTGAGTGTAAAGATGTGTTGGTATTGTGCTGAGCACTTCAGGTTGAATTCTCAGTAAGCAGGTAAGTGGGCAAGCATGGTTATTCTCTGCTTCAGCGTGGTCACCTAAGACAGGTGCAGTTTGATAAAGCCAGCTCCAGAAAATAGAAATATGTGAAGACCATTACAGAGGAAATAGAGAATATTGTCAAAAGTTACCTCCAATAGAAACCATCAGATTTATGGGTAGTATTCAAAGCCTGGAGTGTGCAACTGGGGGAGTCTGCTGGAGGTACTCGCCTGTCAGGCCAGAGTAATTTGTGCTCTACGGATTTACAGACGGAGTGAAGCTATCCAGAGGATCATCTCTTAATGCTAGGACAATGGAAGCTGGTACTGGAAATGTTTTCCTGGCAGCAGCTACAGAGGTGAGGCTGGTGGGCTCATCCTCCGTAGATAAGTGTTAGCATGTTGACTGTTCTGATCTCACACACTGATGCAGGTTCCTTCCAGACTACAACTGTGCCTACGGCACCCCCATTTTCTCCAAGGTCTTTGAGCAACTCTGTAAACTCAAACCTCCGGTGTGACCTCCCTTTGACTGTGGGAGCTGCAATGCCATCACTTAAGCGGCTTCTGCCAGTGACAGAATGAGACTTGGGACAATTGCTGGAGCAGAGAACAAAACTGACAAGCAGAGATCACAAGGGTGAAGGGGGAGAGCAACCCGGGGGCCTCTCAGACGTCAGGGAGAACTGTATTTACTCAGCTGGCCCACTTGGTTTGAGAGCAGATGTTGGTGCTCAAAGCATGAGGGGAATACAGAGTTTGTAACTTATGCAAAAAGTGTATTATTTAGGAAAGACTTCCAAAAAGCGTGAGCAGTGATGGCGAGATGGCTTTAAATGAGCCACCCTCAGATGTTTCTCATTGAGGACTGCTGAGACAGTGGGGTGTGGTTTACTCATGTTCTCCATCCAGGCTGTGTGGGCAAAAAGGACTTCCGCCGGTTGTCCTTGATCTTGCTAAATGACCTTGTTGAAGCCTGATCTTCATTGGCTTCCTTCTACAGCACTGCAGAAATGTGTAAATTATCAAGCAGTAAGTAGATTAGATTTGCATATGAGAAAAACAAGACCCTACCTGAGCAAATGATTCTCAGGCTAGGGAAATATTTCACAGTACAGGGGTGTGTGTGTGTGTGTGTGTGTGTGTGTGTGTGTGTGTGTGCGTGCGTGTGTGTTGCAGGGCTATGTGTACATGAGTACAGGTGCCCAGTACAAGCCACCCAACCTGTATGCTAGGAATGAAAGTAGTCTGCAAGAGCAATGTGTGTTTTAAACCACTGAGCCATTCCTCCATTCCCCTTGGAGGCAGTCTGAGCACTGTTTTGTATTGCAACATAGAAGAAACAAGCAGAAACACTATAAAAGTAAGAGAATAAATATATTGGAGTAGAAGTCTGAAATTTCTCACACACATCGGTTTGGAAGTGGGTTTTTTCTTTCTTATTTTTGAGTTGTTTCTTTCATCATTTAACCCCCACCTTTGCTACTCCTTTGTTTTCACCTTGTGGCATTGCTGTATATGTGCTATCACATGCTAAAGAGCTGAGGTAAGCTATAGGATGCCCTGCCTCATTAAGGTTAAGTTTATTTGTGTGTTATTAAATAATAATAGTTCAGAAAAATGCAAATACCTCTCACTGAGAGAAGATAAGGGACCCATGGGTTAATTTGTTAGCTTCTCAAAGGTGTGTAGTTCACAGCCTCGATCAAGCTGCTTCCCATAAACATCCGTGAGTTTCACATTTTGCATGGTAGAGAAGGTATTAAAGGTGCTGTTTGAATTCATCCAAAGTGGCATTTTGATGAGGCCATGATCAGACAGGAAAATGCTAGAATTCAGCACTTAATGCAAGCTTCTAAACAGGATTCCCAAAGGAGATGTAAAAATCCAGGGTCAGCTACATATGGAATATGCCTGTAATCCCAGCATTCTTGAGGCTGCTGCTAGCAAGTTTGAGTTCAAAGCCAGCCTGAACTTCATAGTGAGAAAACAAAGAATTCAAGGTTACTGGGAAATTAAGGATCTTCTCAAAACATGTTGGGCCTGCTTCCCAAACCTTGGTGTGAAAAGGAACAGAGAGTTAGGCCAGGACAAACCACGCTTCAGCTGAGCAGAACATCATTAGAGTTGAGAGTAGGAGGGCCAGGCTCTGTCTATGGCCCAGTGGCCCAGCCCTTTCCCAGCTGCAAAGGGACAAAGGAAGAAGTGGAACCCCTGGCTCCTCAGTAGGAACAACTTTGCTCCATGCTGGATTTAATTCAATGTGCTGTATCCTATAGTTAGTCAGAATGTCCACTCCCGGTGGGGACAGGCTTGTGAATGCTCCTTTATCCCTTTGCAATCCTCCTTCCTTTTACCACAACCATAGCCCAAGCCAACCCTGGTTTACCTGGGTTCCTGCAAGTTTCTACACACCCACACTTGTGGGCCTCTAGTCCCTGCTCTAGATATGCCTTGTGGAAGCCTTTCCGAAGTTTCTCAGCTCTGTCTGGACCAGCTGTGCCCCTTACCTTGGTCCTGCTGTTGACTGCTTCCTAGTACCACCCTTCCCTAAGAAGGCCTCCTACCTGCTTCCCTACTGATTGCCAGTACTTGGTTATGGCTCTTCATGCTATGAACAGTTTTCTCTCTACAATGTTACAACTCCCCTCTCCACCCTGTCCTTCAGATCCTCAGAAGAGCCTGCCCCAATTTGACTGACGAGATAACATCAATCACAATGAATTCTCACCAACTTGCACGTTTTCCTAGCCCGGTTAGCTATCTACTGTAGCAGTGAATAGTTAATCTGCTTTGACTCCCAGCAGGTTGCGTGTACACTGCACTTGCCCAAGAGCTTTGGATTTATGAATGGAAGACACGCATACAACTTAATTTTTAATAGGCTCAATGGCTGGGCACTTGTAAATCTCCCCGGGGCTAGTACACACTTCTCTCTGGTATTCCTGAGTTAAGATTTTCTAAATCTATGTTTTATCTTTGGTTCCCCAGACCCAAGCAGGGGAGTGGCCCCTGGGGCTACTTCCCCAGATTCTTACATGTCAGGGTGCCTTTAATTCTGATCTCTTTGCTCCACTGTCTTGGCGATTCTGTTTCTTCTTCTTCCCCCACTTGGCCTTTTGCCCAAGCAATCTAGAACTCCCGCCTCCATCTCCCTGCCTAGCCTTTGGCTGTACAACGATTCTTTATTATCAATCAAAGCCAGCTTGGGGCAGGAACCCTCAACATGTAGAAGCGCTTTTGGGAGCTGAATTAAAATAAAGCATTAGAATTAACCTCCAACAATCTACAGTTCTGTGCTTATCAGTAGGAGAATCTGAGGAGTGTCTTCCTCACCTGTTCAGAGTGGTCTTGTCCCTGTGTATCTTCTGTGTTGACTGACCTCAGTGGTTGATGGTGTACAAGTATTTGGTGGGTTTGCCTGAGAAGGAAGGTCCAAGCACTAGAGTTAATGTGAGGGTGCAACAAGATTCCCTCCAAGGTGCAGTGCCCGGCGTTTGGAGTTCTGGGATGACAGCATTAAGTGGCGAGTTTTCCAAAAGAAAGGAAATGGAGTAAGGTCTGAAAACAACAGGCCACTGATCTGGATTTCAGTCCCCAGCAAAACAGTCCATAACTCTCAGGTAGGCTTAGCAGTCTTAATGTGAACTCCTTGTAAGAAACTAGGAGCTAGGGCCTGAATACAGCAAAGACCTTGGTCATGGTCATAGGAAAAAGAGGCAAGGCTCTGGGCCAAACTTCACTTTGCTCATCTACACTCTCAAAGGTCTGCCATTGGGGCTTCTGCGTGTGACATTTGAGGAGATAAAGAACACCAATCAGTGCTGTTGCCATCTGGAAAGGCTGCCACTGCCGTCATAAATAAACAGGATGTCCGTATCACATGCTTTCTCAGGCTTCCAGGTCCTGGCCTGTGACAGGTGGCAGGTGACTAGTGCCAAGAGAATGACTTTCTCTTGTTGTAAGGCAAACCCCCAGAGTCAACAAATGCCGTAGATCCTGGATGAGAAACCTGCTAGACAGGCGCTGGGGGGCCTGAGAGGAGGGGCCCTGCCCTCTGCACTCAGCCCTACCCAGGAAGCCAAGCAGGGTTCTGTTCTCCCTAAGATCACACCTCCACTCCTCTGAGACCCAGGAGGTCCTCCATCCCACTTCCAGGAATTTCCAGCAGTGCTTCTAACAGATGTCCCTCCCCCTGTTTACCTAGGACTTTGAAGTTCAATTCAAAATCCAGAAAGGAGCCAAACTGTGCAGTGTACACCCGTAATCACCAACTGAGGCAGAATTGCTGAGAGTTTTGAGGCCAGCCTAGGCTACATATTGAATTCTAGGTCAGCCTGGGCTATACAGAATAAGATCCTGTTTCAAAACCTAAATGTGGGACTGAAGAGATGGCTCATCGTTTAAGAGCATAATACCACTCCTGTGGACAACTTAAGTTTGGTTCCCAGCACCTATGTTAGGTGGCGCACAACCACCTGTGACTCTAGGGCATCCAGCACCCTCCGGCCTTCAAGGGTGCTTGTGTGAGTATACATGCTCACACACAGGTGCACACATGCATAAATGTAAAAGAGAAATAAAAAAACAAAACTTTCAACTTTAGAATAGGCACGCCCTTGGAAAATATATTTCAACGACTAGCTAAATATTTACCATGTAGCATACTATCTATCTCAGGGACAGTATTTACAGTCTTTCTTGATATGAAAATTTTAATTAGAGGACTGGAGAGATGGCTCATCCGTTAAGAGCATTTGCTGTTTTTTTCCAAAGGACCTGAGTTCTGTTCCTGTCAGGGGTTTTGCAGCTCTGTAACTAGCTCCAGGGCATCCTACACCTCTGGCCTCTGTGAGACTTTACTCACGTGAATATACATTCGAACAGACACATAGCTATGCATAGTTAAAGATAATAAATCCTTTACATTTTAATTAGAGGAAGACAGCACTGTGAAGTAGTATTTTGAATAAAGACAAAAACTGTAGGACTAGAAATTCCGTAATTATTATAGATGGCTGTCCATTGGCAATGGAGGGCCTTAAAGAAAATGCCAATGTGTCCATCCCCACCTCAGACCAGTCAAGTAATGAGGTGGGGAATCCTTAGGGCAGGTGGTCCCCAGGTGGGGTTTTGTTTTTCTGAACCCACTCCTAGATGATTGTGGCGTACAGACAGGAGTTGTAAAGCCCATGCCAGGCCAGCCGATTCCTCCTTGTGGCATCTGGCCTTTGATGCTGGAGTCTAGGCTGTGCACACACATGCTGACCTCGCTGTTTAATGTTTTCAGTCTGCTCTCATCTCTCTGTTCTGCTTTACTCTGTCCGAGCTCTGATCTCACCCCCGGCTTCAGACTTTCTGACAAAAGAGGTCATCTACTAACATTCTCAACCTTCCTAAGGCTGCGACTCTTTAACACAGTTCCTCATGTTGTGCTGAACCTCAGCCATAACTACCTCATAACTCTTAAGATTGCTGCTGTTATGAATCATAATGTAAATATCTGCGTTTCCTGGTGGTCTTAGGCCACCCCTATGGAAGCATCAACCCACTGGTTGAGAACCTCTGTTCTAAAGCATGGTTTCTTTGCCAGCCTTCACACAGAGGGCAAGACTGCACCATCATCTGGAAGGAAGGACGTGAACAAGCTTCTTTGTGCCTTGCAGCCTGGTGAGGTGCACAGAGCAACAGCCTCGCCACGGGGGTCAGCTGTGGAGCCTAAGTTCTTACTCTGTCGAAGAGAAATAGTTTTTAATAGCTGTATTATATTCTTACATAGTTGTGGGCTGTAATAACGGGGATTCCGAACAACAAAATGGATATGGAATATTTGGAGGGGGAGGAGCCACTTTTATCATGGTTGGATTCTTCTTGTACTAGATGCCTGTCGTGTAACAAACTACCCTCAAACTGATTTGTCTAAAGCAGCCACCGTCTGTAATCCACTCTGTGAATCAGGGATTCAGAGCTTGCCCAGAAAGAACAGCTTGCTCTAGAATGCCCAGGACCCCTCTGCTGTGGGCAGGAGTCAATTAAAGGCCTGTTTCGCTCACAGTTGGTTAATACTGGCTGCCGCCTGGAGCATCCTCGCACACCCCACAACATAGCGCTGAATCTCAAGTGTGAGCACTCTAACAGCCAGAACACCTGTGGCCTTTACCACTTAGCTTGTGAAGCCAAACAGAGTTATTTCGTCCATCAGCCAAGGCGTTTGCAAAAGCCCACTCTGGTCAATGAGAACAAAGTCCCATCTCCTGAGGGAATCTCATTTCCTATTTTACGAAAAGCAGACACGATGGAATATATTAGTGTGGCCGTCTTGGGAAAGTACCGTCGGCCCCACATTATCTGTCTTTTTAACTTCTTACTCATTTTCCTCCTTCAGATTCTAAAGTAACATATACTTGTTGTAAGAAAAAAAAGTCAATAAAACCCTAAGTGTATCCACCAAAGTGGGTTTCCGCTCCTATTTGACTATCCTGGTTCCTCTCTCTAGAGAGAAACACAATAGATTGATGGTGTTTTATGTGCAAATGATACATCTATAGACATATGGGTTACAGCACACCACTCATGCTGTCCTGCAACTTGCTGTTTGTATTCATTATGTGATGGGTAGAGATCCTGTTGGTACACGGAAAACCACCTGATTTAAAGGGCCAGCTGTCCTCCTGTGGGTCTCTCCTAAATTGATCCACCTGCTGCCAATGAACTTTAGGTTCTCGTGCTTTCAAGTATTAGAGGTAAATGATGCAATGGACACTCTTCTCTCTGGCCACGGAGGATGGTAGCTTAGAAGTGGAGATGGTCCATTCTAAGAATATGCAAGATACTATTTTTTGGTACAAGTGTTTTGAGTTTTTTGTTTGTTTGGTTTTTTTGTTTTCTTTGTTTAGTTTTTTGACGCAGAGTTTCTCTGTCTGTCCTGGCTGTCTTGTAACTCACTTTTTAGACCAGGCTATCCTCCACTCAAGGAGATCTACCTGCCTCTGCATCCCTCGTGCTAGGATTAAAGGTGTGCAACACCACTCCTGTTTTTTTTGTTTGGTTTTTGTTGTCGTTATTTTAAGGTTATAAGTTAAGTTGGCCTAAAGCAGGACATATTCTTTCTTTGCAAACAACTGAGTTTCTCTATTTACCCTTAAAATGAAAAAAAAAAAAAAGACATGAACGCATTTATTCTAAGGTTTAGAAGAGGGGCTTTGAAGGAAACTCTTTTTTCAGGTATTTAGAAAAGAGTTTATTTCAGGAAACAACGGTAACAAAGAGGGGTGCGTCTCCTTTTCTCCTGCGGCTGATGTGCGCTTGCTGGTGGATTTCTCAAAGTTCTGACTGAAGCTTAGCGGTAGGCTCTCCAGAGGTTGACAGCAAACAGGAACCTAGTTAAAGTCAAAGTAAAAAAGTGTCATATATCACCCAAAAAGGAAGAAAGAAAGCTTTCCTGGCCGGCTGTGCAGGTGACGAGACGCTCATGTCATGGATCTTAGCAGTATGTCATCCTTCCGTCTGTCCAGCGTCTTCTCAAAGACTGATAATCCGTGATTCATTCCGGTGGAAATGGGGGTTTTGCTTCTTGCAGAGATGGGTTATCAAAACTTGTCTGCAAGCTGGGGATATAACTCAGTGCTAGAACAGAGTCCAGCGCCGACAAAGCCCTGGGTTCCACTCGCAGCACTGTAAAGCCAAACATGAAAACAAAACTCCATAAAAGAATGAAAACCCAATTTGCTTGCCGAAAAGTGCTGAGGCATACAACATAAAAAAAGACTTTGGGGGCGTGGTGCTCAAGTGTGACAAGCCAAGCACAAAATGATAAATATTGTACTATTTCATTTAGAGGTTAGCTATATTCAGAGTAGACAGAAAGACAGACAGTGGGGTGGGGCACGGGGCGGGGGCGGCGAACTGTGTGTTTTCTGTACGGGGTGATGAAAAACTTTGGGGACATATTTATGATGGATCCTTGAGCATCAAACACCGTGAGTGAGATTAACCACACTGTTAAAATGGACCGGACGGCAACCTTTACGTAAGACACCTTCGCAGAAACAACTTCCTGGAACAGCAAAGAAAGGATAGGGCGCCACCAGTGTTCCTGGGCTTTGCCTTCCCTTTTGTTTTAAAAGAACAGCCTCTATTTTTAGGGATTTCACACAAAGGCTTGTGGGCGTGGGAAGTACTCCCAGCTGCCCTCCTGTTTCTCAGAAGCCCACATGGAAGCCTGGCAAGTTATTTAAGGTTTAGGAACTATGCCAGATTGAAAAGGGAGATAATTTAATCTCTCTGTATGTTAATTCCCACCCCTCACCCTGCAACCCGAGCCCCTGGAAACCTTAATTCACCCCTAAGGAAGGCGGCTCGGTGATCCTGCTGAAGTGGTGAGGGTCACCCCCCTGCCTCTCAGCATGCCCCGGGCGCTCTCTTGTCTCTAGAAGCTCTATTTCCTGCCAGTTCGGTGTCACCTGGCTGAACCACCGTCCTTCAGGACAGGTGGTGCCCAGGGACTGGGTCTCTAGTCCAGATGCTCTGTCTGGACGCTGGGGCGGCGTGGCTCAAGACTCAGGGCAGGTGGCCGGGAGCGCGGCCACGTGGCGGGGCGGGGTGGGGCGGGCGTGGCCTCAGGAGCCCGGGTAGGAGCAGGTGAGGGTGCGGGTACCGCTCCGCGGAGGGGAAGAATAGCCGGGGTCGCAAGGACCTGACCCTGGTGCCCAGAGCCTCATCCCGCAGCCCCCAGATCTTCTTAGGGTGATCCGTCCCACAGGAATCTTCTCCTGTTCCTCTTCCCATGTTCGTTCAAGTCTCTAGAATCTTTTCCCTGCGCAGGATGGGGATCACGGTCGGGTCGGTTGCCTCAGTCCTCTCCTCTCCCTCCCTTTCTTCTTCCAAATGTCATGGGGCAAGGTCCCTGGCCTCAGGAAAGCCAGGTCAACTCTTGTGGTGGGCCAGAGCTATACTTTTCTGACGTCTTTTTCTTGCCTACCCTGTTTCTGGCCAGGGTCCAGGGCCCTCTCAAGACAGCCCCCTATCCTCTGGCTCTGCCTACAGTTCATTCTGCCTGGGCTCACCAGCAGACACGGATTCCAACTAGACCTCAGTGCCCTTGCTCTGAACGAAGGGCTTCCAAAGCCCCGGGAAAGGAGTGTGGGGCTGTGTCTGTAAGGGCGGGGCGGCTGGGCAGTCAGCCTAGACCATTCCCCAATATTTCAGGAATTCATGGAGTAGGGAGTGAAGTGTAGGGGTTCCCGTGATCTTGGGACAACAGGAAATGAGCAGGTGGGCTCTGAACCATGAACGGGGTACTAAAGAGGCCAGTGGGGAGGAGTCCCCAGATGGGGGCCAACAAGGTTTCTACTTCACCCGCGGTCTTCCTCAGTGCAGAGGAAGCTGGACAGACAAGAAACAGTAGGGGAGAGAGGGCCTGACTGACAAAGAGTGATGTTTGCCTTCCAGAGTGGTCTCCCCATCTAGAGTTTCAGAACCTCACTTCCTGGAGAATGGCCCAGAGGTCTCCACAGGAACTCTTCCATGAGGCAGCCCAGCAGGTAAGCCTGGTACAGGGGTGGTGATGGAGCTGGCAGAGGCCATCAGACAGGTGCCATCAGACAGACAGGTGCGAGCAGAGGGGGTCCGTGGCAGTGCAAAATTTTCAGAGCAGTTATCTCAGGTTTACTTAGGCATTGAGAGGATACCTTAGACAACGGTTAACCATGTGCAGAAAGTCTCCTTTGGCATTAGCTGTAATGTACTCGGTCCTCTGGCCCCCACCCCATCATGGAAAAAAATATCAAGAGTGGAGGCCAAGACTCAGATGATATGAGCTCCTTTTAATAACAAATCAGACCAAAGTCAGAAGGTAAGTTTATTTCTAGAAAAGCTTATCTACTGAAATCAGGGGCTTCCTGGGCTCCCTGATGTCTGCTGATTTTGTTTTTATTAAGTCCTCTTACTGATTAGTATACATACATATCAGTGTGTGTGAGTGTGTGTATGAATGTATGTGTGGTATGAAATATTCCATGTGTGGTCGATGGTTGATATCGAATTGAAGGCTTGATCCCTTAAATGAAAGCTCACACATAGTTGCTTATGGGGTCTCGGCCACTCGTGTTCACTCTCCTTGGTGTTTCATTGTCCCCTGGGTTTCATTAATGCTTTGTAGCGAGAGGCAGGGAAGTGTTACTGCTGCACTGTAAGAGAGGGGAGGAAGGCCTTCAGCAGGAGAGAGAAGCATACACACACACACACACACACACACACACATCTCATATAGTATATATACACACACACACATACTTCATATAGTATATATACACACACACATCTCATATAGTATATACACAC
>NW_021620714.1:3400087-3400309 GCF_004785775.1 Grammomys surdaster | reverse complement strand
ATAGTATATATACACACACACATCTCATATAGTATATACACACACACCTCATATAGTATGTATATATACACACACACATCTCATATAGTATGTATACACACACACACATACTTCATATAGTATATATATATACATATACACACATATCTCATATAGTATATATACACACACACATCTCATATAGTATATATATACACACACATACTTCATATAGTATATATA
>NW_021620714.1:3399387-3400077 GCF_004785775.1 Grammomys surdaster | reverse complement strand
ATCTCATATAGTATATATACACACACACCTCATATAGTATATATATATATATACATACACACACATATCTCATATAGTATATATACACACACACACCTCATATAGTATATATATACACACACACACATATCTCATATAGTATATATATACACACACATGCTTCATATAGTATGTATATACATACACACACATATCTCATATAGTATACATATATATACACACACACACATCTCATATAGTATATATATATATACACACACATACTTCATATAGTATATATATACATATACAAACATATCTCATATAGTATATACACACACACATATACACACACACATCTCATATAGTATATATGTGTGTATATATACACACATGATATAGAATATATATACACACATATATATACACACACACATCTCATATAGTATATATGTACACACACACATCTCATATAGTATATATATACACACACATCTCATATAGTATATATGTGTGTATATATATACACACATCATATAGTGTATATATATATATGTATATATATACACACACATCTCATATAGTATATATATATATACACACAGATCTTTCATATAGTATATATATACATATATATATATATACACACACACATCTCATATAGTATATATATATATACACACACACATCTCATATAGTATATATATGTAT
>NW_021620714.1:3366358-3398987 GCF_004785775.1 Grammomys surdaster | reverse complement strand
ACACACACACACACACACACACCCCTCATATAGCAAGAGCAGGGTGTAGAGCTGAAAGTCAGGAGGTGGTAGGGGCATCCAAGTTACATGCTAACCGCCTTTTCATGTGTGCACGGATGCCCATGAAGGAATGATGCCTGGTGACTGGCAGACAGCAAATGCTCAGCAAGGTACACTGCTCCCTTTCCCTCATCGGCACAGAATTTATTTCTCTGACCTTGGCACTTACTATAAATCCTCACATTTCGCCCTAGGAGTGGTCAAGCTGCTTAGAAATGAATGACTAGAAACTTAGAATCGCTCCTCGAGGGTACTTACTTCATCACAGGCTGGGGTGTACCTCAGGGGTGCAGCACTCGCTCTGTGTAATGTCCTGGCTTTCATCCATCACACTGCCAAAAACACCAAATGAAATAGAAAAAGATGATTACTCTTGGCTACAGCTATCGATTCTTGGGCAAAAAAAGCTTAGGGCCCTGTTCTTGCTGTGGGATGCTAAGGCCTGGGGACCCTAAGAGAGTTTCTCTCTCTCTCTCTCTCTCTCTCTCTCTCTCTCTCTCTCTCTCTCTCTCTCTAAGTGGACAGTGAGTAGTGAGTGTCAGTTGACTGATCAAATGAACAAATACCAGGTAACTATAGTGCAGAGTCAATTGTTTTAAGTGCCTCAGGAGAATGTCTACTTTAAAAATATGTATCAAGGCCTCTGCTTCTGCTGCTTCTGTGTTGCGTTCTCCCCCTAATCATTGACGGGCTTCCCAGTGTCCAGTATCAATGCGTTTCGTAATCACATTCTACACATTCTAGAAACACTCAAATCCATCACTTTTAACAAAGCTTATTTTTTTAAAATAATGTGTGTATGTTTGTGTCTGTGTTTGCATCTGTGCACGTGCATGCAGTGCTGGTGGAGGCCAGTAGAGGGAGCTACTCCCAGGAGCTGGAGTTACACATCCTTTGAGTTGCTAGAGGGTACAGCAACACAAACTTTTACCTCTTCCATCTATCCAGCCCCCTACCCCCCCCCCTTCTCCCTCTCTCCTGTGTTGTCTAGGGTACCATTTCTTGCCTGGGTTGTTCATACCCTCCTAACATCTTTCTCCTTTGTTGTGACATAGTTCTTTCTATAGCACTGACCTGTGCATTTGACATCTTGGCTGAGAGCCTTTAAGTAGCTTCTCTTACATCGGTTTCCAGTTTAAACTTTCTGTCTTGACCCTCAGACCTACTGCAATATAACCAACCTATGTTTCCCACTGTACCTGGGTCTTTCCACTTGCAGCGTAGCATGGCCATTTCTGTCTCCTTTCCTTGAGGGCGTGGGGTGTCAGAAGCATTCTCAATACTTGATAACATGCTTAGGGTATAGGCAGTACTCAGCCATGCTGGCTGTATGTCTGGGATTGGATAAATGGCCATTTGTCTCGGGTCTTGAAGTGCTGGTAGAAATAGAACATGGTAAATTCAGGAAACACATCCTAGATAAGATAGATGAAAAATTACAGTAGCCACCAGGCAGTAAGCATTGTCTTGTTCTAAACACTTAACACACATTATCTTTACATTCTGGGAGGGATACAGTTACTTTGGGGTGATTGACAAGGACTGGAGTTCTTCCAATGTGGGTATGAAGGGCCAACCTTTCCTCTTTTCTGATGTTATGCCTTCTGTTCCAAATTTATGCAAAATCCATCCAGATGGTAAATCAAGGGCCTCCTCTGAAGCCAGAGAGGAGCAGACAGTAAATCACGGATCTCCATGGGAGGCAAAGAGTAGTGAGGTACCTAATGTTTTTGAAGCTGAACTCTGGAGTGGCTGGTCTGCAATAAACATCCGTGAACCGTTTTGTAACCTTTACCCCAGCCGTGGTAAAGGTTACAAAATTCTGTGAAGGGAATTCTGTGAAGAGCTTTGGTGCGTGTATAATATAGGACTAAGTAGGCAGAGTCCAGTAGGAAGACAGGCCATGGAGTATTGTACAAAACCCTTCAGCCTTGACCTGCCTCTTAAGCATCGTGATAGGAAGCAGCCTGTGGCTCTGAGTTAGGTTAGAGAAATGGATGACTGGATTCTTGGATTGGCTTTAGGCATTTTAGGATCAGATGAGGATTAGGGGTGTGTGTGTGTGTGTGTGTGTGTGTGTGTGTGTGTGTGTGTAAAATGAACTCACTGACAAGAGGTTGTAGATTTAAGGGTTAACAGTCTGGTGGTCAAGGGTACATGTACAGACTGAGCTTAACTGCTGAGTCAGCACTTTGTGAGTTTGGGTGAGTTTCTTACATCACTGAGCCTCTATTTCCTCACCTATGACATGGCTACAATGACTGAGCCTACTCTAGAGAGGTAAGAGAAATAAAGGAGACAATTCTTGTGAGTTATCATACGGTTCATAGTAAGCATTCAGTGAGCGTTTGTAAAGGTAGGGAGGCCACATTTAGTCCACGGGGCAGCCGTATACATGATCAGAAGGACCAGCTGGCAAATGCATGCATGATTTAGCACAGTAAGGTCAGGCAAAAGAAGGACAAAGGCTGGAATGTCACATCCAGAATGACACTTGGGAGGAAGTGCTTCCCAGTGTCTGAGCCTGCCTGGGTCAGGTCCCAACCTGTGGACACTTTGGCCCCTGCCCCTTGTTGTCTGTATTGGTTGCCCAGCAACGCTTGACTTCTAGCTCTTTGTCTTCGCAGTTCCACCTAAATTGGCTTGACCAGTCATAGAAAGAAAGTCTGGTCAAATTTGAGAACGGTGTTGAACCAGAAGGAAGCGCTAGTAAAAGAGATGTCTTAGTCAGGATTACTATTGTTTTGATGAAACACAATGACCAAAAGCAACCTGGGTAGGAAAGGGTTTATTTTGCTTCTATTTCCATTTCACAGTCCATCATCTAAGGGAGGCAGGACAGGAACTCAAGCAGGGCAGGAACCTGGAGGCAGGAGCTGACGCAGAGGGCATGGAGGGATGTTGCTCATTGGCTTGCTCCTCATGGGTTGCTCAGCCTGCTTTATTATAGAAACAGGACCACCAGCCCAGGGATGGCCCCACCCACAGTGGGACAGGTCTTCCCCCATCAATCACTGATTATGCCTGAAGCTTGCCTACTGCCTGATCATATGGAAACATTGTCTCACCTGAGATGTCCTCCTCTCAGATGACTATATGTGTCAAGTTGACATAAAAAGTAGCCGGCACAAGAGGCAAATCAACCCAAACTTATCAGAGACGAGAGTCCCCAGAGATTCTATGGCCCCTTGCTTAGCATGTCAGGGAACAAGGCCAGAGATGTCAAATTTCTTTCCCCAAAACACATGACACGGAGTGGCAGAGCTAGGTTGAAACCAATGAACTTTGTAATGCAGTTAGGGATGATCTCATCTCCGAGTAACAGTAGTATATGTACCATACATTGGTGCTCGACTGCGTCATTAAAAACATAATAATAGTTCTCTTCGTCTTCTCTTCACTCGCCATCTTCCCGTTCCTCTCTCCCACTCCCTTCCCCAAATAAACCCCTTCCCTTGGAACCGGAAAAAAAAAACATAATAATAATAATAAACCTCTTTGCTCTCATTTCTGAGTCCTCAAAAATGCTGTGCCAGCCCCCAGGGATACACCAGGTTTAGTGAGGTGACCAAAGCCAAGAGTGAGAGGAACCTAAGACCAAGGCTTTGGCTGGAGATTCTGCAAGAACAAGAAGGCAGAGCAGAGTGAACAGTTTGGAATGTGCCAGTCTGAAGAATTTTTCTGGACTCTGGATTATAGGGTTGGTCTCTAGTTTCCTAGTAACTGGCCTTGGGATGATTTAGGTCCAAAGAAATACTGGCTTGGTGTTCAGGAGTTAGTGGCTGCAACTATAGACTGAGAATTGGTTGGTTGTCTTATGAAAGACATATTCCTGTCTGCTTTTGCTCTCTAAGACAGCCAGTGGGATTTGGTCTTTGCCTGCTTGTGAATGGATGGCTTGTATTACTTCAAACATTTGCGTTGCCTTTTGCTACATTTCATCCATGGCCAGAAGCAGAGAAAACAATTGCTATCTTTGTCTCTATATGATAGGCTGGAGTTTGTAAGGAGATGTCTGGATGTAAAGGATGCTGAAGCATCCTAGAATGTGGTCTGTCTTCCTACCGGGAGGCTGTGTGAATTTTAGCTTCATTTTGTACTTTTCCTCACCAAAATATATCTTTTCATGAATGAAAAAATGAAAAGACATGACTCCTCAAGTCTAGAGAAGATTTTTATTGTAGATGTTAAGGGAGAAAGTGGGCAGAGGGAAGAGTCCAGGCAGAACATAGCTGCTCGACTAAACCCGACCATGAGAAGAGAGAGGAGGAGGGAGAGCAAGAGAGAAGCCACCGCCCAAGAGGCTAAGAGACAAGTGTAAGAGACAAGTGTGGCCGATATGGCTAAATTATATAGTGATCAGGCTGTGAGGGGGGTAGGGGTGGGGGGCAGAAGCAGAAGCCCAACTCCTGGGAGGATAGAAGGCAGTGAGAAGTGCTCGGAAGAGCCACGGGTACTGAGGGATGCTGGGAGAACAGGGAGGAGCCACGAGTACTATGCTGGGAGAGCTGGGAGGGGTCACGGGTACTGAGGGATGCTGGGAGAGTTGGGAGGAGCCACGAGTACTGAGGGAGAGCTGGTTTGCATCTGCTTCATTATGTTAATAGGCACATAAGTTAGCCATTTGTCTCCGGTTCCTGAGGCCTAACACTTCTGGATAATAGTTTAAACATTATAGTTATATGTTTATAGAGCAATGTGAATTATGCTAAACAAATTCACATATCTCAACGAATAATGCAACGAAATATCTTCGTTTGCTCATTAATACTTTGCCAAGTACATTAAATGTATTACAAATCAATTTTTAAAAATGTTTTTCTTCTCGAGCTTTACTGCCTTATTCAGACGGTTCGGTGTGGTGATGACGGTGGTATAGGATTGTTTCACACAAACAGCCTTTAGAAGGCAACACTCAGGCAGCCTGCAATGCTCTTCTGAGGGTACAGTGACTTAGTGTTACCGTCTCTCAGGAGAAAGATCCCGTGTTAATCAGCAACATGTCGCTACAAGGAAATAGCGGAGCCAAGTAACTTCTAAAGGGGAAGGGTTTACTTAATAGGTTCAAAGCCCGCAGCAGCTTAGTTCTGTTAAAGGCGTGGATTACAGTAGTGTGGGGAGCATGTAGAGAGAGGTGCATTTGAGCAAGGGTCGGGGAGGGTGAGAAAGGGGGGAGAGACGGGGGGAGAGGGAAAGGGGGCATGTACAACAAAATAACAAGTGGGGGTGGGTAGACAAGCTTCTTTGGAGTAATAGCTTGGTGGATTGGATATATTACAGGTGAGAATTTATAGAACTGGCTTACATGGTGCAGGCTGGGTAGTCCAACCTTAGAGTCTGAGAAACTGGTAACTGCTATATGGCTCAGTAGTTCGAATCTGGTGCTACAAGCCTTGAGCAGAGGTTCTCAACCTTCCTAATCCTGCAACCCTTTAATAGAGTTCCTCATGTGTGGTGACCTCTGACCATAAAATAATTCCGTTGCTACTTCATAACTAATTTTGCTAGTTATGAGTCATAATGTAAATATCTGATATGCAGGATATTTGATATGCATCTCCAAAGGGGTTTCGACCCATAGTGAACCGCTGACCTAAAGGCTTTCTGGAGAGCCATTGATCTTCAGGCCACATTGTTCTGATGGCAGCTAAGCATGCTGGGAGTAACAACAGGATAGGTACACTTGTTGCAAGAAGAGGCAGGAAAGCAAGAAACCCTGTGTCTTCCTCAGACCTCTTCTTCTAGGGTGACAGTGGAAGGTGCTCCCTACACTGGAGGAGGGTCTTCCTCCCTCAGTTAACCTGTCCTGGAAATACCCTCCTGTAGAGGGTGTACTCCTCCCTAATGTTATCTCTGGTAACACTCACTACTTAAGGGTTCATGTCATTCCAGTACATGGGAACCAAAAGTTTGAACGTGGAACATGGCAGTGTTGGACATCCCAACTTCAGCGAGCCTTATATACATTTTCCTTATTTTGGGGAGTGCTTTTCATCCCCACATGCAAAAAAAAAAAAAAAAAAAAGGATGGGGGAGTAGTGGAATTTTTAAAACCCTCTCGTTTCTATGACTCATCACTGGTTGTACAGGTGCTGGGTGCTTCCTGAGTGACCAAGAGCCGCAGAGGCCTAGCACCCTTCCGTAAGCAGGAAGTAACTCTGTCCCTGATCTAACATGAATTCCCCTATTTACAGATTTCTTAACTAAAAGGAAACAATGTCATGGCTGGTTTGAAATATTTAATTTTATGTGGTTATTGGTTAATGAATAATAGAAAACAATAGCAAATTACAACTCATTTTAAAGCACAGAAGTCGTCGGGGCAGGCAGTCACTTTACAAAGGACCTCATGCAATGCATTTAAAACGCCATTCCGAAGGAGGGACATTGCTTTGTGACTATGTCCACTGAATATTATAAACGGATTTCTCACACCAGCTTAGCAAAATCACACAAAAAAGCCCTCATCTGTTTAAAATGTTTTTAATATGTAGTAATTTTTTTAAAAATAAAAACTGAGTGTTTTTGTCATTGAAACACCTCACGTGAGCAGGAAGACACCCTCAAGTGTGCATCAGGGCACCCAGACAAAATCCCCCTTTAACTCCCTGCCTGTCCCAGGCTCCAGCCACCGCAAATACTTTCTGGTTTCTATTTCCTCTGCTGGTTATCATTATCACTGTAAATAAAATACTGTTATCCTGGTTTCTGGGTTATTAATTTACTATCAGCTTACTTGTTGCTTCCTGATACCAAAAAAATAAGACCTTGGTACCCCTGCCTGCCTCCCTGCCTGCCTTCCTCCCCGCCTGCCTGCCAGCTGTTTTGACACCGTTGAGGATTACAACAGCACTGTGTTTTCTGTAACTGTCAGGAGCACTTTCTTCTTTAACATAGTTTGATTCTGAAAGTTTTAAATGGTGAACAGTGTTTATGTGGTGAGAATGTGTGCATGTACTCAACTGAAAAGCCAAGTGGTGCCTCGGGCTCATCTAGAGGAAGTCACAGTCGACAGCCTAGTGCCTCTGCTGCCTGAAGTCTTTTTTTTTTTAATAATTTATTTTTTCTCAAATCGTAATTCATTCACACAGGGGTTATAAACACAGAAAGGCAGGATGTGCGGAAGGGAATGACATTGGAGTGTGGGTGTTCAGGGGGAATACAGATTTCTTTCAGAACCGGTTATCGGCTGGGTGAAGGTTCAGGGGACAAGTCACTATGGAATAGTGACTTGTCCCCTGCCTGAAGTCTTAATTTCGTCCATTCTGCTCATAAGCTGCTACCTCCGCTTCTAAGATCCTTTGTCTCTTTTGTCTGTGGCGTCTCTTGTCTTTTGAGTGATCCATGATTCCCACACATGGATCAGATATAACAAATTACTCTTTCCTTTTCTGACATAAAAAAAGATTATGGTAGATTTTGTTGTTGTCATTGTTCTGTTTTGTTTTTTCTTCTCCTGTAATTAAAAAATGACATTTTACAGCAGGTTGAATCCAAGGTACATATAAAAAAAAAAAAGCCAGGTTTGCTCTCAGGCTAGGTATTAAGATTTGTAAAATGAAGTCTTTCTTTTCACAACAGAAAATAACTTTGTATTGCAAAATAGTTTTTCTTTCACTAAAGCCATTTGTCTTACTAAGAAACAAGTTTACGGTTACGTTAAAACAAGTAAATACTTAAACATCTGAAGTCCTTAGTATGGTAAATATTGGTAGATATTAGTACATATAAGCAAATGCTCTTGACTCATTGTGGCCTTCAGAGTGTGTGTGTGTGTGTGTGTGTGTGCACAGAGGCCGGAGATCAGTGTCAGGTGTCTCTATTTTTTGTTTTCCATCTTATTTTTTGAGACAGTCTCTCACTGAACCTAGAACTCATCAGTTCAGTTAGACTCAGTGGACAGCAAGCTCTGCCTCTCCCTGTCAGTGCTAGAGTTACAGATGCATGCCACCATGCCTGGTTTTTAGGTGGCTGCCTGGGATCTGAACTAGGGTCCCTGCATAGCGTCCTGGTTTGGTTTTCTATTGCTATGAAAAACACCATGACCAAAATGAACTTGAGACAGAAATAGCTTACAGGGTACCATTCATCATCAAGGGAAGCTAGGGCAGGAGTTCAAGGCAGGAACTTGAAGCCAGCCAAGGGACACTGCTTACTGGCTTGCTCAGGCTGCCTTTCTTACGCAGCCTCACCTGCTTTGGGAAGGCACCTACCCCATCAAAGGGATGAGCCTTTTACCTCAACTAGCAATTGTTAAAAATGTCTCACAGACATTCACAGGTTGGTCTGATCTAGGCAACGCCCCAACTGAGATACCCTCAGATAATACTGGCTGTGTTAACATTGATAGCTGAGATTAACCACTGTGACATACAACAAAGCCTTTACTGGTATCCCAAGGGCTCTCCCCAGTCTCCCCTGTGTCTTCAGTAATTGTTTTTTATATTTACTTGGGGTGTGTACACAAGAGTCCTCATGTGCATGTGCAGGTTAGAGGACAAGTTTCGGGAGTCAGTTCTCTCCTTCTGTCAATCAAATTCAGGTCATCTGACTGACCACTCAGATGGCAGGAAGTGGTGTAAGATGGAGGAGGGTACTTTTTATTTTAAGTCAATATCTCAGAATCCTCGTTTACTGAACTTAGTATTTATTGTCCAATATTTCATTGTAGTAAGTAATATGTAACATCAAAGTTACCACCATAACCATTATTACAATATTTTATTTATAATTTTTAGCTATGGTATATATGTGTGTGCAGGGCTTATGAGAGCATGTATGTAGAGGCACCTGTGGAGGCCAGAGGTGGGTTGTCCAGGAACTGGAGTTGTAGGTGACTGTGAGCCAGCTGATGTGGGTGCTGACCAGTTTAGTAGTTTTAGGTATGTCTGTAATACTGGGAAACCTTATTTTTAAACTTTATTTTGATAAAATGTAAACCATCATATTTGTAGGAAAATTTTGATAGTACATGCATACACACAACAACCCCAACAAAACCCCTACAAAGCTTCAGTGCACTGCCTGCCACAATTTGTCTGTATCATTGGGGTTTGCTTGTGCTTATGATTGCCCTCTCTGTCCTTCAAGCATGCATGTGTGTGTTCGTGTATGTGTTTTTTGTGTGTGTGCATGTATATATATGTATTCCTTGAGAATAAGAATTTTCTTTTTCTTGGAGTTGGAGAGACAATTCAATAGTCAAGAGCACTTGCTGCTCTTGTGAAGGATCCATGTTTAAGTCCCAACACCCACAGCAAGAAGCTCATAACTGTCTGTAATTCCGGTTCCATGGGATCCAATGTCCACTTCTGGTCTCCTTGGGCGTTTGCACACATGTGGTATATGCATGCAGGCATTCATACAGACACATAAAATAAAAATAAATCTTTAAAAAGTAATTTTCTTTTAAAAAATTTTCTCAGTAAATAATAAATGTACTGAGATCAGAAAATTTGACAATGATATATCTGATTTTCTAATCCACAGTTCATATGCAAATGTTACCAGTTATCCCCCTAATTATCCTATAACCCTACCCTCCCCGCCCCATCCTGGTCCAAGATTCAATACAAGACTTCTCTGTTTCTTCTGATCTTGATTTTTCTCTCTAGGATCCCCCCACCCCCCAGAACTCACTGTGTAACTAAAAACTAACGACAATCCTGCTTTGCTCTCCCAAGTGCCAGGCATGAGTCACCATGTCCAACTGAACTTGACAGTTTTTAAATACATGCTCAATTGTTTTGTAGAATGTCCCACAGTTTGGGACTTGGTTCCTCATGCTAGGTCTGTGAGTTATTCATACTGACAGTCTTCCGAGGTAGGTGTGTTCTTCAGGCATTGCATCAGGAGGTCTCACTTGGTGATGTTGACTTGTTATATCAGGTGGAGTCTCATGATTAACCAACCAGTTGTTAGGGCTGCTCCGAGGCCTTCAATGTTAGCCTTGCTGATAGCTGGCAGTCTGTGGATCCTGTGATTGGGTGCTTTCTGCAGATGGTAGTTTTCTAATTTCATAATTCCTTCCCCATAGCGTAGCTTGTTTTTTCAATGTAAGTAAGGGCTATCTAAAAGGTAGTGGCATACACCTTTAATGCCAAGCACTTGGGAGGCAGAAGCAGGCAGATCTCTGAGTTGAGGGCTAACATGGTCTACAGAGTGAGTTCCAGGACAGCCAGGGATGCTACACAGAAAAACCCTGTCTCAAAACAAACAAACAAACAAACAAACAAACACCAGGAGAAAAATGAGGAGCTGTCTAATTCCAGCATAGCATTGAGGAGGCAAGAGGATCACAAGTTCAAGACTAGCCAGGATTATATAAGACTGACTAAAATAAAAGGGTTGGGGTGGGGGGAGACCTTTTCTTGTTTATTTCAATTTATTTGTTTGTTTCTATCTGTTTGGATTTGAGTTTCTTTCATTTTTTAATTTGTAAATTTTTATTTATGTGCACAGGTATGAGTGTGAGCATGTGTGTGCACATGTGAATGCGTGTGTGTGTGTGCATGTGTGTGCGCGAGTGCAGTGCTTGCAGAAGCTAGAAGAAGGCATCAGGTCCCATGGAACTACAGTTTCAAGCACTGATGCTCCTTCTGTGGATGCTGAAAATTGAACCTTGGTCCTCTGCAGATGCTGCAAGGCTCTTAACTGCCGAACATCTCTCCAGCCTTCAAATTTCTTTTATCTTTGTATGTCTGTTCATGTTCACATGTGTGAATATCGGTATGCACATGTCATGGTTCACATGTGAAGGTCAGAGAACAACCTGTGTGTCTGTCATGGCCTTCCACATTGTTTGAGATGGGGTCTTTTTACCCCATCTGTTTACCCCAACCCTGTTCACCACTGTGTACCCAGGTTAGTGACCCTTGACAGTTTCAGAATTCTCATCTCTGCCTCCTATTTCACTTCGTGAGCACTGGGATTACAGAACTTTGCTGCCCCTGGCTTTGCGTCAGTGCTGGGGGATTTGAACTCAAATCCTCACACTTACTGTACTGGCTGGTTTTTGTATGTCAACTTGACATAAGCTGGAATTATCACAGAGAAAGGAGCCTCCCTTGAGGAAATGCCTCCATGAGAGCCACTGTAAGGCATTTTCTCAATTAGTGATCAAGGGTGGGAGGGTCCATTGTGGGTGGTGCTATCTCTGGGCTGGTGGTCCTAGGTGCTATAAGAAAGCAAGCTGAGCAAACCAGGGAAAGCAATCCAGTAAGCAGCACCCTCCATGGCCTCTGTATCAGCTCCTGCCTCCATGTTCCTGTCCTGTGTGAGTTCCTATCCTGACTTCCTCTGGTGATGAACAGCAATGTGGAAGTGTAAGCTGAGTAAGTCCTTTCCTCCCCAACTTGCTTCTTGGTCATGATGTTTGTGCAGGAATAGAAACCCTGACTAAGACACTTACCTAGCCCTGGATCCAAATTTTCATTCTTCCGCTGTTATTCTATTTAATTACTAGTATTTTTCATATTTGATAGTCACACGGTGCCACACATGGCTAGTGGGAGTCCCCTCACTCCAGCTGCTGTGTCTCTTTAACATTCCCTTGTCTCTCTTCATCCCAGTTCTCATTCTTTCTTTCTTAAGCATTTTCCTTACTTCCTGGTACAGTAATCCTTTACCTTTTTTTTTTTTTCAAAGAACCTTAGTTCCTTAAGTTTATGAATGGTATCTAGAGAAGAAGACCTGGTCTTTGCTACTGGGATGTCTTTGCTTTTTAGAGAAAGAAAAGGAAAACGAGTTTGTAAGCATATTCACATGTATTTACCTGTTGTCCAAATACATACACATATATATATTTAAAAATCAATAAATTCACACTGTTCTAGTTCTTCGTAGAATTCATTTTTCTCTTCTTTTTTTCTTAGTTGGAACCTGAGATGTTTGTTTGGAGGTGGGGAGGGAGAAGGAGAGAGGGAAGGAAAAGAGAGAGAGAGAGCACAATTGTGTGTGTGTGTTATGTGGAGGTCAGAGAAATCAGGTCATAGGTCACCATGTGTCCTTATCTAGTGAACCATCTTATTAGCCCTAAAATGCTTAAATTGACTATCAATTTGATTGCATTGAGGAATGTCTAGATTAGTAAAGTCTGTATCTGAGTTTGTCTGTGAAGATGTTTCCTGAAATGATCACAAGTATTCTCAACTAATCAAATATTAGATATAAAAACACTGTTGTAGATTCATAATACTGAGAGGTTGTGAAAGGCAGGGGTTGGAGCCCTGAGGAAGTAGTTCACTGGGTATGTGTAGAACTGTATCTCCTGCACTGGCCTCTTCCTGTATTTCCCTTTTCACTGGTCAACCATGATGTGGGCAACTTCCTTCCACCATGGATGCCAGCTACTACAAAGCTCTGTTGAAGCACAGGAGCCCAGCAAACTTGGACTGAGTTCACTGAAACTGTGAGCCAACATAAATCTCTCTTTCCTCAAGTTCTTTTTGTCAAGTATTTTTGTCCCAATCCAGAAAGATCAGGCCTTGACTGTTCTGGTCGGATTCTTGCTCCTCTCCTGCAGATTGGGTTGCATGTCCACCATCAGTGGGGTTGGAGAAACCATTATCCATGTTTAGGCCACCTGTGTTGAATGTCACTTCTGCAAAGCTTTCACCATGGTCATCTCAGAGAGCTGAACTTTGCATAGTTCCCTGGTTCAACTGTGTGCTTCCTGTAGTTACCCCAGGTGGGTTCTGGCCCCTAAATCCTTGGTCACATCACCTTGGTGCCCAGCTGTCTGTCACAGCTGTGATCTAGCCATGATATGTTCAGTTTCAGGGTAAAAGAATTAAGTACCCCAACCAGTCCACTGCATAATGGGGCAGCAGCAGCTTGGGCATATCCTCTGATGGCCAATTAAATAGCTCTTGGAAAACATGAGAATCTGCAAAAAAGTCCGGCAGGTTCTTGTGCACAAGATATAACCCCTGGAGATCTACTCTGTCACTGTAGGAGAGGGTTCTGGGGAGCTGGTAAAAGGTGTGCCTTGCTTCAATCCACCTCTGACCTTTATCTTTCTCTCCAGCTGCTAGAAGAGATAGAGTGTTAGTTCATGGTTGAGGTGTGATCATTAAGGCTTGTCAGGTTGTGTAGTGCCAGGGAAGTGTTAGCGATCCCCCCAAACAGACAGGAACCTATCTGATGCAACTCACAGCAGGGTCTTTATTCTATTTGAGCTAGCTTGGGCCATCTATCGAAGGATGGTTTTGGTGGTGGTGGTGGGGAGGCCCAAATATCTACCAGGGCAAGGCTTTATAGTAAGCAGCAAGAGGGGGGTAAGTGTGCAAGCATCTAATTGGAAAGCTGCTGTGGCCTTTAACATAATTGGCTGGAGCTGGGAGTCATATCCTAAACTTAACTTCTGCTCCCCTCTGCATTGGTGGTAATTAGGCAGGAGGTGGGCCTGTACCTGGGGGTGCAGATCTGTTGAGGCAATAACCTGGAGATGCTGGTCTTGTTGGGGATCAGCCTAGAGACTGGAGCCAGGCTTGGGTTTTGTTGGGGGGATAACTTGGAAACTAATGCCTGTTAGTTTACTTGAGTTCAAACTTAGGTCAGGTTCTCTAAAATGAAATCTGAATTTAAAAGATTTGGCCTCTCAGTAGCTACAGGAACAAATGGGTCTTGGGTCTGCGTTCTTGTAGCTGCCTTGGTAGAACCGTTGTCTTACTTAGCTCACTGGTACAGGAAGGAGAGTATTTCCATGCTTATGTTGGGACGGTCTGTTTCACAGAGAAATACTGCTCTCTCAGAACTGAAAGCCATGGTTATCTCAGCGTTGGGTACAGAACAGAGTCACCTGGGAAGAGGGATCTTCAAGTGAAAAATTGCCCAGATCACATAACCCTGTGTCTGTCGGTGAGGCAGCACTTCCTTAATTTCTAATTGGTGTAGGAGGGCCCAGCTCACTGTGTGTGGTGTCATCTCTAGGCAGTAGGGTCTGGGCTGTAAATGAAAGGTAGCTGAGTAAGCCAGAGAAAACAAGCCAGAAAGCAGTGTTCCTCCATGACCTTTGCTTCAGTTCCTGCCTGATGATGGACTGTAATCTATAAGCTGAGATACACCCTTTCTTCCCCAAGCTGCTTTTGGTCAGGGTAATCAACAGCAACAGAAAAACAAACTGGAATGACAGACTTGCTCTTCCCTGGGTTCGTTCTGTGCAGCCAACATCTCTGCTTCCTGGTGGACCCTGCACAAGGCCCATCATCCTTTGCCACTTCCCCTTCCTCAGCCTGCACATCTGTGTGAACCACTGAGTGAAATTTTGTTATTTTGGGAATTGATGGTCCTAGGCTGAGGACAACTGTGTTCTAAAGGCAGTTACCAACAGCTGGGATCAGAGAAGCCCTTGACACTTTGAAAACATCCCAGAATTGGCTTAACGTTGGCACTTCTTTCCCTAGCCTCCTTTCTCATCCTTTCCCTCTCCCTTCAGGCAAGAGGAGGAATCACTAGGGAATTGAGAGCTGACATTGGGCTCTTCCCCTGTGGGTCTGATTCTATTGCAGATGGCTGCTGTGCCCCTTATACCTGAGCAGACAGCCACTGTGTTGGTTGATGGGTCTGGACCACACCCTCCTGAACAGTAACTCTGACAAAGTGAAATAGCATTGCGCCTCTCTCTCTCTCTCTCTCTCTCTCTCTCTCTCTCTCTCTCTCTCTCTCTCTCTTTCTCTCTCCCTTCCTCCCTCCCTCCCTCCCCCCCTCTGTGTGTGTGTGGTGTCTAGACTAGGTGCTGATGCTTGTACTTCTGTGGGGTGCCAGGGAGGTAGTGTATCACTTCCACAGGGTCTGGAATGTCATCTGGGGGCTCTGTGGTACTTACTGGCATTTTATGCTATGGGTTTCTATTCAATTATCTGTCTCTTTTGCTGTCTGTCTGTCTGTCTGTCTGTCTGTCTGTTTATCTTTGTGTTCACTAGGCTTTTAGGGGTCTTTCTCTCTAAGAACACTGGAATTGCAACCGTGGTCAAAGCCAGGCAATTCCTGGCCGCACTCGGGTGAATAAAGTATGGGAAGACTTAGTGATAGTCTTTGATCACTTTGTTAAAAAAAAAAAAAAAAAAAAAAGTGGAAGTTTCCCCACACCAGCATCCTGAAGCACACAGTCCTGGTGCAGTCACTCAGCCATTTCATAGCTGTTCTGCTCAGGGCGAAGTGTCCTGAGGCCTACAATAGACATAAAGCACACTTCAGGCTGATGTACTAGAGTGTGGGGTCAAAACGCTTTCTACAGCCTTCAGACAAAAGCAGAGTCACACAAACATTCACAGGGTAGACCAGATAGACACAGGTAGGCCCAGATCGTTAGGACCTAAATTTAGGGAAGGAAAGTACACATTGTCTTTAAGCAAGTATGGTAGATGGTAAAGTACAAATCCCTCAGTCTGGACACCCACTGGCGCCCCCGCTGGAAGACTTAGGGCAGCCAGGTATTTTCTTAGCTTTAAGCAGCACCATGGGTCTGTCTCCCAGGGATCTGTCTCCCAGGGCTGTGAGGATTAAAGCAGCCTATTTGGAAGCAGACTATTAACTCTTTCCTTTGCTGATGGCTACTGCTATTACTGCCTCTAATAATAATAGACCCATAACAGGCCCTGACGGGAGGCTTACAGAAGCAGAGGCAGGAAGCTGGGCTGTCTTTCATTTTGAGACTGGGATCCTAGTAAAGAATCTTGGGGTCACCAGCCTGTCCCTCGGTATTGTAGTTCAAGGACAACCTCAGGCGGCCAAATCCTTGCTCTAAGCTCTGTCAGGCACTGATTTTGAGGGGCTTCTGCATTTGTGTCCGTGAAAGACGGAAGAATTAGTAATGGAAAAACAGATGTCAGCAGGCCGAGAACCGGCAGTCAGGGCTGACCCGAGTCTCACAGGGCCTTCTGTGTCTCCAGTCTAATTGACTCCCTAGTTATTTCTTGAGGCCTTCTCCTCCTCCCTCCTTCCCTCCCTCCCTCCCCTACCCCTCCCTCCTTCTCCCTCCCTCTCTCACTCCTCTCCTCCCCTCTTCTCTTTCCCTTCTCTCCTATAGCTTTCAAAATCAAATTTTATTATATTTGTGTGTGTGTGTGTGAGACAGAGAGAGAGAGACAGATGGACAGAGACAGACAGACAGACAGACAGACAGGCAGGCAGAGGGGGTGCAGAGTGCACATGCATGGTACATATGAAGGTCAAAACACAACTTTCAGGAAACAAGTTTCTCCTTCCATTGTGGATCCGGGTATCGAACCCGGGCCCTCAGGTTTGTGCAGCAAACACTGTTAACTGCTGGCGCCAAATTTAAAAATTGTAATTAACATAAAACATGTACATATATATGAGGTACAGAGCAATACTATTTAAACACACAACGGATGCTCACATAGGGGTGATCAGCATGTCCGTGTCATACACCAATTGTTCTCTGTGCTGGAAACCTTTAAGCTCCTCTCCGTGAGCATGCATAGCAATTCTTTGCAGTCAGTAGTCACCCCTGGTGCTATGAAACGCTGTGGTTACTCCCTCCTCCCTGACCTTATGCCCCGACCTCCCCAAATCCAAACTCTCTCCATCCCTCCTCTGTCCCTTCCTCCCTCTCCCCTCCCCTGTCCTTCCTTCCTCTCCCCTCCCCGGTCCTTCCCTGCCGCTAGTGGGCAGGACTCACTTGGAGGCCCTTGTGTGGTCTGTTAGTGTGGGGTAGGGAGAAGGAACCAGCTTTGGGCTCTTTTGTTTTAGCAGTGTTGTCTATCTAGCTTTGTGTGAGGTCACTGGTGTGACTGTTCAGTCATCACAGAGCCAAGCCCTGTGACTCTGGGTCTTAGATTTTCTCCTGTTTCTTGTTTTTGTTTGTTTGTTTGTTTGTTGCCTTCTCTTTGCATTTATAAATAATAAGACTAGAGTTTTGGGGGACAAAGGTTCAGGTTCCAGCAATGCAAGTCTTGGTCACCCACTCATGATGTACCTGTTAAAGAGACAGCGGTCAGAAGTGGAAGTGAGCTGGTCTGTCGGCTACACTTGAGAGACAAGGAGCTCAGTGTCTAATGACCCCAAGGCCATCTTTGGGAACACTGATATGAATTTTAGGTTTAAACAGAGAAAGAAAGTCCCCTTTGCTGTTGCTGCTGAGGGGAGTCTGGTTCTAAGATAATGACCTAAGCCCCAGGATGTATCCTCAGCACTCTGGGTAATTCCCTTCACCTGGTGCCTTGTGACACGCTCTGTTGCTGGAATTCAAGGTGGCTGGAGATTTAGGACAATTAGTTACTTCTGTGCCTTCATCCTTGGGAGAACATCGGTTAGGCTGGACAGACGCTTTTTGAGTGATTAACATGCACGTGGGGTAAGCAGGTGACCTCCAGTAACGAAGCCAGACTCGGGTAAAGGCAGAAACGCCAGCCTCGCTCACCTTCTGGGCCCAGGTGAAGACAACACAGTTGATCAAAAGCAGCTTCTAAACCCTGCTCGGGCCACATGTGTGCGCCCGTTGCAGACACTGCATGGGACTCAGCTGAGACCTTCCTCTCTCCTGTTCTGCTGAGGATCCTTAATTATTGCCGCATGGTTTTAGAGTTCCAGGGACTCTGCTGATGCCCAAATTTAGGGTAATTACTCAGCCTGTGCAAAAGCAATTCCCGGCATGAGTGGCTACTAACTTTGTTATGTTGTTCTAGTATTGCACAAGCTCTTAGTCATTTTAGTAAAGGGCTTTCATTCGAGGGTTTGTCTTAGGTTTCTGTCGCTGTGATAAAACACAGTGACTGAAAGAATTGGGGGAGAAAACAGTTTATTTCATCTCAGGTTTCACATTACAGTCTGTTTTAGTTAGGGTTTCCCTTGCTGTGAAAAGACACCATGACCACAGCAACTCTTATAAAGGACAACATTTAATCGGGGCTGGCTTACAGATTCAGAGGATAAGTTCATTATCATCATGGTGGGAAGCACGGCAGTGTGCAGGCAGTGTGCAGGCAGTGTGCAGGCAGTGTGCAGGCAGTGTGCAGGCAGTGTGCAGGCAGTGTGCAGGCAGTGTTCAGGCAGCCGTGGTGCTGGAGGAGCTGAGAGCTCTACATCTTGATCCAAGGGCAGCAGAAGGGAACAACTGGGTGTCACACTGGGTGGAGCTTGAGCCTAGGAGACCTCCAAACCCACCCCACAGTGACACACTTCCCCCCAAGGCCACATCTCCCAATAGTGACACTCCCTATGGGCCAAGCATTCAAACACATGGATATATGGGGGGAATTTCTATTCAAACCACCCACAGGTTGTCACAGAGGGAAGTCAGGGCAGGAACTGATGCAGAAGAGGCATGTAGGTCACTTATTTGCTCCTGAGGGCTTGCTCAGCCTGCTTTCTTATAGCACCTGACCACCTGCCCACAGGGGTTTGGACCCTCCCACATCGGCCATCACTCAAGAAAATGCCCTACAGGCTTGCCTATAGGCTAATCTGGTGGGAAATTTTCTCAGTGGAGGTTCCCTCTTCCAAAATGACTCTAGCTTGTGTCAGGTTGACATAAAAACTAGCTAGCACAGGGTTCAGAAATGTGTTATTTTTCAGTTAGAAAAGTGAGGGGGATGGAGAGATGGCTCAGTGGTTAAGAGCACTGACTGCTCTTCCAGAGTTCCCGAGTTCAATTCCCAGCAACCACATGGTGGTTTACAACCATCTGTAATGGGGATCTGAAGCCCTCTTCTGGTGTGTCTGAAGAGAGCAATGATGTACTCATGTACATAAAATAAATAATTTTAAAAAATGAGCGGAAAACCTATCGAACCAATGGTGTATCTTTGATTCTGAGATAAGCAGCCGAGGCATGCTTTAAAACCCTAGGATCTTGGAAAGAAAGGAGGGGTAGGAGGCACCATGGCAGGGTTCAGGCAGAGAAACAAAAGACTCTGGTCTTTTTTTTTTTTTTCTTGGTTTTTCGAGACAGGGTTTCCTCTGTGTAGCCCTGGCTGTCTTGGAACTCACTCTGTAGACCAGGCTGGCCTCGAACTCAGAAATCTGCCTGCCTCTGCCTCCCAAGTGCTGGGATTAAAGGCGTGTGCCACCACCACCCGGCAACTCTGGTCTTTTAAAAACAGAAGGATCTTGTGACAGAGGTATGGGAAAGGCTGGAGAAATGAAAAGTGTCCTGTCATCAGAAGGAGTGAACACTAGAAGCTGCCCTCATCTGGAAGTCTGAAGGGAGTGTACATTGCTAGGATCCAATGATACTGCCTGAGCTGGTAGGGGCCCAACCTGCCAAGCCAAAACCTGCTATTGCTTCAAACTGCCTCCCTCCCGGTCACATGATCTCACCTGCAAAGGGGCTGGGAATTTGGTGAACAGTTAGCTACATATGGATGTAACAACTCCTACTTCTAAGAGAAAATAGGGATCCTTTAGAGTCATTCCTCCTAGGTGTGTGTGTGTGTGTGTGTGTATGTCTATGTGTGTGTGTGTGTGTGTCTGTGTGTGTAGAGCACGCACTGGAGACAGGATCTCTCACTGAGCTGAAACTGTTGTGGCTATGCTAGCTGGCCAATGAGTTCCTGGCATCTCCCTGTCTCTGCCCCACAAAGCTGGGATTTCACTGTTGTGCAGCCACACACAGCTTTCCCTGAGCACTGGGGATTTGATCTCAGGTCCTTATGAGTGCATAAAAAATACTCTTAGCTGTTGAACCATCTTCCCAGTCCCAAGGTGGAAGTTTCTGTTTTGGGGCTTTTGTTGGTTGGTTGTTGTTTTGTTTTCTAAGTTCAGTCTCCTCTCTTTTCCTCCTCCTCCTCCTCTGTCTCCTTCCTCCTCCTGCTGGCTGTTCATCTGACTTCATGATCTTCACAGGGCATCCTGGCCCAGCCCCAGCCCTGGTGGAAGATCCAGCTGTTCATGTGGGAGCCGGTGCTGTTTGGGACCTGGGATGGTGTGTTCACATCCTGCATGATCAACATTTTCGGGGTTGTCCTTTTCTTGAGGACCGGCTGGCTGGTGGTGAGTGAGCTGGTGACCCTGGAGCTGCTGGTGGGCCTGTGACAGGGAAAAGCTTCTTGGATACCACAGTTTAGGGAATAGATTCCTGAAGCACAGATTCTGAAACAAAGCAGCAAGTACAGGGCATAGCCGGCATTGCTTTTAGAACGGGAATACGGGGCGCCTGGGCCTCAGAGGTTCCCAGTGAGAGCCGTGGGATGGATCTGACTATATGGGGTCAGGGCTCATTGTGGGTGGGACTAGAGTTAGGGCAGGATCAGACAGATGGTGATTTTTACTCTAGTTTGTGACCCTTCTGGACTTCCTGGTGTGCCACGTCATTTTGTGCTCCTATGAAGCACCAGCTCCCCGTGCACACTCACTCTGGCCTTACACACTGCCCCTGGCCTTGTTCATAGGGCCGCATGGTTGGAGAATCAAGCCCCTGCCTCTCAGGATTCATTGCCCAGGACAGACCGTCTTGTACTAGATCCTGACGGTTAGTTCATCTTTAGCACAGGGAACAAAGGGTCTCTGCTTTACACCTTGTGCAAAAATACCCTAGAGCAAGGCTCCCAGACCTGTCCTACTGTGTGTGCCTTCTCAGACAGTGAACTTCAATAGACTGACTGAGCAGGCTGAGTAGAATCACCCAGTTAAGACTTAAACACTAGCAAATGCCTACTGTGTGCAGCCGCTAATGCTGCCAATGGGGTTGTAAAACACTAGCCTTTGTTCCTCTGTGGGTGCAGTCTCACACTGAGAGATCTCAAAAGCATTAAGCTCCCCAGTGAATGCAAGGTGTCTGGGAAAGCTGCTTGCAAGAGGCTTAAGGCTGATTGGGTTGGATAGATGAAAGAAGAGAGTCGTTCAGGGGGAATACTGTCCTCGAATAGCCAATGCCATGGGAGACACGCGCATTGGATGCATCATCGGGTTACGGCTCCAGGCATTCTGTTGCAATCTAGATGCAGAATGTCCCCTTTGGGAAGCCTCAGGCTTTGATCTTTTTGTTGTTTTATTGTGAAGTTGTCCATGTCAGTCTTGGCTCTTTGGGCTCTGCTGTGTTCAGGGATGGTTAAGGAACAGTAGAAGGAAAAACGTTAGCTCTATGTTAATTCTTTATTTATTTCATTTTTAAGAAATGGCTATTTAGCCAGTGATGGTGGCGCACACCTTTGATCCCAGCACTTGGGAGGCAGAGGCAGCTGGATGTCTGATCTCAAGGCCAGCCTGGTCTACAGAGTGAGTTCCAGGACAGCCAGTTTTGCACAGAAAAACTCTGTCGTGAAAAAACAAAAACCAACCAACTAAACAACAACAATAAAACCAAGAAAGGGCTATCTAAAATTAGTTCCCTCCCCAAAATGAAGGTGTAAGTTGTATTCACTGTTTATTGTTATGTGACCGATTGCCCCAACACTAACCGCTTATAGCGGTTTATGTGTGCTCTGTGCTCTGTGGTTCCGAGGTCCATGTGCTCCAGGACCCTGTGAGACTGCACTTGTCAGTCAGGCCACCAGGCACATGTGAATGATCTACTGAATCACCCAAGTACCACGTGGCAGGCCTTGGCCACATCACGTGGTTCCCCATGGGATTGTCTCTTTCTGAGGCTGCAGACTTTCATTAAGACCACAGACAGAATAAGAGAGAGCTCCTCTCCTCGGCAGCCATTGTCTCTTCAACGTCCTAGCCTCTGAAATGATGTCCCAGCACTTCTGCAGTACATTAAAAGTGGGTCAGTACATGATAAAGTACAGTCTAACCGGAAACTCTGTGTGCGTGTTTAGTCAAACATTGTTACATAAATCCCAACTAATGTGATCATTGGACTGATATAAATTTTTTTTACCTACTTTAAAAAACAAAGCAAGTCACGTCACAGAGCCAGAGACCACACAGAACACCGAAGGGTGGCACCAAGTGCCATCTTGGGCTTGTCTGTCCTTTTGCCCTAAAATAACCTCTGTCTTTTATGTTTGCCATTGGAATCACTTGAATATTTGATGATGAAAAGAAAAAGACAAATATGAAATGTCAGAAATGAGACAAAACATCCAGGGAGTTGTATGAAATTGAAATCGATATAAGCATTTCTTAAGTAGGAAATATTAACACTAAAACAACTCGGAGTCATAGTTTATAAACTGTTAAAGGAACATTTCCCCTCTGAAGACCCAAGGCTGCTTTTGGAATGGGATATTTATATTCACATGCAGACAGCTTTCAAGTACGAACAAAAGAAGAATGTATTCTGTAGGATTTCAGTGAAAGTGTAATATTAGCAAAGTCAGTAGTTAGAACGCTCAGATGTCATGCTCAAGGGCATGCATCCTGGGGACACCAGCGTCCTGAGGAGCTAGGGCTGTGCCATGGGAGGAGTAGAGGGAGCCACACGGGTACTTGCCTATTCTTGCAGCCCTTCTCTATCCTTGGTCTCACCATGACCATCTAGCAGGTCACCATGCCCAGGAGTTCAGCAGCATCCTTTGCCATCTGTCTTTGCACAGATCCCCACGTGGCCACATGGCTGTTGGCATTCTGTTTCCAAAGGGAACTGACAGCTGTCCTTATGAACCAGTCCAGGCTCTGAGCAGATTCAGAGGGTGCAGTCTTTATGAGCTGTGTAATAATAAGTAATAGTATAGCATTTATCACAAAATAACATATAACGAGTAAGGCTTTTTAAGCCCTGCGTGACAGGTGGCATTCAAAGTACAGTGAATGTGTTCAGTTCTCTAAAACTTAGTATTTCTAAATCTTAGTAAGACAGCTGTGAGGTGCATAGCATCTCTGTTTTATAGGCGAGGAGACAGCCCAGAGCTGTGAGGTAGCGGAAAGCATGGCTGAGGGGACACTTTGTGTCTGCTCACACTGCACACCGTTGGGATGCAGAGCCTTCTGCAGACAGATGTCCCCTGAGGGACCCTAGCCTCGATCCAGTCTCCACACTAGGTCAGATGTGCAGAGGCCCCTCTCTTTTTGTCCCAGATGTGTGAGGCTGGCAGTGGTTGCCTCTGCACCGCTTCATCTGTTTGATATGCCTTGCCTTGCCGCAGCCCTGCGCCCCCTATGGATTTTGTTTGTTTTTTCTTTGTTGGTTTTACCTTCTGGACTTGACCCCAGGCTTTGTACTAGACAAGTGATATATGGGTGAGCTGCATCTTCAGCCCTAGGCTTCATTTCTGTCCTGTTTTATTCCCAAAAGGAGCTCAATATAGTTAACAAAGATACCTGTAATACTCTAAAAAAAAAAAAAAAAAAAAAAAACTGGGGGAGACAGAGTCCTTGAAGGGCCTATGTGTTGGCCAGGTGTCACTTGCAGGTTACTCCAATATCAGCTGTACAGTGTGTCTTTGGGATGACTCTCCCAGTGGCCTCAGAGGGGACAGTGGATAGAAGAGACAAACTAGAATTGGTCCATTTGAGATCTACAGTTAATAAAAGAGCAATGATGCAAATAGACTCATTGGTGTTTATAAAAACTCACAGAGGTTGGTAAGACCAAGGTAGCAAAATGCTGGTGTGGGGAACAGGGAGAACACTCTTCTTGCGATCTTGCTTTCCATCCCAGACCAGCAATGCAGCCCGAGCACCCCTCACTTGCAGGGCACTCTCAAGCTCAGTTTAAGGCCCCTCTGCCCTCTCATTGCTCTCTCTAACGCTTAGTGCATCTCTGGGGGTCTCCTAGCAGGAATCTCCATTGCCCGTGTTCTTACAAAGCACAAAGTGAGCGAGCGTGGATGACTTACACTGTGTCCTTTCTCCTTCATTTTACTCAGGGTTTCTATTCCTGCACAAACATCATGACCAAGAAGCAAGTTGGGGAGGAAAGGGTTTATTCAGCTTACACTTCCACATTGCTGTTCATCACCAAGGGAAGTCAGGACAGGAACTCAAGCAGGTCAGGAAGCAGGAGCTGATGCAGAGGCCATGGAGGGATGTTACTTACTGGCTTGCTTCCCCTGGCTTGCTCTGCTTGCTTTCTTATAGAACCCAAGACTACCAGCTTATGGACGGTACCACCCACAATGGGCCCTCCCACCCTTGATCACTAATTGAGAAAATGCTTTACAGCTGGATCTCATGGAGGCATTTCCTTTCTCTGTGATAACTCCAGCTTGTGTCAAGTTGACACACAAAACAGCCAGTACACCCTTCTTTCTCTTTTCACACTGAGATGTGTATACACATCAATGTGCAGATCTAGGAATGTGTACTTATTTGTCCGGCAAGTATTTAGTGAGGACTAAGTTCGTGGGGGTGCTGGGCCCTGTGAGCATGAAGGAGCATGGAAAATGAGTCCTCCTCTTACAGCTCACACCCAGGAATCGGGGCTGACCTAGGAAGAGACTCTGCAAATAGACTCTTAGCTTGAGATCAGGGCTGACTGAGGTAAATAGAGACTGAGTAAGTACTGAAATAGGCAGGCCCTAGGCTGTGAGTTCTGCAGGGCTCCGAGGAAGAGTGCCAGTGCCAGCCACCAGAGGAACAAGTCCTGAAGACCGAGTCTTCAAGGCCACCTTGGAGTTAGCCTGGCAAGCTGTAGAATAAGTAGAAGGGGCTTTCTAGGCAGGGGACTGGTGACTGGTGTAAGTAAAAGGACTGCAGGGAGAGAGAGAGAGAGAGAGAAGAGAGAGAGAGAGAGAGAGAGAGAGAGAGAGAGAGAGAGAGAGAGAGAGAGAATATCCTTTCATGATGCTAGGTTAAGGTTACCTGTATGGTAGATTTGCCGACTCCTGGTGAGTCGCTCTCTCTCTCTTTTTTTTTTTTTTGGTTTTTCGAGACAGGGTTTCTCTGTGTAGCCCTGGCTGTCCTGGAACTCACTCTGTAGACCAGGCTGGCCTCGAACTCAGAAATCCGCCTGCCTCTGCCTCCCAAGTGCTGGGATTAAAGGCGTGCACCACCACCGCCCGGCCGAGTCTCTCTTTTTTTAATTTTACTTTTGTGTGTAGGAGTGTTTGCCTACATATATGGGTACCACATGTATGCCTGGTGCCTGAGGGGTCAGGAGAGGGCATCAGATCCCTTGGATCCCCTGGAACTGGAATTAGAGATGGTTGTGAGCCTCCACGTGAGTGCTGAGAACTGTACCCTGATCTGTAAGAGCAACAAGTGCTCTTAACTGCGGAGCCAGCTCGTCTCTTGGCCCCGTTGGTGACTCTCTTGAGTTGCCTTCACTTGATCGACACGCTCGCTTGATCGACACGCGGTATGAAGTCATAAGAGTTTGAAGGATGGGCTTTCGTCCTGAAACTTCGTGTGGGCCTTAGCTCTCCTGGTACCGTACGCCTCTTTTCTCATCGTCCCTCATGGTGCCCCTCTGCCCTGTGGATCACCTAGTGGGTGGAGGTGCTCAGTGCTTCCATCGGGAACAGCTCTAAGTGAGATGTTGTTCCTAACTCTGACACCCCTCCCCCTTCTGCTGCAGGGAAACACGGGTGTGCTCCTGGGCTTGCTCCTGGTGTCCTTCGTCATCCTCGTGGCCCTCATCACCGTGCTGTCTGGCATTGGCGTCGCAGAGCATGGCGGGATAGGCAGTGGCGGCGTCTACTCCATGATCTCCTCGGTGCTTGGTGGACAGATGGGAGGCACTGTAGGGCTGCTGTATGTATTTGGACAGGTGAGACCGTAGCACAAACCAACTTCTTACCTGTTCATTTGCTGTTGTCTCTCTTCCCTTCCTCATTTGACAGGGGTGGGGGTGGGGTAAAAACAAGGGCCCCACTTGACAGAGGTCCACACTGGGCTCTGAGGGGGAGGTTGCACCACCAAGCCTGAACTCCAGAGCTTCTGTTTCCTCCCACCTCTGCTTCATGACTTCCTATGGTGACCAGGGCCTGAGTCTGACAGCTTTTCTTGGAGAGGTGTGCATGGCAGGCGGCCCTCCACACTTTGCACTCTGGATGGGCACTGTGCCTCTGCCAGAGGGCTCTACTATGGAGGTGAGGCTCTGGCAGGTCTGATGACTTGGGTGGCCTTAAGCAGACTACAGGCCCCCGTGTGGATACTTAGACTGAGGCGCCATCCAATGAGAAGCCCACATTGCGGTGGACAAAGCCAGGAAGAAAACCAGCAGAGGAGGAGAAATTCTAAGGCTCATCTAAAGTTTATTTAGCCGAAATACAGGGATGGGATTTGATGCTGGGAAAGGCAACATTCGAACATTAAGAAGTAGCTTTTGTAAGTGTGGCTTGGACCAAAAAGGGTCTTATGGAAAAATAAAGGCCAGTGGGTGGTTGAAAAGCAATTAGTAAAGAAAAAAAGGGGGGTGGCTTTGTTACTTTTCATTTTAGGCGGGCAGCAGGGGCTCAGGATCAGCATAAACACATCATACTCTAACAGCGCAGAGCTGAGGACATGAGTGTGTGATGAATGTGTGTGTGTGAGTGTGCATTGTGTGTGAGTGTGAGGGTATGCATGAGTATGTGATGAATGTGTGTGTGTGAGTTTGTGGTGAATGTGTGTGTATGAGTGTGTGTATGTGAGTGTGCATGAGTGTTGGGTGTATGTATGCATATGAGTGTGTGTGTTTGTGTGAGGGTATACATGAGTGTGGGTGTGTATGCATGTGTGAGGGTGTGCATGAGTGTGTGAGTATGGGTATGTGTGCGTAAGTGTGTGCATTAGTGTGTGAGTGGGTGTGTGTATGAGTGTGTGCGTGTGTGAGGATGTGCATGCTGTGTGTAGGACAGGCATCTCACTAATTGCTCGGAAAAAGGCAGTTGATTTTTGTTTTGTGTTGTTTTTTTGGAGACAGGGTTTGTCTATATCCCTGGCTGTCCTGGAACTCACTCTGTAGACCAGGCTGGCCTTGAACTCAGAGATCTGCCTGCCTCTGCCTCCCATGTGTTGGGACTAAAGGTGTGTGCCACCACAGCCCAGCAAGGCAGTTATTTTTACTGGAGAAAGATTTGGAAGTATGGTATGTATTGAACATCTGTAAGTTAAAGACTCAAAATCCATAATGCTCCAAAAATCCAAAACTTTTGAGCATTGATCATACTCACAGTTTTCAGATTTTGAGGCTGTATGTGGTGGTCCATGCTTCTAATCCTAGCATCTGGGAGGTTAAAGCAGGAGGGTTGTGACCACCAGATCAGCCTGGCAAAATAGTAAGATCTATCTCTAAAAAAGAAAACCACACGAAACACAAAACAACAGAAAAACCCTACCCAACCCAACCCAACCCAACCCAGCACAACCCAAACTAACTCAGCCCAACCCAACCCAACCCAACCCAACCCAACCCAACCCAACCCAACCCAACCCAGCACAACCCAAACTAACTCAGCCCAACCCAACCCAACTCAACCCAACCCAACCCAACCCAACCCAACCCAACCAACGCAACCCAATCCAGCCCAACCCAACCCAGCACAACCCAAAGTAACTCAGCCCAACCCAACTTAACCCAACCCAATCCAGCCCAACCCAGCCCAACTCAATTAACCCAACCCAACCAACCAAACCAAACCAACCCAGTTCAGCTCAGCTCAACCCAAGTCAACCAAACAAACCCAACCTAACCCAATCTAGCCTAACCCAACCCAATACAACCCAACCCAATCCAGCCCAGACCAACCAAACCCTGCCCAACCCAACCCAACCAAACCAAACCCAAGCAAGGCAAGCCAAATCTCAAACAAACAACAAAATCCACCAACTTTCAGAGTTTGGAACCTTTTTGAAGCTAGATTTTCACATGAGGAAAAATGCTTAATCAATGCAAATTTTATAAGATCCAAAAGAATATGATACATCCATTGCCCCTGTGGCAGCCATTTTCAGATGGCTTGCAGTCATCACCAGCCTGCTTTGCCACCCTATGGGTTGTTGGGAGATGCTTTCCTGCTCTATTCTGTAGCCACAGTGGCTGCAGGCTGGTTATGTGGACAGCTTCACTTTCCACATTCTCTGGACAGATGAGGACAAGGGCTCACGCCAAGGTGTTCATCCCAAGTGAGGGGAGGATGCTATGTCTCTCAGCTATTGTTAGCTGGACTGACTGGAAGGAAGTCTTCACAAAGTTTGCCAACATAGGCAGCCATGGCTGAGACGTTTCAGGAACTGAGCCTCTGTCAGCAGTCCCTGTAGTCAGTGCTGGTGGGTCCTTGACTGTCTGAGCTCCTTTGGATAGAGTCTCTTGCCAGGGACAATGTAAGAACCCTGTGGTTCTTACATTGGTTTCTGGGTTCTATCTGCTCCATCTTTGCTGAGTGGAAGGATGCCGGCACACATTTCCTTGAGATGCTGGCCTGCAGCTTCCGTGAGATGCCTTTGTCTGTTTTTTGGTGTGGTGTTAACACTGCTATAAGGACTTACTTGGTGGGGAAGAGTGTTCCCCTCTCTTCTAGTCTTTGGAAATGTGTATAAAGGGTTAGTGTTAACTACAAATACTAAGTAGAACACATCAGTGGCACCATCTGGTGTTGGGTTTCTTGGTCGTATTTGTTTAAAATGTCTGATTTATTAGCATACTCTCTCACTGCACAGGTGTGTCCTGATTTCCTGTTTTGTGTAACGTTGGAAGGTTGTGTCTTTCTCCATGATTATCCGCTTTATCTAGCTCTCTGGAGTATGGATATATTCATTGTTTCCCTCTTCCCTTTATTCCTCTAAGTCTGGCAGTAGTAACACCTTTCTCATTCCTCACTTCAGTCATTTGAGTTCACCTCTCTTCTTGACCGATTAAGATAGATTTATCCACAACTTTTATTTAGTCTTTATAGCGAAATATTAGGCTTTCTTCTTTTTTTTAAATACATAATTTATTTTTATTTTATGTTCACTGGTGTTTTGCCTGTATGTGTGTTTTTCAGATGTCAGTAGCCTTGGAACTGGAGTTACAGTCAGGTTTGAATTGGCATGTGGGTGCTGGGAACGGAACCAGCCAGTGCTCTTAGCTGTTGAGCCAGCTCTCCAGCCCCATATGATTTTCATTGTGATGTTTTCCTGTGAAATTTGTTTTTCTCACTTCTTCCCCTCCCCCATCTCCCTGCTCCCTTCCCGTGGCCTTCTACCTCTGTAGTCTTCTTTCTCAGTTCATGTCACATAGCAAACACCAATTTTTTTTTTTTTTTGAGGCAGGGTCTCACTATGTAGCCCTGGCTGGCTTAGAACTCACTGTGCAGACCATGCTGGTCTTGAACTTACAGAGATATGTCTGTCTCTATCTCCTGAGTTCTGGAATTAAAGGTGTGGGCCATCATGCCTGGGTATCCTTTATGTTTAATTATGTGCATGTGTTGATGTTGGTGGGGATTGAGCACATGAGAGCAGGACCCATGGAGGCCAGCAGAGGGCGTCGGGTTTCTGGAGCTGGAGTTAATACATTGTTGGAGTCCTCTGTAATGTATAATGTATACTATTAACCACTGAGCTATCTCCAGCCCCTGTATTTTAAAACCACTCTTATTAGTCCTTTGAGCATTTCATTCAGTGTGTTTTGATCATATTCAAACACACCCTAACTCTTCCCAGATTCAACCGTTTCCTTACCCACTCAACTTCATGTCTTTTTTCCCCTGTAACTTAGGCTAACCTTGAACTCATAGTAAGCCTCCTGCCTCAGCCTCTCACATGCTAGAATTTCAGGCCTAAAACCTCTAATGCCTGATTAGAATCATGACTTTAAAATCTTTCTGTGTAGGCTTGAGAGACGTCTTAGCCGTCAAGAAAGAACATTGTCTGCTTTCCCAAAAGACCTGGATTTGATTCCCAGAACCCACAGGGTGGTCAGGGGATCTGATTCCCTTCCGCTTTTGGCCTGTATGGGCACCAATTACCCAAGTGGTGCCCAGAAATACATGCAAGGAAAGCACCTACCCACATAAAATAAAAATTAATAAAATCAATAAAAAACCCCACATGAAACAACAAAAACTTAAAAGAAAATCTGCTATGTCTTCTACACACCTCCTATATATACATATGCCTTTATACAAACCACATTGCCTCAGTTCTGAGGCCTGACTAGCTGACTTACCCTATGGGACCAGACCATACCTAGAAACCCTCCTATGTCCCTGTTCCACTCACCCATGTTCATCTGAGGGGCCTCTTTGGACTACTTACTTGGATGTGGAAGTGTTGACTATGCAAAAACATTTATCATGGCTAATGTGCTCCGTGCTGGATTCCCTACCCAACAGTAGAGGAGCAGAAAGCTTCTCGAGACCAGATAGAAGCTAGAGCTTTTCCTGTGAGAGTGAGCAATCCACATTGAATGCCTACTGCAGCCGAGATTAGAATTTGAGCCTGACAGAGGGTGTGGAGGGGGGGAGCACCCAGCTTCTGCTCAGGTCTCCTGAACATCTGATTTGTTCAAAACAAGTACCCTGGGCTGGATGTTCTATCATAAGAAAACAGCCTCTTCTTCTCTTTAAAATGGTGACCATCCCACCTTATGTGTCAGGGAGTTCCAGACATTTCTGTGTTGAGAATGGTAAAGAAAGAGGAAAGTCCCTTATTATAAATGTCAGAAGGTAATGCAAACATTCTTCAATCATAGTTATCTCTGGAAATGTTTACAGAAACTCAGCAATGCTTTCCAAGGAAGAGCAACTTCCCAGCCTGGATGCCTTAGGACAGCTGGCTTGCTCCAGGAAGGCCTGGGGCTCAGACCCGCCCTGTGTCAGCGGTCTCAAGCCGGATGTAGGCTAAGGCTTTGAGTTCAGAGCTGGAAGGGAATATACTTCCTGCATAAGGGGGCTCATGCACAGGTTGCATTTTTCTCTGAGATGGGCTCACTCTGTAACTGGATACAAGGTACTTTTAACAGTATACCCGAAATGTACCCAGACATTGCAGTTCCGTGGAGATGGGTGTGTCTACCTGTTAGAAATGCAAAGGCAATACCTAATCTCTGATGGAGGTGGTGGCTCTTCCCTCTCCACTCGGGAATTTACTGTATCATTTAGTCTAACTGAATGTTGCCAAGTAATCCGAGCTGCTCTTGAACTCACAATCCTCCTGTCTCTACCTTCTTACTGCTGGGCTTTTAGACAAGTGCCCTCATCCCTAACTTGATAGTTAACCTTGACTATTAACTTGGTTGGATACAGAGGAAGTAAAGCCCTCTTCTTGCTGTGTCCATGAGGGTGAGCAAGAGAGGGACCAAGAGCTGCCTTGGCTGTGGGTACCACAGACTAGTAAGCCGAGGGTCAGATTTCAGAGGAAGTCAGAGTGGATGATGAAGTCTTCCTCAGCAGGTGCATGAATGCTGCACCACTGCCCAGCAGACTCCAGCTTTGGCAGCCTTTCAATGCAGACCCACTCCGGTGACCTCCAGGGAGCTGCCAGACCCTTGACTTTAGACTGGTGCTGCATCTTTGACCCTCTTGTTCTGAGACTTTCTTCAGCTTAGACTTAGCTGCCATTCATTTGTCTGGTTTCCCAGCTTGTAACTGACCATCACAGGACTACCTAGCTTCTGACTGTGCTAGCCAACCCAATACATCCGTTTTGTAATTGCATATGCATCTACTGGTTCTGTTCCTCTACAGAACCCTGGCTGGGGGAGAGTCCTTGTGCTTTTCTGTGATCACCTAGGGACTCAGACTTCCCCCTTCCTAAGCAGCAAGAGGATGTGGTTGACAATGTGTCGTGTTGTTAGTGCTGGCCAAGTCCACAGGGCTTCTCCCAGCCAGATTTATCTGCATTAAAGTGAGAGACAGTACAGTAGTGATGTAGGCCACAGACACTGAAAGTCAGTGTGTCATATAGTATTCACCGAGTGTGTGTGTCGTGCTTTGCAAATGCAGGATATTGAAGACATGACACAAATACTAAGTTTTTAAGCTTGTATTTGTGACGTCTGCACCTGCATGATTATGTGTTCACCTGTGTATAGGTGTATGTGTGTGTGCATGTATGTGAAAGCCTAAAGTTGACACTGGTCTTTTCTTCAGTTACTCTGTATTTATTGAGGCAGGAGCTTCTTGCTGGATTCAGAATTCGCTGATTCTGGGTGGGAATCCCTGGAGATCCCCTTTGTGTGCCTCCTGATGGAGTGCTGGGATTACCGTTGGCTACCACACCCGGCCAGCATCTTCCTCAGGCTCTGAACATTATTAGCCTTCTCCCTGTGCAGCCTTGTGCTTCATCCACTGAGCCAGCGTCCCAGCCCAAATATGTTGTTTTTAAAGGGTGTTTGTATTCTTGCTGCAGGAGACAAATTTATAACCATGAAACAATAGTAGAATCTGGACCCCTGTAATCATATAGCCCAGCCGGTAAGCGGAATGCTTACTGAGAGACTGGGGGTAAGAACAGGTTCATGGAAAAGAAAGAACTTGAATAAACCTGAACTGCATTTGTTCCTGGGATAATGACAAGGACAGGGCTGCACTGACCAGCAGAGCCTGGGGCTCAGGGAGGTGACCAAGCTGAGGGAAGGTGACCGATTTCAATTTTGATGATTGTGCAAAGTGATGCTCCTGCCATTAAAGTTCTATTACATTTGTTTATTGTGCCTTTGTGTGTGCATGCATGTGTGGAGTGTGTGTGTGTGTGTGTGTGCATGTATGTGTGTGGTATGTGTGTGTGTGTGCATGTATGTGTGGAGTTTGTATGTGTGCATTTATGTGTGTGGTGTGTATATGCAGGTATGTGTGGAGTGTGTGTGTGT